>NW_023270305.1:55893207-55938664 GCF_011800145.1 Mirounga leonina
ATCTTCTCCCATTCTGTCAGTTGTCTTTTGGTTTTGTTGACTGTTTCTTTTGCTGTGCAAAAGCTTTGTATCTTGATGAAGTCCCAATAGTTCATTTTTGCCCTTGCTTCCCTTGCCTTTGGCGATGTTTCTAGGAAGAAGTTGCTGCGGCTGAGGTCAAAGAGGTTGCTGCCTGTGTTCTCCTCTAGGATTTTGATGGACTCCTGTCTCACATTGAGGTCTTTCAACCATTTGGAGTCTATTTTTGTGTGTGGTGTAAAGAAATGGTCCAGTTTCATTCTTCTGCATGTGGCTGTCCAATTTTCCCAACACCATTTGTTGAAGAGACTGTCTTTTTTCCATTGGACATTCTTTCCTGCTTTGTCGAAGATGAGTTGACCATAGAGTTGAGGGTCGATTTCTGGGCTCTCTATTCTGTTCCTTGACCTATGTGTCTGTTTTTGTGCCAGTACCATACTGTCTTGATGATGACAGCTTTGTAATAGAGCTGGAAGTCCGGAATTGTGATGCCACCAGCTTTACTTTTCTTTTTCAACATTCCTCTGGCTATGCGGGGTCTTTTCTGGTTCCATACAAATTTTAGGATTATTTGTTCCATTTCTTTGAAAAAAGTGGATGGTATTTTGATGGGGATTGCATTGAATGTGTAGATTGCTCTAGGTAGCATTGGCATCTGCACAATATTTGTTCTTCCAATCCATGAGCATGGAATGTTTTTCCATTTCTTTGTGTCTTCCTTAATTTCTTTCATAAGTATTTTATAGTTTTCTGAGTACAGATTCTGTGTGTCTTTGATTAGATTTATTCCTAGGTACCTTGTGGTTTTGGGTGCCATTGTAAATGGGATCAACTCCTTAACTTCTCTTTCTTCTGTCTTCTTGTTGGTGTATAGGAATGCCACTGGTTTCTCTGCATTGATTTTATATCTTACCACCTTACTGAATTCTTGTCTGAGTTCTAGCAGTTTTGGGGTGGAGTCTTTTGGGTTTTCCACATAAAGTATCATATCATCTGCAAAGAGTGAGAGTTTGACTTCTTCTTTGCTAATTCGGATGCCTTTTATTTCTTCTTGTTGTCTGATTGCCATGGCTAGGACTTCTAGTACTATGTTGAATAGCAGTGGTAATAGTGGACATCCCTGCCATGTTCCTGACCTTAGGGTTTGAAAAGCTCTCAGTTTTTCCCCATTGAGAATGATATTTGCTGTGGGTTTTTCATAGATGGCTTTTATGATATTGAGGTATATTCCTTCTATGCCTACACTCTGAAGAGTTTTAATCAAGAAAGGATGCTGTATTTTGTCAAATGCTTTTTCTGCATCTATTGAGAGGATCATATGGTTCTTGTTCTTTCTTTTATTAATGTATTGTATCACATTGATTGATTTGCGGATGTTGAATCACCCTTGCAGCCCAGGAATAAATCCCACTTGGTCATGGTGAATAATCCTTTTAATGTACTGTTGGATCCTAGTGGCTAGTATTTTGGTGAGAATTTTTGCATTCCTCGGGGATATTGGTCTGTAATTCTCCTTTTTGATGGGGTCTTTGCCTGATTTTGGGATCAAGGTAATGCTGGCCTCATAGGATGAGTTTGGAAGTTTTCCTTCCATTTCTATTTTTTGAAACAGCTTCAGAAGAATAGGCATTAGTTCTTCCTTAAATGTTTGGTAGAATTCCCCTGGGAAGCCATCTGGCCCTGGGCTTTTGTTTGTTGGGAGATTTTTGATGACTGCTTCAATTTCCTTAGTGGTTATAGGTCTGTTCAGGTTTTGTATTTCTTCCTGGTTCAGTTTTGGTAGGGTATGTGCTATGGTGAGTGCTGTGAATTGTGTAAGGCTGATGAATCACAGACCTGTACCTCAGAAACAAATAATACATTATATGTTAAAAAAAAAAAAGAAGATAGTAGGAAGGGAAAAATGAAGGGGGGGAAATCGGAGGGGGAGACGAAACATAATAGACTATGGACTCTGAGAAACAAACTTAGGGTTCTTGAGCGGGGGTATGGGGGGATGGATTAGCCCAGTGATGGGTATTAAAGAGGGCATGTATTGAATGGAGCACTGGGTGTTATATGAAAACAATGAATCATGGAACACTACATCAAAAACTAATGATGTAATGTATGGTGATTAACATAATATAATAAAATTAAATTTAAAAAAAGGGATGGGCATTAGCTTGAGGAAAAGAGATTACAGATAAAGGGGCTCCATGACATGGAAGAATAACTACATAAATGTACAGAAAGGAGAGTTTGGAGTGCATCCCAAGGTTCAGGTTGTGCCATGCTGTCTCAAATATATTGATGAAATACAGTCAAGGATCTTAGAGTCTAAGATGTTGGAAATACCATCTGATTGGAACCTATATGACAATAAGGAGGCATATATTAGGGTGAACAGGAACACTTTGTGGTTTGTTTGGTTGTTTTTTTAAAGTTTTACTTATTTAAGTAATCTCTACACCCCATGTGGGGCTCGAACTCATGACCCTGAGATCAAGAGTCACATGCTCTTCCGGCTGAGCCAGCCAGGCACCCCTAAACACTTTGAATTAGTAATCACAGTCCAGGTGAATTGGAGTCAGTATATGAAAATTTGGGAATTCCTTATTTGCAAATTCTGCAATCATTGTTCCAGTCTTACTGGCCACTCAGCGAATGAACTAGTGAGTATTATTTTTCTGTTCAGCCATATAAATGCAGAGATTTGGAATGTTCAGTTCAACTGTAGTCAAAATACTTTTGAGTAGCTTTCTCTAAAATGCCTTTGTAATCTAAACCTGTAATAGCAAGAGTAGGATTTGCTATGCAAAACTGCTAAATTTAAATAGTGAAATGGGACACCTGGGTGGCTCAGTTGGTTAATCAGCTGACTTCGGCTCAAATCATGATCTCAGGGTCCTGGGATAGAGTACTGCATTGGGCTCTGCACTCAGGGGGAGTCTGCTTCTCCCTTTCCTTCTCCCTCAGTTTGTGCTCCTCCCCCTGTTTGTGCTCTCTCTCTCTCTCTCTCAAAAAAAAAAAAGGCATAAAATCTTTAAAAAAATAATAAATAGTGAAATGGTATGTGAAAAAAACTTCCCTACTACATAAAAGACCTATCTTCAGTATTGCCTCCTACTTCTACTGAGTAAACACATCTTGATTGAAGTGAAAGTTCAATACATTTGCTGTGCTTCTTGAGTTTACTGATAAACAATTCCATGCCTTATAAAAAATATTCTGAAAAATTATAAAAAAATTAGAAAATCTCTTATTAACACCACCTGCAGCAAACTGACTCAAAGTGAAAGGGCCTGAGTCTTAATTTCAAAAGCATGTTGAACAGAAAGAAAAGTAGAGCCAAATAAGGAAAAATATTACTTAAATAACATATATTTGAGTCATTGTATATTTCTTACCATGAGTTAAACATAAAAAAATTAATGAGAATAGAACTCACCAGAAGTAAGTGCCAGTTTATTTCCAACAAAGAGGTATACCACCTTATATTCTTCAGAGAATTGCTCACAACTCACCTATTCAGTTCATCCTATGGATGTTGACACAACCTTGACTTCACAGATACATTGAGAATTGCTACAGTTTCCAAACATTAGATGTGTGAGTAAGGTTGATAGATGAGAAAAGGAGGAAAAAGATATGTTCTATATGTTTTGCAACAGCTCAATAAGGAAGAAGGAAGATTTGAGTCACCCAAAAGATGAAATGGGTTGCCATTTATCTTTATTCTATCTACCAATGTTTATTTACTTCAACTGCCCAAGTATAGAAGCTGTCAGTCCTAGTGGACTACCACCGACATTGTTATATCATTTTGTTACCTTGTATCAATGAGAAAAATTCTTCATCTTAAGTATCTTAGTCTAATTTCTGCTTTAGGAAATACTGGTACTGTACCATTTTGGGGGAAAAATATATATTACATATATATATATTTCCCTATTTAAGTGAATTTTTATTTTTATTTTTTAAAGATTTTATTAGAGAGAGACAGAGCATGCACAAGCAGGGGGGACAGGCAAAGGCAGAGGGAGAAGCAGACTTCCTGCTGAGCAGAGAGCCCCGACTCAGGGCTAGATCCCAGGACACTGAGATTATGACCTGAGCTGAAGGCAGATGCTTAACTGACTGAGGCACCCAGGCACCCCTTAAGTGAATTTTTAATGGAACAAAACATTTCAGTGCCATCTCAAGTCTGGTCTCATAAAATTTGTTGTACTGAAATAAAGTCTGAAAAAGATTATATAAAACAATCACTGGATAATGGTATCAGCTCTAGAGTTTCTAAGAAACTAAATTCCTGAACTTAGGTTGAAAAGTTTATCAGCAAAATTTAAATTCTTAGTTGTAAGATAGGATCCAGAGTCCTGTTTATGGATGTGTGGAGAGAACACTATGCTTTTTTCCTGTTTTACCAGATACTGAGTACAAATAGGAGAAATATAAGTTGTTTGGAACGCTTTTTCCTCAGGCATGAGCTGTGGACAAAATAGAACAGCTGTACTTACCATGACCTATAAGGTCCTTCCAGGTCTGTAATTCACTCTCAAGTGACCCCAAGGCTTAGAGTATGTATACTAATATTATGCTATCAATAGTGTCAACATGACAAGGGCAGAGAAGGTTGATAAACATGTATGATTTATATGAAAAGAGACAGCTATCCAGATCAATTACACTGTTTGAGACAAACTGCTCTTTAAACAGTTTTAGCCAGATTTCCTGGACATGAACATTCTACTTGTCACACTACATTCAATAATACTTTAAAACCATAATTCCAATGACTGAGGTATTATATGTACCTCATGATTTTCAAATTGCTATGTCAGTAAACATAAGATGAGGAAAACAAACATTTCTATCATTTAAGCAAATAACTAATTTTTAAAATGAATTATTTTAGAACATACATGATCTCATGGCTATATCGAAGCTCTGCTGTTCTCTTTGCAAGATATTTTCTCTTGGTATGATTTCTTAGCTAGGTTTGGCTTTTTGCACTGCTTTTTTTTTTTTTCCCCACATACCAAATGTCAGAAGTGACCCATGTTTCTAGTGAATCACTATTTTCAAGGGAGACTGAGCATTTATTCTAGTGAAGAGGAAATAAAAATTTGATAGTATACCTTCAGGCTTGATACTTTCTGAGTTTCCTTTCTCCCTCAAGTGAGCTAAATTGGCAGTTGGGAAAAGATCTATTTGAAACATTTTGTAAAATAAAAGCATTTCTGAGATTTATTTACTTAGAAATATTTAGTGCTAAAGGGAATCCTCTTTTAGTCTTGTTTACTGAGTACTTAGCTCACATATTATTGCATAAGCACTGTAAAATAAAAGGCAGTTTCTGAAGAAACCCTTCAAGAGTTTACCATCTAACAGAAGAGATAATTAACATGGATAAAGTACTTATTGTATGGCAGGCATTGATTTAGGCACTTATAAACATTAATTTATTTAATCCTTGTAACAAGCCTAGGGGGCAAGTATTATGATTAGTCACATTTTAGAGATAAGGACAAAGAGATACAGATATACTGAGTGACCTGCCCAAAGTCACCCACTATGTGAACAGCTAACCTATGAGGCTAATGCAGGAATTTGAAAGAGCTAATATACAGCACCAATTTTTTACCTTTCTGAACTGGAAAAAAAAAGTGATAAATAGATACTGGCATCAAATTCATGTACATAAAAAATTCAAGTCGTTACTTGCAGTGCTTATGTTGAACATGGCATTAAATTTGTTAGACAAATAGGGTTGTTAATATTTTAACACTAAATTGGATACACTTAGCCAATCACTGTCCTTGGCAGGGTTTAAAAATCAATTATTTCCACAGGGATGTGCCTGAAAAATATATGTCACGAAAGATCAGAACAGAATGTATGTCCTCTTCAAGCAGGCAGATCATAAAGGAGGAAGGAGGGGGCAAAATCGATATAATCTTCCATATTAGTTTCTTATTTCTGCAGAAATTACCACAAACTTATTAGTTTAAAATACCACGTATTTATTATCTCACAGTTCTGGAATACAGAGGTCCTAAAATCAAGGTGTTGGCAAGGCTATTCCTCATGGGGGCTCTAGGGAGAATACATGTCCTTGCCTTTTCTAGCTTCTATAAGCCACCTGCATTCCTTGGCTCATGGCCCCTTTCCTCCATCTTCAAAAGTTCATCACTCCAATCTCTACCTCTCTTACCACATTGTCTTCTCCTTCTCTGACCCTCTTGTTTCCCTTTTATAAGGACCTTTGTGAATACATTGGACTCACCCAGGTAATCTCCCCACCTCAAGATCCTTAATCACATTTGAGAAGTGCCTTTTGACATGTAAGACAACATATTCATGGATTGCAGGGATTATGAGAATGTGGACATATTTGGAGGCAAATTTACTACTGGGAGGGAATGAATAAAAGAGCAAAAGGCTAAAAATGTTACTCTACTGAGTCTCTCTTCAAATGGTATCATAACATTAGAGGAAAGAGACCCCCTCCCTAGTCACATTTTATAGTGTGTGGTTCCTTTCTCAGTAGGCTTAGCCATTAAACTCATTCCTAATCAAAGCTAGTCTTGGTGTCTCTCAGAACAGGAAATCACCAGTAGCTTGCAATCTATCAACCTACTTTCCTATTACCAGCTACAGTTGTTTTATGTATCTTTTTTGGAACCTCTAGCATGTAGTAGAGATTTTAGAGTTTCCCAGATATCACTTACATCTATTAGAAGAGTGAATTAAGGGATGCCTGGGTGGCTCAGCCATTTAAGCGACTGATTTTTGATGTTGGCTCAGGTCCTGATCTCAGGGTTGTGGGATCGAGCTCTGTGCTGGGCTCCGTGCTCAGTGGAGAGTCTGCTTGAGATTCTTTCTCTCCCTCTGCCCCTCCCCTGCTCTCTCTCAAATAAATAAATCTTAAAAAACAAAACAAAACAGTGAATTGATTAAATTACGTCTGAGGGCTCTCTATAAACAAGACTGAAAATTCAATTCCATATTCTTTTTCTCATGCCAAGTAATGTTCAAAGGTATAGTCCATTACAGCTCAACTAAAGTTATACAATATATTGAATAAAGATACTTCAAAAAATTACATAAAATTAGGTACATCCATAACAATGGCAACAATAAAGATATATGTTAAATAGGAATATAAATTCTTTCCATTACTTGGCTAAAATTAACAAGTCAGGAAACCACAGATGTTGGCGAGGATGCCGAGAAAGGGGAACCCTCCTATACTGTTGGTGGGAATGCAAGCTGGTGCAGCCACTCTGGAAAACAGTATTGAGGTTCCTCAAAAAGTTGAAAATAAAGTTACCCTACAACCCAGCAATTGTACTACTGGGTATTTACCCCAAAGATATAAATATAGTGAACCAAAGGGGCACATGCACCCCAATGTTTATAGCAGCAATGTCCACAATAGCCAAACTATGGAAAGAGCCTAGATGTCTATCAATAGATGAATGGATAAAGAAGATGTGGTATATGTATGTGTATATATATATATATATATATATATATATATATAATGGAATATTATGCAGCCATCAAAAAATTGAAATCTTGCCATTTGCAACGACGTGGATGGAACTAGAGGGTATTATGCTGAGCGAAATAAGTCAATCAGAGAAAGACATTTATCATATGATCTCACTGATAATGAGGAATTTGAGAAACAAAACAGAGGATCATAGGGGAAGGGAGGGAAAAATGAAACAAGACGAAACCAGAGAAGGAGACAAACCATAAGAGACTCTTAATCTCAGGGAACAAACTGCGATTACTGGAGTGGAGAGGGGTGGGAGGGATGGGGTGGCTGGGTGATGGACATTGGGGAGGGTGTGTGTTGTAGTGAGTGCTGTGTATTGTGTAAGACTGATGAATCACAGACTTGTACCCCTGAAACAAATAATACATTATATGTTAATTAAAAAAAAGCAAAAAAAAAAAAAGTGGGAGTAGACATATACAGTCCACTTCGGAATGAAGAGGTCACGTGTTTAGGATGGCACTGGAGGCAATGGATAGGATTTTGGTCTCTGCAGAACATGGTTATGTTCTATGTTGGGTACACAAGTGACTCCTGACATTTTTTAATCTCTTTGTATCAAACATACCATCAGTTTAACAGGAGCTCTGTTTGATATCTTTAGATGTGTATGTATTTCCGAGACCATCTGCCTGAATCCTCAGTCACTCATAATATTCTTCTGAGAGAGTCCAGTGTCATATTTAAAAAAATATATAAAACAGTGACAAGTGATAAACCAAATTATTTTGGATTGAATTTGGACCTATAAAGAATAACATGATTAAACTGTATAATTTATGTTTTAAAGAAATATCTGAATACCAGTGTGAAGTTTGAAAATAAAGGTTATAAACTCAAAAAAATATAAATTCTTTCCATTATGAAGTTCTTAGTATATATTAAAGTCCAAAAATTAAATTCTCTTAAAAATTAATGTTGAAAAATATTAATATTTGATCCAAATTATGAAACTACATTATCTTCCTTTTATAAGTTAAACTTAACTAATTAAAGCCCAAAATAAATCAACCCCCAAAAATAATATAGCCTACTTACCCTCAGATGAATTCTTGATGTTTGGGTAGACTGAGTTCTTTTATCATCTGCAGCCTGGGGTTTATCTAACTAGAATGGTACAGGCTTTACAGGAACTCAGAGTCATTCTGCATATTACTCCACAGTTGGAAATTGTATGCATAAACATCAGAATGGACCTATCTATCTATCTATCTATCTATCTCTATCCATCCATCTATCTCCATATATGTATATATATCCATCTACCTACCTATATATATATATACATGTGTATATATATATATATATATATATATATAGTGTTTAATCATACAATGAAAATTAACCATAATTACATTAAAATATAATAGTAATATAAAGATATTTTGAAACAATGAATACTAAAGTGAGTTCTTAAGCATAAATATTGGGAAACATAGAATCACAGAAATGGTAAATATACAGGTGTAACGAAATGAATATTAAATGAAGAAAATAGTACATTTTGTGATTTAAAATGTAAGGATTAAAATGATAAAAATAAAACATCATTCAAGAAAAGGGCAAATAGAATGAAATGTTCTAAGATTTTAGCATTACTGAGTAAGTGGAAAAACTAATAAATAGTAGTCAACTTTTCCCCAGCATTACTGAGATAATTGACATATAATATTGTATAAGTTTATGGTATACAATATGATGATTTGACATATATATATATACACATAGTGAAATGATTACCACAATAAGGTCAGTTAACACATCCATCACCTCATGTAGTTACTTCTTTTGTGTGTGTGTGTGGTAAGTTTAAGATCTATTCTCCTAGCAAATTTTAAGGATATAATACAGTATTGTTAACTATAGTTACTGTACTGTTCATTAGATCTCCAGAAATTGTTCATCTTGTAACTGTTACTGTTTGAAATCTTTGGCCAACATCTAATCATTTCCCCAAAACTTCAGCCCCTGGCAACCACTAATCTACATTTGTCTTTCTCTGTTTGAATTATTCCCCTTAGCATAATGCCCTCAAGGTTCATCCATGTTGTCCTACATGGCAGAATCAAAGATCATTTAACTGTGTGTATATATATGCATTCACTGCTAGGATCTTGATTCTGTTCCGTTGGACTATATGTCTGTTTTTAGGCCAGTACCATCTTTGTTCATCTTTCTCAAGATTACTATGGCTATGTGGGGTCTTTTGTGCTTCCAAATGAATTTTAGGATTGTTTTTTCTATTTCTATTAAAAATGCCATTTTTTTTTCTTTTTTTAGGGATTGCAGTGAATCTATACATAGATTTGGGTAGTATGGAAATTTTAATACTATTAATTTAATAATATTAATTCTTTTGATCCATGAACACAGATATCTTTTAAATTATTTGTATCTTCTTCAATTTCTTTTATCAATGCCTTATAGTTTTCAGTGTACAGATCTTTTACCTCCTTAATTACATTTATTCCTAAGCATTTTATTTGTTTTGATGCTGTTGTAAATAGGATGGTTTTCTTTATTTTTTAGATAGTTTATTAGTACAGAGAAATTCAACTGATTTTTGTATGTTGATTTTGTATCATGCAACTTTACTGAATTGTTTTATCAGTTCTAACAGTATTTTTGGTGGGTATCATATTATATTTTCTGTAAATAGAGACCATTTTATACCTTCCTTTCTGATTTAGATATCTTTTATTTCTTTTTCTTGTCTAATTCCTCTGGCTAGGACTTCCAGTACTAGGTTGAATACAAGTGGTGAAAGTGGGCATCCTTGTCTAAGGATGCCTAAGAGGAAATGATTTCAACTTTTCAGTATTGAGTATGATGTTTGCTATGGGTTGTGGTATGTGGCCTTTGTCATGTTGAGGTATGTTCCTTCTTTACCCAATTTTTTGAAAGTTTTTATCATGAAAAGATGTTGAATTTTGTCAGATGCATTGTCTAAATCTATTCAGATGATCATGTAATTTTATCCTTCATTCTATTAATGTGGTATGTCACATTTATTGATTTGTGGATTTTAAAACATCCTTGTATCCCAGGGATAAATCCCACTTAATCATGGTGCATAATTCTTTAATGTGCTGTTGAATTCACTTTCCTAATACTTTGTTGAGAAAGTTTACATCTACGTTCATCAGGGATATTGACATGTAGATTTCTTTTCTTGTAGTGTCCTTACCTGGCTTTGGTATTAGGGTAATGCTGGCCTCATAAAATGAGTTTTGAGTATTCTCTCCTCTTCAATTTTTTTTAATATATTTTTTTAATTTATTTAATTGACAGAGAGAGACACAGTGAGAGAGGGAACCCAAGCAGGGGGAATGGGAGAGGGAGAAGCAGGCTTCCCACCGAGCAGGGAGCCTGATGCAGGGCTTGATCCCAGGACCCTGGGATCATGACCTGAGCTGAAGGCAGACGCTTAATGACTGAGCCACCCAGGCGCCCCTCTCCTCTTCAGTTTTTTGGAAGAGGCTAAGAAGGGTGGCATTCCTTCTTTAAAGTTTGGTAAAATTCATCAGTGAAACCATCTGGTCCTAGGCATTTCTTTTTTGGGAGATTCTTAATTACTGATTCAGTACCTTTACTTGTTATTGGTCTGTTCATTTTTCTATTTCTTCATGACTCAGTATTGGTAGGCTGTATATTTCTAGGAATTTATCCATGTCTTCTAGGATGTCCACTTATTTGGTATATAGTGTTCATAGTAATCTCTTATGATCTTTTATATTTCTGTGGTATCATTTGTAAAGTCTCCTCTTTAATTTAAGATTTTATTTATTTGGTCCTCTCTCTTTTTTTTTTTTCTCTATGCATATGCCTAGGAGTAAACTTATTGGATCATATGGTAAATCTGTGTTGAACTCTTTGAGGAACTGTCAAACTGTTTTCAAGAGCAGAATTTTCAACAGCAGAAGCAATGCATGAAGGTTCCAATATCTTCACATCCTCAACAATTGTTATTGTTGGGTGTTTTTTTTTATAGCTGCCAATGGGTGTGAAGATGTATCTCATTGTGGCATTGACTTGCAATTCCCTAATGACTAATGGTTTTAAGCATCATGTTGTGTACTTATTGGCTAATTTATATATTCTTTGGGGAAATATCCATTCAAATATTTCCCCAATTTTTGAGTTATTTGTTCTTTTGTCATTGAGTTACAGGGCCAGGGCCTCATAAGATATGATTTACAAGTGTTTTCTCCCTTTTTATGGGTCATCTATCAAAGAAACTTTTGTCTAACCCAAGTTCCTGAAGATTTAGACATAAGCTATGTCTTAACAGTTGCATAGGTTTAGCTTTCACATTTAGTTAATTCTGAGTTAATTTTTTTTTTTACATGGTGTGCGGTAGGGATTAAAATTCATTATTTTGTGGGTGGTTATCCAGTTGTCCCAGTGTCATTTGTTGAGAAGACTGTTTCCCCATAGAAAGGTCTTGGCACCACTGACAAAAATTAAGTGACCATAAATGTAAGGGTTTATTTCTAAATTATATTCTATTGATCTATATTTCTATCCTTACGTCAGTACCACATTATCATGATTACAGTTACTTTTTTTAAGATTTTATTTATTTCAGACAGAGAGAGAGTATAAGAGAGGGAGTGAGAGAGACAGAGAGCACGAGTGGGGGGAGGAGCAGAGGGAGAAACAATTTGTTGAATTGTGCATTTATCCTTTCAGTTTTGTTAGTTTTTGCTCCATGTAGTTTTTGGTTTGTGTTAGGTGCATATATGCTCATGATAGTTATACTTTCATGATGGATTGCCCCTTTTAACATTATCTAATGGCCTCTTTGTCTCTAGTAACAATAGTTACAATTTGTTGAATGCTTACTATGTTCTAGGCCCAGTTCTCAGCAAGTGTTATTTGCAGTTCATGAGATTTCACTGTATTGAGAATATCCAGTGGATTCTAATATTTCTTTGGGTTTTTACTGAAAAATAATTTTCAATAGTATTTTTATTCACTGAGGTATTGAGGATGACATTAAATGTTTCATTGTGCTGAAGTATTTTTCATATATCTCATTCTAGGTTATTTTGGTTATTGTATACTGATTGTTAAAAATCTGAGGTCTATCCCAGACCCATGTTTTTCATCAAGTAAAGATTTAAGCCTTGATCACTGTTAACATGTATATTGGCATTGTTCTCAAATCACCTTAAAATATACACAAAGTTATTGATATGATACACTACAAACCAGTGTGTACTATTAAACAGACTTCAACTATATGCTAATTTCAGAAAAGTTCTTTTCTGATAGATTTGGTCCCTGAAAAACTACAGATTGCACAAAGGAACTATATTTTCCATCATGTACTACTCTCAGTTATATTTCTATGTTCTTCTTAAACCACAAAACTTTAAAAAATTGGCATTTCTTGTTCCCTAATCCACAAAATAAAAGTAAGACAAGTCTACACTTAATTTCTCGTGTGTGTGTGTGTGTGTGTGTGTATGTGTGTTGCAATCTACAGATGGATACAGATGGAGAGATATTGATGTGGAGGTAGAGGGAAAATATTGTTTTCATTGAATGAAAATGAAAGAGAGGGTTGGTTATTCAGTTATCCTGCCATTGATAATTCTAAGACTGTAAGTTGAGAGACAGAAGGTCAATTTTGTCAATTATGAGTCCTCTGGGAAAAACAAGTATTTCTTACTGGTCGTGATTTTAAATTCGGTTCTATACATCCCCTACCCAGTGAATTATTTACTAATGGGTTTACTTTCGGGTTGATTTCCCCCAACTCTTTTGTAATTTTGACTTTTTCTGTCCTCTGTAGGTATTCCAATGGACAGGATTTGTGAAGCATTTGGAATTTGTTCCCATTTTTGAGATTTCCTAAATTATTAATTTAGCATGTTCAATTTTACATTTAATTTTAATTACATGCTTTCTGTGATAATATATGTTATATATAATTTATATAAAGTTAATATAAATTAATTTTATCTTAAACATTTAACAGAGAAAAACTGCACAAATACAGCTTAAATTCAAACTTCAGCTCTTTTGGCAACCAAATAAAATAAATAATTTTAAATACAGCAGATCAAGTTCATTAGTGAATTATTATCTGTCTGACCCAGACTAAGAAGCCCTAAGTCAATTTCTTTTTATTTCCCAATATTCTTTACTTTAAAAAAAGCAAAAATGATTCTTTTCATAGTATCACAATATGCAATTCCTCCATGGATTATTTTTGTGTGTGTGTTCCAGAACAATAAAGCAGCATTTGTCAGCAAACATTCATATGCTTGCTGCTACCTCTGCCTTCTTTTCAGGACTAAAATCATCCAGAGATAATGGACTCTAGGGAGAAAGTAAACAAATTAAACAGGAACAACACAATTCCTCAGAGCAGGTTGGCAGCATGGATTCTACATCCCAGGTTTGTTACACTCTGGTGAGAAATCTTAGAGGGGCCATTATTCCTTGTCAGGGGCAGCATGAGCAGCATGTAAAGGGTTCATATTCAGCCTTGACAAACTGAACTTACTATTTTGTTTAAAAATAGCATCCATCAGAGTGGGAGGGGATTTTTGGAAGGATAATATACAGTTTTGTCACTTTGTTTTGCTGAATTTGGATGCCTACCATTTACCCTATGTAGGTTGCAGTAATGAAAGAATCAAAGAGTCTGAATTTCAATTCATAAACTCTGGATTTGAGCCCAGATCTTATCTTACTAAGTAGGTGGGTAACTTTATAATTTTTGATATTCAAATCCCTTTGTTTAATAAAGAAAATACCAATACCACATCATTTTAAAGACCAAAAATGAGGGGATATACATAAAAATACTTGGAAACTACAAAGTAGTGTAAGATGTGAAATTAGTATTAGTATTAACATTGAATTAGACTAGTTCTTGGTTGCATTCAAGATATATTAGGGTAAAACTGCATATATATGTAGGTAACAAAGATGGCAAACCTGATGCATGGCAGATGAAAAGCTTAGTCCCTCCATGTTAATTACCCTACCTGACTTTTTCTATTTGTTTCACTCCATCAGTGGTGACATTTACATTGTGATTTCTTGAGTTCATTTTTACTTGTTTTTATTTCTCCTACCCTGATCTTCTTTTGGTGCTTTGCTTTTCCAATTTTCTGTCCATTTATAAGGCACATGCTAAATAAATAATTATTATCTGATAGCTCACTCATTCATTGACCCATTCATTATTTATTTATTTAAATCCTTCTTTCTTTAAAAATGCTGTCCACTTACATTTCCAATGGAACAGCTATTTGGAGTATACAAATATGAAATGAAATTGTTCCTTCCTGAGGTAGCTTGCAGTTAACTAAGGAAGATGAGTTAGGTATACAAGTGACATTAATGAAAGGGAGAAAGGAGATGAGTACTGTAAGTAAAGGACAGATTAATTATGGGACATTAGAGGAAAGCAAAAACTCCCCAAGGATGAGGGATATGAAGACCAAAGTAGCATTTGAGCTCCTTCATTGATATGGGGATATTGGCAGGGAAAACATGCAAAAGAAGTATTAAGAGTATGGGCAAATTACACAGTATGGTTGGAAGAAAGTAACCATTTAACACTGTTTGGTTTAAGTTACAGGTAATGAAACTGTAGCAAATAAATTTAAGAAATAAAATAAATAAATTAGCAAATAAGAAAAGTACGCTGGGTCTAAATCATGAGTTTTTTTGAATGCTAGACTAAAGAACTTTGATTTCATTCAACAGGAAATCAGAAATTGGAAGCTATTCTGTAGGAAAGGGGAAGCCAAAGACTGATATGCTAAACAGGGGTTAAAATGACAGAAAAAAGAAAAGAAAAGAAAAAAAAGAGAGAGACAAGTGAAAAGATTATGTGTGAAACAAAGAAAGCTCATGTTATCTTAGTGCAAGTGGGAATAGCGACTTCAGAAAATTACTGAGGAGTCTGGAACTCAATTAGGATCATGATTATCACTTATTAGGTGATTTTTCTGTGCCAAGAGTTCCACATACATTATTTAATCTTATCCTCAACAGGCCTAAGAGAAAAGCAATTGGCTCCATTTTGGAGAGTGATAACTGAGGCCCAAGACAATACAGTTGGGGAGCAGGGGAGCTGAGATTTGAACCTAGGCTGTCTTAGTCCAGAGTTGTACTCTTAGCAACTGTGCTATTCTAGAACCCCCACAACTGACAAGGAGGCATGAGAAAGGCAGGATTCTGACATGATAGCAGTTTTCCAGCCTCTGTGACAGAGAAATGCAGATGATAACCACAGAAAAATGACACAGAATGGAGACAAAGTCAGTCTGTTTTTGACATGTTGAGTGTCATACCTTATGAATCATAAAAGTGGAGATGTCTAGCAAGCAGATGGAAATGCAGGATGAACTCATGAAAGGGGTCTGGAGAGACACAGTTCAAAGTTTTCTAAAAGGAGGTGACAGAGGATGTGAGGAAAGGGCATGACAAGAGAGTGACTAGAGGGAAAGTGGGCCAGGGGCAGGTCTTTGGGAAAGTCAGAAAGGCAACTGTGATTTCTGCATGAAACAAAAGCATAATTTCATATCAGAGAATTGAAAGATCTTCCAGACTAGCAATTCTCTCCTACTTGGAGAAGCCACTGTACTGCAGGGCACCGTAAGCCTGTAAATCAATTAAACTCAAATTACAAAGTCAGATGGCATCTGTTCCCATCGTGACATAAAACCTGCTAAGATGAAGAATTTCTGCCTGGGATAAGTTAAATTTTTCGTAAGTTGCTATCTCACTGAGCTGTTTTTCTTCATATAGTTTCAATAACATAGAGGCAGATTTGGAGCTTGGAAGGGTCCTTAGAGATCACCTGGTCTGATATCCTCATTTTATAAATGAGGAATCTGAGGCCCAGAGAGGTGACCCTAGGTGACAAAGCTAGCTTTTCTATAAATGGGTTCATATATATTTATATACACTCACCAAATGATTGGGGACCAAGCAGTTTGTATTTTATAATGATACTTACCTGAGAGTATTACTGAGAAGTGATTTATAATACGTGGCCACAAAGTTTATTGAGACTTTAATTTGTGTACGTTCTTCTCTTCCTTTACCAAGAATGTAGGCATCATTTTGTTTTGTTTTTCCCCAAGGAAACTGTGGTTGCAGGCATGAAAGCAGAGATTGCCTACAAACAAATGATATTCATGGCTTTTAACCCATTCCATGAGAGGATGGGGGAAAGGGAGAATTATCTTCAGTTGAGAAAAGGGAGAAGTGAAGTAGGACAGAAGGGAAAAAAGAAAAGGAAGTGATGGGGAGAGAAGCAGGCAGATATGCCTAAGGGTTGAAAGCACCTGTCCTCCACTCTCCTGAAGACCCCACTGAGTCTCAGCCCAATAAGAACTGATTAATATTTTACAATTCTTTGTTTTACACAAGGCCCTTTTGGCTATTCTACATGGTCTCTTTAAACGTCCTGCCCTCTACACCCATTATCCCATAATCTAGCAATAGAAGTTACCTTTCCAAACCTCACTTATTCTTTGAAAGTATTCTATGTATTGACCCAATAGCATTAATCAGGATCACCATAGAGTCTGAAAAATAATGCATTCATATCACTATGCCTTTTGTTTTTGATGCAATGCTAATTTTATTTTAAATAATTTTAATTTTAGTAATATTTTGAGAAATGTATTATTGCCATTAATATTCCTCCAATATTCAGGTAAACTTATATTTTAGCAAAGTGAGCCATGTTCTGTGGCAACAAAGACTTACACCCAGGATTATAGGTACTAAGCAGAAATGATAGGTATAAATAATAAGTAGGAATTCGGAAAAGGAAGAGAATACTTTTGAAAGATTCTACAAAGAAAGTTTTGTAGTGAGGATACAGGCAAAACTAGGCTTGAAAGTTAATATTTATAACCGAGGACATAGAGGAATGCTGAGTTTATTTTGGCACATTGAATAAAGAAGAACTTTTGTGAGAATGGTTAGAATATATAAGTAATTGGGAAAAACTGAATTATATTTGAATATTCTTTCTTCTTGGGAATGAGAGCTGGGCCTGAGACTTTGAGAATAATTCCATGGCATGTAATGGAAATGGTTCTTAATTGAGGGTACAACTGGAAATCTTTAAAAAATACAGACGCCTGGACCTCAATTCTAAACCATTTAAACAAGAACCTCTGGAGATGGGATCCAGAATGGGTATTTTTTTTTAAACTCCTCAGATCTTCCTCAGGTGCAGCAAGGTCAAAGACTACTCAACTGGAGATACTGAATGGGGGGTCGGGGGTGAGACGGTAGGCAGAATAATCACCTCCAAAGATGTTCACAGACTAATCTCCACAACCTATGATGGTTAACCTTACATGGCAAAAGGGACTTTGCAGATGTAATTAAGGCCTTTAAGATGGGAGATTATCCTGGATGACCTAGGTGGTTCCAACATAATCACAAGTATCTTTTTAAAAGGGAGGAGTGTCAGAATCAGGTAAGTGACCATGGAAGAAGCTGGAGTGATGCAGGGTTATGAGCCAATGGATATGGGTGGTTTCTAGCATACGTAAAAGGCAAGGAAATGAATTCTCCACTACAGCCTCCAGAAGGACTGCAGTTTTGCTGACTCATTTTCGACTTCTGAACTCCAAAACTGTAAGATTATAAATTTGTGTTGTTTGTAGCATTTGTAATAAGCAGTGAAGGGAGACTTACATTAGTGGCTGCTAAAAGAGCTAGTACCTAAATGATCATGCTTCACGGTAAAAGAAGGATCAAGATGTACAGGCTCCCATTGGGCCCCTTTGTGTCACGTGCCCTACCACCCTGTGAACCAAATGCAGATATTATGGAGACATTACCTCTGCCTCCTTTATATCTTTAAAGTAGTACCAATCTCTTGTCATTTCACCTGAAATATTGTCACTATCTTGCCTGTGTTGGGGTGTCTGTATGTGGGGAGGGGGCAAGTTGTCTGAGGCTTCCATTTCTTGCCTTTTCCACCATGATAGATTATACCTTATAGGCCAAAGATTTTACCTTATAGGTAGGAGTTATGCCAATTGCCAAGAATGTTCATGAAAATTATACATTTGCCAATTAGAGAAGGGACCATTTAACACTTGTGTGCAACAATCCTCAGAACGTTTGGGTGTTCCCTTTTCCCTAGTATATAGTCATTCAAGTAAATGGCTGTAGGTCTTTTTGGGAAAAGACAAGGTAATCATTACAACTGGAGTACTGCAGGATACTTCTTTGGGATCTACTCTGTCCTTTATTCAGTGAGTTCAAAGCTGGAAAACTGGCTCACATTTGGATATTGGACAAAAGGTTGAGATATTTTGTTAAGACAGCTGCCTTAAGTCTCCTTCCTTCATTAACCTTCCTTGATTTGCTGTTGCTGTTAGAGAGATGGAGCGATACCCTCATTAAGTGTGCATGTACCTTGATCCCAACAAAACTTTTATTTTAGCCACATCTGTGGCTCTCTGCTTACCGTGCTTCTCTGATTGTCATTCCAACCTGGCTGCTCATGAGAATCATTGAGCTTACCTTGGTTTAAGCTGTTAAGAGCCACTATCTGGACTCCATTATTTGGAGGGAACTTACCATCCCCATTCTTATCAATTAGACCAGTTTTCAATATCTTCCTCCCATAAATCCTAGCTTAGTAGGCTCTAACACTGGTGGGCTCCCATACCAGTATATTCCTTATTACTTTGCTAAATGATGTATCTTCTTAATTCTCCTAAAAAACATAATCATTTGGTGTTTTTCCAGTCTTACATCATATATCCACACTAGCATCAGGGAGAGAAGTGAAGCAAACACTTCCTTTCAAACTAATTGATACATTCTTAGTCCCTGCTTCAAGACTTCAACCTATATATATGTATACACACACACATACACACACATACATATATACATGTATACCCATATATACAGATATATATATATATCTGTGTGTATCTCAGCCATTCCCTTTTTTACAATTTAAAATGCTTTTGCTTCCTATATATTTTAAATTATACTAGAGACATTAGATTCTACAGTGACCCATTTACAAATAATCTTTGTATTCCATACCTGACTTTAGATAATACCTTTAAGTTATTCAAAACCAGTAAAACTATTATATGTTACTTAGTTTAAGTAGGATATACAATCTACAGTCTTAATAGACAAAGTACCTATTTTCTCTAGTAGCCTCTCAAGAACATAGGATAAGTCATTAGGCTATAAACAAAGATAATAACTCAGCTTATTGCCATCGAAAATGCTTCAGTATGAAATTTGCTTAAGTGTTTTAACACCTGAGCATTATAAGAAAAGTAAATAAGGATATTTTACTTAATGACCATCACTTCAAATAAAACATAACAATCCTTTTTCATATCCTGAACTCCAAGATATTTATATCATGAATGGAGCCACCCAAGCTGAACGTTATATTCTATTTTTCTTAGAAGGATGTTTATAAGACTATATCTTCCCTGTATAAAGTTTTAAAGGCAATAAAACCTCAATGAACTAATAAGAGTGAGAAACAATGACATTTGTGATCTCCCCAAGAAAGAAATGTGCCCAGATATTTCATCAGGATGCATTTTTCACATATTAAGCCAGTATCTCACTCAGCTGGAGGTTTTATGATCAGTCTTATAACATCTACCATTTTCAAACTCAGACATTATGGATAATAATTAGGTACAATTTTTCAATAAGGAAAATTGTAGTTGAATTGCATTTTATATACATCAAATACTAAGTCCATTAATGTCTTGTAACAGATGGAAATAGATCTCAACCCTAACTGCAATTATAATCACTTGGAGAGTTTTTGTTTTTAATACTAATACATAGGCCACATATCTCAAATGATTCTGATTCAGTTGGGCTGGTGTGGGCACTGCATTTCACCCAGGGTTGAGAAGCATTGCTCCTGATCATCATGTAATAGTGTTTGGATTGCCCTAATGTAAACATTCAACTTCAAGTCTCAAATATTTCTTGCACCTCCAAAGTCTGATTATCTAATGTTTAAAATCTCAATAGGCAGGATAACACAACAGCAGATTAATTACTACAACTTATTAATAATCATGCTTTTTTTTTTTTGGTATCATCCACTTTGGCTTTCTTTGTTTTTCTCAACTTGTTTTTTTTTTTTTTTTACTTTGAGATGGAATTAATCCACAGAAGATGTATCAAGGCAAGAAAAATGGGTTATTATCTAAAAAATGTTCAACTCATCTGCACAGTAGTAGAGAACATAATTTGGTTCTAGAAATTGGTATGGTAATGGGAAACCCATGTTTTGCTATGTTTAAAGGCCTTGTCCTCAGGGGAGAAATATCCATTAAATATTACTTCAGGCATATTGCTATGAAGATTTCATGAAGAAAATTTCATTCATATTCAATTGTGAAATTTTAGTTTTATCGAAAACTTTCAAAAGAAAGAGATGATTTACTATTTGAAAAGGTATCAGAGATGATTAGTGCAACTTCAAACTCAATTATCCTCTTAAATCTTGTTCTGAAAACCAAATTCATTATTTCCTCTTCTCTCCTAAACGTTAAGATTATATAAGCCAGTGAAACAAATAAAACAAGGAATACTTAATTCATAACTAAACAGATTTGTTTGGGCTTCGTTGTCCCATCCCTCCTTGTTCTCTTAAATCTACTTAGCCTGACAACTTGCCACAACAACTGTCTTTATTGATAAAGCACATATCACCCAGGACAAATTTGTGGGTTTAAAAAATGTTCTTGTCATAGGAAAATTTATCCCTGGTCTTCAAACTGTATGTTCAGTCATATTTTATGATTTTGTTTTCAAAAGCTGTGGTTGCTAAAATTGATGAGCTGTACTGGTACCCACAGCATGAGCATCCTATTTCTTCAACCAAAAATCCATCACTTTATGAGGAGAATCAAGGTCAGGGGTGTGTGTGAATACAGAGTCTCTTTCACTCAGATGTGGGAAAGGAGAGGAGATGTGGAGGCTGGTAGCGGCGAAGCACTTTCCTGACTTGTTCTCAAATTTCCCAGATCTGTTTTAACAGTTTTTCTAGTTAGTCAGAAACCAAAGGAATGGAAAACAGCAGAATGCTGAGAAATCAGCCTTCATTCTTCCAGAGCATAAGAACTTCTTCGAACTTTAACCTGCGTGTGGATTCTCAGGCATCTTGCCAAAATTCAGGACTGTTTTGAGAGGTCTAAAGTGGGGACTGAGATTTTACATTTCCAACAGGTGATGCTGAGATTGCTGACCCAGTTACTTAGAGCACAACTGCCCAAGATAGTCTCTGTGTAAGTTCACCCCCTCAACCCTCCTTAAACTAATGCATTTTCCCAAGACTAGTGGTCAAATGAAACAGAGGGGAACTTGGGCATTTAGGAATTATTTATTCTTTTGCCCTATGAATGGATGTAGCAGGATGTGCCAAGCATCCTTAATTAAGCACCTCCTTACCTCTGATTACAGAACAAAGAGCATTCTCTTCAAATTTCACTACCCTGCTCTACCTAGCATATGAGGACTTTTTGCCATTAAAATATATTTCAGCCAGAAATTTCAAAGAGTGAATTTCTGATGAGCTGGTGATAAAACTACTCTCAGCCATTGGAACAGCTATATTCAGAGCTGAATTAAGATTTTGCCCATGTGTAAAGAAATGGAGTAAGCGCAATAAGTTAATAGGTTCTGTCACTAGTAGAGCAAACTAACTGCTTTTATAAAAATTAACCCTGAACCTTATCCTCATTCAGTAGTTAATGAAGTTGAGAGATGGAATACTACATACATTATTTAAAGCAGTAATAGAAAAATCAAATAATTATTTCTTGGCTTCGTTCCTTGCACATTTTTAACTTTCTGCTTTCAGCATTTGGAGGTTGCATTGAATTTGAAGAAGCAACTGCTATAGAGTCTAATTAGTACCAACATTTATAGAATGCTTAATGTGACCAGGCAGGCACTGTTCTAGGTACTGGCTTAATGAATCTTCATGAGGTTTGTACAATTGCTTTTGTTTCCATTTTAAAGGTACGGAAACTGAACAATTTAGAAACGGGCCCTACATTACATAGCTGGGAAGTGTCAAAGGCAGGGCTTGAAATCAAGGGTGGATTGCAAATACCCATGCAGGTAACCACTCTGCGACTCTGGCTTGTTGGTTATACAGGTATAAAGTGTGGCTTCAGAGAGGCTAAGGAAGCTCCTCCAACACAGTCCTGGACCCAAATTCCTTCAACGAAAACCAGAGCTGCAGTACTTTGAATTTGCATTTTTCTTTCATTTTCCTTATCAAATTTAGCACAAATTACCTACAAACACTTACCCACTTGTATCCAGAAAAGTAATAACCCCCTTGTATAAATCCAACTGTTCATCTCTCCAGTCCCTATACCCATGTTGCCAAGTCCCGCAGGAAAAGATCCATGATTGTCCTGAAGTCATCACACATTCCTTATCTCCAGCCTTAGTTGTATGCTCGGATTTTCTTAGAAACCTTTCCCTTCAAGGGGTAATTTATATCAGTGCCACTCCTTGCAGTCCTGCCACCCCACTTTCTTCTCATTCTCAGCCTGCGTCTTTGGCTCTTATTTCCTAATAACCATTGACTCCATTAGGTGTGAAGTCCGATAAGCCCACCCCCTCTCACAAATATCGCAGTACATTTC
Source organism: Mirounga leonina (assembly GCF_011800145.1). Taxonomy (NCBI): domain Eukaryota; kingdom Metazoa; phylum Chordata; class Mammalia; order Carnivora; family Phocidae; genus Mirounga; species Mirounga leonina. The sequence continues at coordinate 55,916,446 of NW_023270305.1, forward strand.
CACCCAACCAGCCTTTCTCTGCTTCATTTTGGTTTCCATGGAAAGAATGCCCCACTTCCCATCCAAGTCTCACCTTGTACCTCTGCTATGGATCACAACCCCATTACCCTCCTTCATCCGTCTTCATCAGTCTCTGCTCTGCAACTTCTATGCCTTCTACGCTCAAGTTTCTCCCAATATTAAAAAAACAAAAACAAAAACAAAACAAAACCAAAAAAAGCAAACAAATAGAAAGAAATTACACTCAGTCTTATCATTCTAATTTTTAGCTAGGACTCTATATCATCCCTCATTTGCATCAAAATTATTTTAAAGAATACACACTTGTCTATCTTTACATCGTTATCTCTTGTTTTCTCCTTAGTCTTTGTTTTTATTGATTTTACATTTTTCACAATCACCAATGACATCATACTAAAATTTAATGGGCATTTGTCAGTTTCGATTTCCTTTAATTTCTTCAGCTTGGGGCATTACTATTACTTCCTTTCATTTTAAATTATTTCTTCCATTTTTTTTCTAGGATAACATTCTACCTGTTTTCCTCTGGTAAGACTGCACAGTGGTGAAATTGGGAAGTTAAAGAAAAAATGTGAAGACGTGACAATGTCATATATTGCTCTGATATAGCGCTATAGAATATGAACACACGTAGGCCCAGTGGAATAGACCATTCATTTCTGTTTTGGTTGTAGACTATTGCTCTGACATTTTCCTCTAAATAACAGAGAAAGATGTGAAACACCCTATTCTAAATCCCTTCGTTCCTACAGCTATCATAAAAACTCCCCTGAGAGATGGGCCAGGTGAAAAATAACCAGAAAGAAAAAATGTTCATCTTAGGCAAAGTAATGCCTTTTGAATACCATCTAATCTGTTTGTGTGTGTGTCTAGCATTCACTCTCATAAGCAAAGTCAGAGAATTCCATAGTGGTGGTTATAGGGTGGTGCATCGCGCACCACATTTAGCTAGCTGAAGGCAAAGGCCTTAGTGTGGAAATCAGGAGTGCCTTTTCAGGAGACAGTCTCCCAATTCTGGGAAAATTTGATAAAGATGCTTTCCAGAATTTTACATGTTCCCGAAGTTATAGGTAACTTGAACAAGCCAGTTTGATAGGTTAAAGATTCTGAAAGATTTAAGTTGTTCATCAACTTTTTTCAAATCTCCCTATTTTTGCTTGATTTCTAGGCTTATTAACTCCCTGCCTCAGCTTTCTTATCTGTGAAATGAGGATTACCACAGTATGTACCTCAAAGGGTTGTTTGAATATTAACTATGTAAATCTGTTTTATGTGTTAATTGCTATTACTATTTTGCAACTTTCTAATTTCTGTCAACTTCAGTTTTGAGTCTTACATCCTGAAGAAATCACTGAGCTTACACTTTCTCCTACCGACTAAATCAGTTAACTGAATGCACAACCACAAACAGGCAAATAAACAAACACCTTTAATCTTTTATATATGATCAGAGACAAGGAATCTCATAACCCCTGGATTTCTCATGACTTGAAACAAATAAGGCTGCCTAATAGAGTCATTGTGCTGATTAAATGATAAATTATGTGATGCGCTCTATATAGAGAGTTGCTTCCTTGTTTCAATTACAGTAATTCTGATTTGCAGAATCCTCATTTAGTGCTGTGACTCTGTGTTTATTCTGTTCGCATTAACTGCAGTTAGCAGTGCTAGTGATGGCAGTAATAATAACTGTAAGGGTGATTTCTGTATTGCTCTACTCTATCAGATTAAAAAAAAAAATCAATCCAGTCTCATCTATGCCCTTCTCATGTGCTTGTACGTTTTTTTCTTATTGATCAACGCTGCTGCTCTTTTTCAGAAACTATCTTAGCTTCTTCATCTTCACTGCTAGACTATTATGTGCACATATTTTTCACAAAATTTTAAGAAAACAATCAACTCCATTCATTGGTTTCATTCACATACTAGTCAAAATAGTTTTCTGTGGATATAAACCTTTTAGCTTTTTGATATTTTTAATTCTCCACAAAAAAATATTACCTTGTGGAGATTCTAGATTTTCTCTTATTATCTTGGTACATATGTATTTCCTTTCTCTCATGGTGGAAAGGGTGCAGGGGTGTGTGTGTGTGTGTGTGTGTGTGTGTGTGTGTGTGTGTGTAGTGTTTGGAGTAGAGTAACAGATTCTAAGGGTATAATACTCAACATTAACAGAGAAATAACAGATTAACACCAATTAGTAATACCAATGAATCTAAGGACTTGGTAGGAAAAGTCCTTCCTTCCACTTTTTCATGATGCTTATGTAATACTCTGATTTCTTGCAGTTATAGATACTTGTGTTACTTCTTTGAAATTAGATTGGACTTTTCTTTAAATAGTTACCACTTTAATTCAAGTTTAGTAATATTCATAGAGTGAGGACTAGAAGCAAGAGAAAGCCACCATAAATAATGTACCTTGGGATAAATCAGATAGCTTACTGCTATAAACTTAAAATAAAAAAGCTCAAAGAAAGGAGTATTAGATGGAGAAATTAATTTTCTTTAGAGCAACATAGCTTTCCCCCCAAAGTGAGGTGTTTACCTGCTCTGAAGCCAATATCCAGGCAAGTATGCAAAATACTCACCATGAGGAAAGTGATTGTGTTCTTCACATCAACAGGAATAAGTAAAGTTCAGGCATTCCTAATCCCTTCCAATCAGGTAACGTGGAATTATCTTGGTAGAACAGATGATACCTTGCCTGGTTGTATCCCCTAAATTTCCTTTCCAAAGTTATTTAAACATGAATACTCATTACATGAAACATTCATGAAAACAACATAGAAATCCTGCAAATGTCTTAAAAACTAACTATACATTTCTTAGGGTAAATATCATGTAGTGAGTTTTTTTCTAGGTAGTTCTCTGGTTATTTTAAAGTTATTCTCCTTGTAATTTAAAGATAATTTAATTTAATAATTAATGATTTAATAATAATAAATTAATTTAAAGATAATAATAGATATCATTCCTAATATTTCATAACCACCCCCTATATTTGCCTGATGTATAATTTTACAGAACACTTTTACTCTATTATCTCCTTATCCTCTCACCGTTTCCACACTATACTGTGCAGAATCTATATCAAGGTAATATTAATCCTTTTAAATTATGTTTCAAGTTTTTATTTAAATTCTAGTTAGTTAACACACAGTGTAATATTGGTTTCAGGAGAATTTAGTGATTCATCACTTACACACAACATCCAGTGCTCATCACAACCAGTGCCCTCCTTAATGCTCATCACCCATCTAGCCCATTCCCCTGCCCACCTCCCTCCAGCAGCCCTGTTTGTTCTCTATACTTAAGGGTAATATTTTTTTTAAAGGTTTTTATTTATTTGACAGAGAGATAGAGAGCACCAGTAGGCAGAGTGGCAGTCAGAGGGAGAGAGAGAAGCAGGCTTCCCGCCGAGCAGGGAACCCGACGCGGGGCTCGATCCCAGGACCCTGGGATCATGACCCGAGCCGAAGGCAGCTGCTCAACCAACTGAGCCACCCAGGCACCCCAAGGGTAATATTTTTTTATATAAAGATTTATTTATTCATTTGAGAGAGAGTGAGAGCACAAGCGGGGGGAGGAGCAGAGGGAGAGGGAGAAGCAGACTCCCCACTGAGCAGGGAGCGCAATATGGGACTCGATTCTGGAAGTCTGGGATCATGACCTGAGCTGAAGGCAGATGCTTAACCAACTGAGCCACCCAAGGGTAATATTGTTCTGATTTGGCCTTCCAACTCAGTTTTAGAGAATTTGGAGGGCATGGAGATATGTCCTGTAATTTTGTTAGTTTTTTTTTCCACCAAGTATCTTCAGTAGGAAGAATACTTTTCTTTCCTTTACCCTTCTATTTTCCCCAATAAAAAGTTGGCAACCAAGGTAATTACCACGTTACATTACAGTTTATGCTGAAGCATTAGTACACGTTTCAAAGGATGTAAGTGCAACATGTGCAGCATAGGTCTTGATACTCCTTCCTAATCAATACTGGTTCTGTGTTGTTTTCTTTTCTTCCTGTTTTTCCCTCTTCCTTTGCTTATGTTTCATATCTTCCTCTCAGCACATTAAAATTAGTAAATAGCACACTGACCAACATTTGTTTGTCACAGTATTTCCAAAACTTACATGTCTACAGAACCTTTTGATTTCTCGTAATTCTATTAACATACCATAGAATTAGTATTCCCAAAACACTGGGCTAAATCCCAAAGTGAATGCCCCAGACAAACGTATAGAATATGGATAAATGAGCAATTAAAAGAAAACCACTAAAAGGATATATTTAAAAATGTCTAATGAAAACACTGGGCTAAATCCCAAAGTGAATGCCCCAGACAAACGTATAGAATATGGATAAATGAGCAATTAAAAGAAAACCACTAAAAGGATATATTTAAAAATGTCTAATGAAAAACAAGTAACTAGTCTTAACCAGGAGGTACATTCCATTTTTTTTGCATGGAGCCACATTGGTGAGCATTGAGAATTGAAGAATCAGAGCATCTGAGGTCCTCTCCACTATATTCAGCTTCCATGAGCCACCTGGGGTCCCTATGCCATTGTCTACCCAGCTGAGAGCTATGAACCATATATCTTCTCCTTTAGAAAAACAAGAAATCACTGGATCCACTGCAACAGTCCTCTGATTCTTTCAGTACCTCTTTTCTTTAAACCCTGAGGATATAAAGATAATTTGATTCTAACAAGTTATATTACATAATCATATTTTCAAAGTCTGATTCTCCTGTTAAAAACAAAATTATTTACTGACAATAAAACCAGTCAGTGGAAATGGGGGAAGGGAAGTAATGAATGTTCAGCACTCATTTGTACCAAAGGATTACTTGATAAGCATGAAGAGTTAGCTAATACCAAAGATTTGAAAGTAAATGATTTTATTAAGAAATAAAAATCCTAAATACTTCATTATGCAATTTCTATAATACATGAGAATGACTATCGTTCAATTATTATTATATTTCAGACTATGGTTTAAAAAGATATTTTCAATTATAGCCAACTTTCAATTATAGCCAATTTTTAAATTAAGCTACCATTAACTTTTTTATAATATTATAAAATATTTTCTTTAGTAATTTTAACTTGAATCATTAGGGATTCTACATTGAATAGCCCTGAACGTGCTGTAGACTGGCTATAGGAAATCAATAACTTGAAGCACTGCAGCCTTACATAGGTTTAACTGGGAACTATATGATATGGATGAACAGTTAATTAATATAATAACATCAAATTTATATATTTATAATATATTTCATAGAGTATCTTTTATTATGTAAAATAAACTGATATGCCACTTTCCAAATAAGTTGATGGGAGCTCAATTCTCCTGGGGAATACTAGGACACATACCTCAGAATTTTCCCAACTGAGGTATAAAAAGGGTCTTTACCATGTTATTCCCATCAGTCACTGGTCAGTAGAATGTTCTCAAGGAGCCTTAGTTCCCTGGTATTACTAATCTGTCATCCATGTATGCAGACCTAGTTCCTGAGTCAGAGAAAGTCTTCTTGCAACAAAATGCAGGTGCTAGGTGTTAGATGTGCTGGAAGACAGGCTGGGATGCAAGGAATAAGGAAAAGCTCAGAGGATATGGTAAGGCATTGATAGGGTCTGTTATGTTTTCTAGAGGAAACATCCTTTTAAAAATAAGAAATAAATGAAAGGCACTATTATGTAGTGAATAATCACAAGGTCACTGAAGGCTATAGGCCAGATGTCAAATCTAGACTCTGAATATCCTGGCAGGCTAATCTTGGGAAAATTATTTTATATCACTAAGACTGGGCCTTCTTATCTATAAACTGGAGAATATGGCACCCACCTTAAAATTTGTAAAGCCTAAAAGAGTTAATACCTAAGAAGTGTTTACCATGGAATCTAGTATTCAGTAAACTAAATATTAATGTCTTCAGAAGGTAATTTGGTGTTTAAAAATATCATATGACTCACTGATATGAGGAATTCTTAATCTCAGGAAATAAACTGAGGGTTGCTGGAGTGGTGGCGGGTGGGAGGGATAGGGTGCCTGGGTGATAGACATTGGGGAGGGTATGTGCTATGGTGAGCACTGTGAATTGTGTAAGACTGTTGAATCACAGACCTGTACCTCTGAAACAAATAATACATTATATGTTTAAAAAAAAAAGAAGAAGATAGCAGGAAGGGAAGAATGAAGGCAGGGAAATCGGAGGGGGAGACTAACCATGAGAGACTATGGACTCTGAAAAACAAACTGAGGGTTCTAGAGGGGAGGGGGGTGGGGGGATGGGTTGGCCTGGTGGTGGGTATTAAGGAGGGCACGTTCTGCATGGAGCACTGGGTGTTATGCACAAACAATGAGTCATGGAACACTACATCAAAAACTAATGATGTAATGTATGGTGATTAACATAACATAATAATAATAAAAAATACCCCTGCTATGTCATTTATCAACCTTATATAAGAGTAAGAAATCTGCTCTAAAGCATCTTTCTCTGGCAACTGTTCAACCTGACCTTGAACCATTCTAGTTATAGGGCATACACTGGAGTGTATATGAGGAGTTTGTCCATTCCAGTTTGGGGCATCATTAATGGCTAACATGTTCTTTTTTATTGGAACTGAAATTATTTTTCTAATAAATAGCTTAATAGATTAAGGGGGCCTCAGACCCACCTCTAATATTTGTAGGACCTGTGGCATGAAAAAACATATGAAGGATCACACACTGATTGTATAAAAGTTATAATCAAACTAACACAATTGATACATAAAATATTTTTTGTTTTCCTGTTCTAAAAATATAGCTACATAATGGAAAAATGGAAATTTATGTTAAGATACCATATTTAGTGGACTATAAAGGTGGCAAAATGTAGTGTAAATAAACAATCTCATTGTGTTTTTCTGAATATTCAGTTATTGATGGGTCAGTAGTATATTGATGGTTAATAAATTAAAACTGACATAATTCATAAATTGTTGTATTTATTCTTTGTAATCTTAGCTTTCACTTTATCAACATCTTTAATTATTATTATCACAATTTTAATATCATTTTGCTTTCTTGACAGTAATACTAAATTAGAAAACTTTTAAAAACAATCAAATGATTTTGGATCATTCATTGAAATAATGGTGTATCATTATCTATCAGAGCTCAAAGAACGGAAGTTGTAATTTTTTTAAAGTCAATTTTATTGAGGTATACTTTGCAAATAGTGATATTCAACCTTTTTAAGTGTATAGTTGATGAGTTTGACAAATGTTTAAAGTCATGTAACTACCAAAATAATGAAGTTATTTGATATCTCCATCACTCTAAGCAGTTCCCTAAGTCCCTGTTTATATAATTCCCTCTAACCACCTGCAGCCTCTGTCAGCTCTTCTTGAGTTATTGCAGTTCTTAGTTATTCTATAATTTCAATATGGAAAATTGTAGCCTATTGAGACAGTAGCCACTGGAATTGTCAATAAAATTCCTAAATTTAAAGTTATGTTAAAAAAGGAATTATAGGTTTATTTATTCTTTTTTTTAAAGATTTTATTTATTTATTTGAGAGAGAGAATGAGAAAGAGAGAGCACGAGAGGGGGGAGGGTCAGAGGGACAAACAGACTCCCCGCTGAGCAGGGAGCCTGATGCGGGACTCGATCCTGGGACTCCAGGATCATGACCTGAGCCAAAGGCAGTTGCTTAACCAACTGAGCCACCCAGGCACCCAGGAACTATAGGTTTAAAACAATATGATCAAACACTGTAATGGGCTAGCAAATAGTAAAGTATCATTATAAAACATTGCGAAATATTTTAATTTCATTTTATAAATTGCTATCTTAAATTATCATTTTCACCATCTCTTGAGGCAATACATAGTTCCATAGATTATTGTTTACATTCTTCTTTCAAATTTTTCAATGTTAGAATATTACACAGAAAATAAAAGTAGCAGTATGGTGCCCAATTTATTCCAACTTCTGTTCATATACTTTGATCTATATTGCCAGAAAAAAATTATTCTCTTTAGAAATCAGTGTTGAGATTATTTGTACATGAATCTTATTCTTCATAGTCATGGTTATGGTGTTCTTTCCTTGTTCTAATTATCTTGTTTTTCTTTTTTGGAATGTTACTTATGTTGCATTTTTTCCACTCAGATATGTTAACCCTTTTTTTGCTAAGCTTTTACTGATATTATTAAAGATAAATAAGTTTATAACAAATAATGTGAAAAGAGCATATTCAAACTTAAGCTTAGTTTCTGCCAAAAGACCGTAATTCACTTCATTTGAAGGTCACTCTTGTTTCATCTGTTTCTTCTATTGTATCACATCCTAACTAAAATAAATCTAATTGTTTTATTTTGGTGGTTATCTCTGGAACTACAGATTGGAAAAAGAGAAGCAAGCAAAAAAAAAAAAATTGCTTAGCACCACTAGCCAAAGACACTCCATTCTCCAAGACTTTATTGCATTTTTGCTATTGGAGAGGAAGGATGCACAAATTAAATCGTTTCCAAGTTAAGTGTTTCCATAGCTGAAATCCTTCTTTTAGTTCAAAGCAGTGACCTAAAAAGGGGTTAGGGGCGCCTGGGTGGCTCAGTTGGTTAAGCGACTGCCTTCGGCTCAGGTCATGATCCTGGAGTCCCGGGATCGAGTCCCGCGTCGGGCTCCCTGCTCGGCGGGGAGTCTGCTTCTCCCTCTGGCCCTCCTCCCTCTCATGCTCTCTGTCTCTCATTCTCTCTCTCTCAAATAAATAAATAAAATCTTTAAAAAGGGGTTAGTAACACAATCTAAACCTTTAAACCCTTTGGCCATGGTTGCCTTTTGTTCCAAAAACGTAGGGCAAGATCTTTAATCCATTTTGAGTTTATTTGTATGTATGATGTTAGAAAGTGGTCCATTTTCATTCTTTTACATGTAGCTGTCCAGTTTTCCTAGCACCATTTATTGAAGAGACTGTCTTTTCCCCATTGTATACTCTTGTCTCCTTTCTCATAGATTAATTGACCATATAATCATGGGTTTATTTCTGGGGTGACTATTCTGCTCCATTGATCTATGTTTCTATTTTTGTGCTGCTACCGTATTGTTTTAATTACTACAGGTTTGTGGGATATCTTGAAATCTGGTTTGTGATACCTCTAGCTTTGTTCTTCTTTCACAAGATTGCTTTGGCTATTCAGAGTCTTCTGTGGTTCCACACAAATGTTAGTTTTATTTGTTCTAGTTTTGTGAAAAGTGCTGTTGGTATTTTGATAGGGATTGTACTGAATCTGTAGATTGCTTTGGGTAATACAGACACCTAAATGTGAGAACTGAAACCACAAACATCGTAGAAGAGAGCACAGGCAGTAATTTCTCTGACATTGGCCATAGCAACATTTTCCTAGATATCTCCTCAGGAAGGAAAACAAAAGCAAAAACAAATTATTGGGACTATATAAAAATAAAAAGATTTCATTTTATTATTATTATTTTTAAGATTTTATTTATTTGACAGAGAGAGATACAGCGAGAGAGGGAACACCAGCAGGCGCAGTGGGAGAGGGAGAAGCAGGCTTCCCACCAAGCAGGGAGCCTGATGTGGGGCTCTATCCCAGAACCCTGGGATCATGACCTGAGCCGAAGGCAGATGCATAATGACTGAGCCACCCAGGCACCCCAACAAAAAGATTTTAAACAGCAGAGGAAACCATGAACAAAACAAACGTCAACCTACTAAATGGGAGAAGATATTTGCAAATTATATATCCGATAAGGGGTTGATATCCAAAATATAGAAATTTACACAACTCAATACTAAAAAAGAACAAACAGTCTAACTAAAAGGTGGGCAGGAGACCTGAATAGGCATTTTTCCAAAGAATAAATGCAGGTGGCCAACAGACATATGGAAAGATGTTCAACATCACTTATCATCAGGGAAATGCAAATCAAAACCACAAAGAGATTATCTCCTCACATCTGTCAGAATGGCTAAAGTCAAAAACTCAAGAAACAAGGGCTGGTGAGAATGTGGAGAAAAAGGAACCTCCATGCAGTGTTGTTGGGAATGCAAACTTGGGTAGCCTCTGTGGAAAACACTATGGAGGTTCCTCAAAAAATTAAAAATAGAATTGCCAAATGATCCAGTAATTCCACGTAGGGTATTTACCAAAAGAAAACAAAAACACTATTTTGAAAAGATATATGCACTCCTATGTTCATTGCAGAGTTATTTCCAATAGACAAGATATGAAAACAACCCATGTGTCCATCAACAGATGCATGAATAAAGAAGATGTATATGTATACACACACACACACACACACAAGAATATTATGCAGCCGTAAAAAAGGATGATTGTGCCATTTGAAACAACATAAATGGACCTACAGGGTATTATGCTAAATGAAATGAGTTAGAGAAAGACAAATACCATATGATTCCACTCATAAGTGGAATATAAGAACAACAACAACAACAACAAATGAATAAACAATCAAAAAGAAGAATCAGACCTTTAAATACAAACTGACGGTTGCCAGAGGAGAAGGGGTGGGAAAAATGGGTGAACGGGTGTGGGAGATACTGGCTTCCAGTTATCAAATGAGTTAGTCACAGGAATAAAAGGCATAGCATAAAGAATACAGTCAATGATATTTTAATTGCCATGTAATGGGACAGATGGCAGCTACACTTGTGAATGTATCACAATGTATAAATTTGTCGAATTACTAAGTTGTGTACCTGAAACCAATGTAACATTGTGTTTCGACTATACTGAAATAGAAAATAATGTAAAGTAAGAAATGTGGTAGAAGAATTTCCTAGAGGCCCGGAAGACAGTCACAAGAACAAGTGTTTGGGTTATAGGTCCCACTGTGCCAGCACTGCATGCCAGATTCTGAGTGACAGGTACCTGAGTATTCGCTAATACATTAATGTGTGTGTGTGTTTGTGTGCAAGAGAGAGAGTGAGATAGATAGAGAGAGAGAGAGAGAAAAAGAGATTCAGAGCTTCCTAAATCACATAGGTCAGAGCAGGGGGATATCTTGAATGGGTCTAAGGATGGTACTGTTTGGTCTAATCCCACTTCTTTATGACAGTCCTTAAGTTTTGGTGATCGCTATTAATGTTTTCTATTTTTATAGCTAAACATTGCTATTTTCTTCAACTCTTCTGTTGAAAACTTGGTTTACACCATGACCTGGAATTTGAAGTAAGTGATGGGCAACCACAAGCCTCCAGTCATTAGCACAGAATTTAGGAGGTCTTTCCTTTTGTTCACTTTTCTCCTCACATACAACTTCTTTCTTAGCATCTCCCCCCAAATCCATTAGCCTTGTCCAAAGAATGTCATCCCTTCGTCAGTGTGGCTTAGTAGCAATGCATCGTTGCCTGCAGTTATGCGGAGACTTTACCTCCCAAGTTTCTACTTTTTTCCTATTCATATTTCTCTTTCCTACTTATACACAGAGAAATACATATCTAGACTATAGATAGAAATATAAATAGAAAAAGCATAATGCTTGAATACAACATCTTTCATATTTGACATACTTTCTAGACATATCCACCACTCTGGCTCTCCTCCTCTGTACCTGACGTTTTGACATCTGTCTTTAAAATGTGGTTGTCAAAGATTAAGTAATTTCAGACATTGAAATTCAAAGTAAACTGGGAGCTAAAATCTCCCTATTTCTCTACACCGTATGTCTATTTTTGCAATCTCCAAACCAATTAGTTTTATGGAGGTAGCAATTCTATACTGTTGCTACTATTAAATTTGTAATAAAAACTGGTAGAATTTTTTCCCTTTGCATATAAACTGTTAAGATGGATTTATTCATTGAAGTTTGTGCATGATTCAAACAAGAATGTGGAAAGCATGGTGTAAATGAACTAATATCAAACCCAGAAATTCAGATGGGTAACAATACAATTCTGTATTAGTTCTGAGAAGTGAATGGGATTCCTTCCACTAGAGTCCCAATGGGAAATGTCCTAACGGAAGCAAGCCACGGGTCTGTTAATGCACAGTGACAGCCATTTAAGGAGGAGACAGAAGAAATGGGGGGAGTTTGGACACGATGAAGGAAAGAATCCATAGGTTGAATGGAATTTGGAGTGTGGTAGCATGTCTTTAAAGGAGGAAGGGAAACAAGACAGAGATGGGAGTTTGGGAAAAGGTAACTATCAAATGTGGTTCTAATGTGAGGCTGGCCAGGATGGGTGACTGGATGCAGGAGAATATGAGGAAGCTCAAAGATAATAGATATATTACTAAGAAGTGAGAAATTTGTGAATCAACCATTTCTAATGATTTCTACAGTGCCTATGGTGGTATGCAATAATATTTCACATGCAAATTTGTATCAGTACATGAAAGGAGACAGGGATTGAAACATTTTCAGATGATATTCTACATTATACCATCTCACCTTTTATGAAAAGACTTCATTTAAACCAGACACATCCAGAAATCCTTTTATAATATTGAGATTTATCATGACATCACTTTAAACAGTGGAGAAATTCATAATGTCAGTTTTGTATATTATATTAACTTCTATACCATACTTTATCTCATCAAAATGATATTATGTGTAAATGGGAAAATCCAGGATATTAAAGGACAGACACCAATCCAAAAGTTACTCTTATATTGTCCTTTGATAAATAACACTGCATAAGCCCTAGGAGCACAACAAACTAGACCGAGTACATTGGCCTAAATGCTTCTGGACAAGAGTCTCATCCTAGTTTTCCTACCTGTGTGCCGAGGAAGAGTATATGCTATTGCTAACATTTCCTGCTGCACATGGAGTAATACCAGAGAGACAGCTGGATAATCTATATGCATAATAAAGGGAAGAACAACTTGGTTATTAAAAATAGACACTGGAAGTCTCTGGAACCTGTTCTCCTTGTCAAGAATAGGGAATCTTCAGTGCTGGTTCTGAAGTACCTTCCAGTCCCATCTCATAGGACTGCGGTTATTCTTATTCAACTCACGTCCTCAAATGTCTGGTCTCCAGAGTCTTAAATGATGCTGCATAACTGCTTTCTTATCAGATTGCACAAAAACTCATTCTTCAACAAAAGGAAAATAAACTGCTTCTGCTCTGCTCAGACTGAATACCAGAACATTCATCTAAATCCTCTTCATAGAACATCTGCTCGTAATAATGTATATAGTGGTGAAGACCTGGAAGCTATTAACATGTAACCCAATGTTGGCTTCTGTATTTTCAGGGACAACAGGGGTCCATAAAGTGGGCCGTTAAATAAAAATTGTTCAAGTCTGTATCATGCACATCCAAATGCCTTGTTTTATGTAGTCTTATTCATCTATCTCATCCTGGACCTCTTTGAAAGCTGCACCTTCCTTTTGAGATTTAATCATATAAAGACCATTTGTAAAAAAAAAAAAAAAAAAAAAAAAAAAGTTTAAAATCTATTTCATAGGTCTACCAAAGCCTTAAAGTCAGCATACTGCATAAATTGCTATTCTTTTTCCCTTTATCTTGCCCAGTGATTGTCAACCATGGGTGACTTTACCCACAAAGGGACATTTGCACAAGTCTGGAGACAGTTTTGATCATCCTACCCTAGGGATGTGGGGTAACATGCATGTAGTGGGTAGAGGCCAGAGATACTGCTCAGCATCCCACAATATATAGGACACCCACACACATTCATTCACCATGAAAAATTATCCAGTCCAAATGTCAATAGTTCCACTATTAAGAAACCCTAAGCTAGCCCTTTACATTTCTGCTTAGGGAGACCTAAGCTTATTTCTTAAGTGATCTAGCTCTCTTTGCCCAATAATCAGCCAATTCAGCTTTGTTTACCCAGTTATGGGGGTCTCTGTATTTTGATTTGGCATGACGTATAAACCAAAAGATGTTTGGTAAGACATTAGTTTTTGCATCCGGATCAATGAGACTATTTGAATGAAGTGAGAAGCTGTTTAACTGGGATACTCTATTAGGGGCTCAGAATGGTGAAGCCAGTAACCCCATTTACTTATCACACATGGCAGGACATAGTATGAAGTGAGTTACAGGCTTCTCTTGCTACTAACTGTAGAATTTCTGTCAACATCAAGGAAGTTTAGGATTGTTCTAATCACATCCAGGAAAAAGAAGTCCTAGGCCCAGTATAATATTTGTGATGTCTGAGAATCAAAGCTCCACCATCACCATCTAGACCTTCACAGGATTTACTTTTGAGACAAAAACTCCTTACCTTTGCATTTCAAAGATGCTATAAATCCATTTGTTCCAGACTGCTTTCATCATTTTTATTTCACTTACCCTTGCCCATTTATTCTAGGTCATAATGATTCCCAAAGGTTTGTTCTTGTTTTTCTGTTGTTTTGATTTTCATTCTCCTTTTTCCTGCAGCTGGAAAGCCCTGCCCTTTACTTTTCCATCTGCCCAGTTGCTAGTCATAAAACTTCAGCTCAAGTACAACAAAATTTTCTAATTCGATACATGGCCATTTCAATATATATGAGGTTTCCCTCTTATTAAATTTTTTTTACAATTGCTCTCTACTTTCGAATAAGGGACAGGAGTGGAGTCACTTGGAGGGGAGGAGGGCTTACATACTGTTGGCCTCCATTTCTTTTTTTTCTTTTTTTTTTTTTAAAGATTTTTTTTTTTTTTTTATTCATGAGAGACAGAGCGAGAGAGAAAGGCAGAGGGAGAAACAGGCTCCCAAGGAGCAGGGAGCCCGATGCGGGACTCGATCCCAGGACCCTGAGATCATGACCTGAGCTGAAGGCAGATGCTTAACCATCTGAGCCACCCAGGCGCCCGGCCTCCATTTCTTACCCTGCTCTTCAACCCTGAGTATTCTGACACTACTCTAACCCCTCAGTGAAAATCAATCCTCTTTAGAAATGACGACCTGCAGCACTCTTTTGAGAACCCATTGTTTTATATTCTTACTCTTTGTATGTATTATTTTCTCCCAAGTCATACAGTAAATGTCACTTTATCCTATACCTCTTAGTAATCGACATTTTGCCTAGTAAAACTGCACTAAGACATAAAAATGTGTCAACAATAAATACTTTGTTGGGGCACCTGGGTGGCTCCGTTGGTTAAGCGACTGCCTTCGGCTCAGGTCATGATCCTGGAGTCCCGGTATCGAGTCCCGCATCGGGCTCCCTGCTCGGCAGGGAGCCTGCTTCTGCCTCTGACCCTCCCCCTTCTCATGTGCTCTCTCTCATTCTCTCTCTCTCAAATAAATAAATAAAATCTTTAAAAAAATAAAAAATAAATACTTTGTTGAAAATCACATAGTTATAGATGATGAAGTCCCAATTCAAAAAAAAAAAAAAAAATCTCATGAATGCTTCAGGATGAGATTTCCAAACTTACATATGTGCAGTTAAACAGCCTGGCTCATTTTAATAAAAGAGCTTTATAGTCCGCCCCAGGATGAGAAGATAAATGTTAAAGAAAACGGTTTAGGTTTGATTGCATTAATATTTTATTGGAAGCAGCTAGGCAAATTGTAGATTGATTGTAAACAGCACACAATCAGTGGCTATGGAGAATTTCAGCATTCAGCCAGACTTCAGCTTCCTCAAGAAGCAGCAGTACATTTGCAGAAAAATAATTCAAACTTTTAATTTCCTAATTTAAACAGAATCACTCACTTAAGCAATCTAACTGATTATAATTATGAAAACATGCCATGTATTTAGCAGCAACTTTCAGGCTCTCCTGCGGTCCACGTTACTAGTAGATTCAATGATGCTCTTTTTTTTAAATATTAATGTCAAGACTTTTTAATACATGAAACCATTGACATTGAGATCAAGCATTTAACCTCTTTAAAAAATGCTTTCTCCTTTTCTATCAATACGACAGGAAGCAAAACAATTATTCATGGCTATTAATACTGCTTTCAAATATATTTGCTACTTTAATTAGGCTATCTTGAATTAATAGATGCAAATGCAGAAACTGCAGCCTCTTTGTGGAATGATAGCGCATTTCTTGAGGGTCTAAAATACCACAGCCTGTGCTTTCAGAGGGAAAAAAATCATTATGCGTAATTTTACTCTGCTTGAGAAACCAGGAGACCAAGGTGGAGATGGGGTGTGTTCAGTTAATGTCAGTATTTATTAGAATCCTTCTATATGTCAGGACTGTGAAAGAACAGGAAAATGGAAGATGAGTGAGATGCCACTGCTCTCAAGGACTTTACAGTTTGGAGTTGGGATACAGTATCATCGGAATAGACATTAGGATAAGAATTGATAAGCAGGCAAAGAGGGGCTAGAGTTGGCTAAAAGAGAGGAAGAGTAATTTTTGAATTAAGGGGAAGTTTAATTTTTTTCTAACCCCCAATTCAACTATTCCTGAAAAGTACCAAACTCTTCCCTCTCAGCCTCTTTTCCTCTCTTTGTCTCTCCCTCCCTCATCATGAAGTTCTTACTCACTATTAAAGGCATTAATGGATAATGGATATTACAACCATACCATTGTTAGATAGTTTTTTACATTCTTTCTCCCCCTCCTTTAATACATAAAACAGGAAGTTATTCTTTCCTTTCCTTCAGTCCGACACATGCCCCAGCTCTTATCCTGAGATTTGGTTGCTCAGCTCCAGGAGTTCTTACCTATCTCCTAGACATGTGCCCCATCCCCACCTGCCCTGCTCCTTATTGTCAGGTAACATCCAGTAGTACTCTGTGAAGTTTCTACCTCATAAACTGGACCTTTCTTATATCCAAACTCCCAATCAAAATATCTCCCTACTATGTCCAAATCCTTTACATCCCAGTGTTCTGCTAGGTGAAAGCTAGATAATCTGATGTAACAATTAGTACTGACATGCTAGTCAATGTTCCCACATGACATATATTTGCTCTTTGGGCTTTTCTTGAAAAAAAAAAAAAAAGTATTTTCCATAGTAGAAATTCTTAGATTTTAGGGAAGTTTTTCTTAAGACAGGAAAGGTATCTAGGCCCAAGAAGGGCTCAAACACATAATATTGTTATTCATCAAACTCATCATCTAGTCAGCCACATGTCCTGTATGTATTTACATCTGTTATTTAAGGATATCATGTATGTGCAATACACAGCAACAGAACTGAATGTATTTTAGCACATGAATGAAAACTAATGTAAAAAGTATTCAATCTAAATTTGCTCACAAATATCCTCAGCTCTTGATCATGTCCAAAAAACATACCAGCAAAAAGTATTACTATTACCTATTATTAACAAATATATATGTGTTATACCACATCCATAGTTTGAAAAAAAGCTATTTCAAATATTCAGTAGCACATGAAATAACTTTCCCTTGTACAGTGTTTCTCTCTCTAAGGATTTCAAAAGTCTCAGTAGGCCAAAATAGAATATACTTGTTTGTCTTGTATATAGCAGTTATAATCAATTACTGGTATTACAATAAAATCAGAAGGTGAACAGTTTCTATGATATGGAATATTCTACCTTAATTCACAGGAAAAACAGTAAGCATCTTTTAATAATTTCCTGTGCTTGAAAACTGGGACTTTTAATGCAAATATTTTTAAAAAGGAATTAGTTTCTTTAAGGAACAGTAACATAATGTCTCAGACCTTCTAGAATCTTCTAGATTAGTGGTTCTCAATTTTTATATGCACATTAGAATGTCCTGGGAAGCTTTACAAAATTGACATGTCTCAGCCACACTCTAAACCAATGAAATCAGAATCTGGGAGTGGGGTGTCATCACTTTTGGAAGCTCCATTGAGATCAAGAACTACTTTTCTAAAATGAAAACAAGATCAATCATCCTGATGAACATTCTGGCATTGGACATTTGAGAAACATTGTTACTGAGGAATGTGCAAACAAAAAAATCCCATCAATAGATAGAAATTTAAGAGTTGCTGTCCCACTTGGTTTCTTAGCCCCAAGTATCTTACAATATTGTTGGGATAAGAGAACTATGAGAGCCTGGTGCCAAATACACAAGGGTCTAGCAGCAGCATGGTAAGTAGCTAATCAGCTAATGAGCAGAAAAATGAATGCAGTTGAAGGCAGTGATAACAAGAAGGGCAACCACTGCTGCTCATAGTTCAAAGCCACATCCTTAGCTACCCACAAAATGATGCAATTGAGGTGATTTTTAGGATAAATGCACAGAATAATAATAGGTTGGGATCAAACACAAAAGTTTTTGACTTTCTTTTCAAAAGACCTGAAAATCAGAATCAGTCTATGGAGTAAACAGAAGAGGGGATATTACTTCCTTGGCCAATGTGCTTAACAGTGAAGTTCTAAGAGAAGATATGCAACTCATCCAAGATTACACAAACAGTATAATAAGCAGCACTCGAAACAGATTTACTTAATCCTAGTCCTACTGTATGTCTGCTGTGCTATTACAACAGTAAAGGAATTGATAGAATTAATTTCACTATGTTGAAAGAGAAAATTTAATGTACCTCCCTTTAAATGTCTGTAATAAATGCCTAGATGAATATGTTTGTTTGGGTAAAATCTGAATTGTCCATCTACATTTGATATTAATATTTCTGTGCAAGTAGTGCTATAAAATCATAAAGCAGGAAAGTAAATGATAAAGCTTCTAGGCCTGGTGTAGCAGGTAAATAAATGTATCTCTTATATAGAGGTGAAGTGGGGACACTGAATTTATAAAATAGTAAATTTAGATCTAGATTTTACACTAAAGAAAACCTAAAACCACCAGTTTGTTTTCCTGAATTATGCATGGGAGATTGGGATTTCCAGAACACTCACACTGATTATTGCTAAGGGAATGCTGTAGACTTAACTGCACTATTAGGTGAAATAAATTGTGCTCAGAAGGGCAATTACATACACCCCATCCTGCAAACTCAATTCTCTCTTTAAATAGATTTGGTCAAAGTGTATAAAGATCATCCATTTCACTTGGAGTTATCTACAAGTTTCTTATGCCCTGCTAGCACTTTTAACAATAAATCTGAGCAATAGATTGCCAGCATAAAGCATGATCTTTTATTACTGACTTTTATCTTACAGATTTTTTTTAACAGATGAACCTTCTTGATAAAGAAACAGATGTTAGAGCCAAAATGGCACAGGAAGCACTGGTTAGATGCCTTTGCTCTATCCTTCAAGGAATAGAAGTGTATTTAGGAAGTAACTCCAAATTTAACATTTCCTATGATGTTTATTCTCATTATTTGTTTACCAATTAGAATTTCCATGTAATATATATATTTGTATCTGAATATAAAATACAAATATTCTTCTTTTATCTGTAATTAGACACAGAATTTTTTTCTTCTTAAAAGTAAAAAGAGGGGGTGCCTGGGTGGCTTAGTTGGTTAAGTGTCTGACTCTTGGTTTCAGCTCAGGTCATGATCTTGGGGTTGTGAGATCGAGCCCTGCATCAAGGCTCCACAATTTGTGGGGAGTCTGCTTGAGATTCTCTCTGCCCCTCTTCCCACCCCATGCTTGCTTGCTTGCGCTCACTTGCTCTCTTTCTCTCAAATAAATCTTTAAAAAAAAGTGAACAAAGAATTAAAAGAACTTCCATTCACTGGTCCAGCATGTTAGAAGCTTGGTAGTCAACTACTCTATCCTAAGAACAAGTAAGAAGATGGACAAATAGAAAATTAATAACTCTTCTTAGATATGTAAGAGAGGTCATAGGGCCAACCATCCCCTCCAAAATTTAAGAGACAAACAGGCAAATACAGAGAATCATAACTTACCAGAGCAGAAACCCACAAGCAAAAATCTCCGTGGGAACCAGTGCTGGGATAGTGTAACCTGAACTCTAACGAACTGTGGGAGGCTCAGGAGGTACATGTCTGAGATAAAAACTCTAGAGGATCCCAGTGACGGTGGGGGCTGTGGAGGTATGCAAACTTTTGTGAGTTGTACTTATTGGAGCTCTAGCAGATTCTCACAGTGAATATCAGAGAAAAACCCCCTTAAGCTTCCAGAAGAGTGGGGGTAAAAAAAAAAAAAAACTACTTTGAAGTACACCAGGGTATGTTTTATTCTTAACAAGTTCTGCCCTCAGGAGAAACTATTTAACCAGAGCCTAACTTGCTGAGATTTTTTTCAGAGCCTAACTGACCTCAGGGAAGGGAAACACCTAACTCCAACTGGTTTTAGCCTTCCATGTAGGGGAAAGTAAATAACTCAAGCCTACTCTAGTCACTCTGTCCCATCTAAGTGGGAAACGGGAAAACTGAGAAGCACCTGTGAAGTTTATGGTGCCACAGGCTCATTCTCACTAAAAGACTGACCTAGTAACAGGATTACAGAATGCTTCCCCTCCCTGTTAACCTGAGCACCACATCACTAAAGACCTATTTACAGCAGTGCCATTTACCCAGTTCATCATGTCTAGCTAGCAAGAAAAAAATTACAAGGCATACTGAAAAGCAAAATAAAACAAAAGAAATGAAAAACATAGTTTGAAGATACAGAACAACCATCAGAACCAGACACATATACCAGGGATGTTGGAATTATCCAATGAGGATTTTAAAAGAACTCTGATGAATATGCTAAGGGCTCTAATGGATAAGGTGACAGCATACAAGAGTGGACATTGTAAGGAGATAAATGGAAATTCCAAGAAACAACAAAGAAATACTAGAAATCAAAAACACAGTACAGAAATGGAGAATGCCCTTGATGAGCTTATTAAATGACATGGCTGAGGAAAGATCTCTGAGGTTGAGAGTATCTCAATAGAAAACTCCAAAGATGAAAAGCAAAGAGAAGAAAGATGGAAAAAAAATCCCAACAGAATATCCAAGTGGGACAACTACAAAAGGTGTAACATTGCATGTAATGGGGATACCATAAGGAGAAGAAAGAAAAAAAAAAAAAACAGTAGAAATGTTTGAAAGTATAATGACTGAGAATGTACCCAAATCAATGTCAGAAACCAAACCATAGATTCAGGAAGCTCAAAGCATAACAAGCAGAATAAAAACTTAAAAAAAAATACACATAGGCATATCATATTCACACTACAGAAAATCAAGGATAAAGAAAAAAAGTCCTAAAAGAAGCCAAAAGGGAAAAATACCTTACCTATAAAGGAGCAAAGATAGAATTAAATCTGACTTCTTAGAAACTATACAAGCAAGAAGAGAGTGGAATGAAGTATTTAAAGTGTTGAGATTAAAAAAAAAAAAACTAAAATATTTCACCCTGCAAAATCATCCTTTAAAAGTTAAGAATAAGTCTTCTTCAGACAAAAACTGAATGTTAAAAAAATAGAATTTGTTGCCTTTTGACCTGCTTTTTAAGAAATCTTAAAAGACATATTTTATTTTTTTTATTATGTTATGTTAATCACCATACATTACATCATTAGTTTTTGATGTAATGTTCCATGATTCATTGTTTGCATATAACACCCAGTGCTCCATGCAGTACGTGCCCTCTTTAATACCCATCACCAGGCTAACCCATCCCCCTCCCCCAGAACCCTCAGTTTGTTTCTCAGAGTCCATAGAAAAGACATATGTTAGAGAGAAGGAAATGGCATAAGTAAGAAATTTGGATCTACATAAAGTAAAGAACATCACTGGAGAAGGAATAAGTAAAGATAAAATAAAATCTTTTATTTTTCTTATTCTTAATTTATCTAGCAGATAATAGTTTGTTCAAAATAATAATAGCAACAATATATTTAATTATGAATGCTTATATATGTTCTAGAGAAAAAACAAAACTGTTTCCCTCCTGTGTGTCTCCTTTATTATTCACAAACACTCTGTTCACCAAATGTGTGGGGTTTGTTCCCCAACCAAGCAATTTTCTGTTACACTAGCTGAGTGTCCTCCTATTTAGCTCAATTCTGACACTATCTACCTAAAGATGGTGTCAAATCCCACAGGTTAAGGTTTCAGTCCCACAAGACTACCCCACCTCACTTCAGAGGCCAATCACAAGTCTAGGTTGTCACCTGTGCTTCTGATTGCCTATATATTCAGAGGTTCCCACAACTTCCTCCTCCAGTTTGATTAATTTGCTTGAAGAGCTCACAGAACTCAATAAAACCCTTAGTTTCACCAGTTCATTAAAGGATATGATAAAGAAGTTAGATGAACAGCCAGATAAAGAGATACATAGGGCAAGGTCTAGGAGGATTTCTTTTTCTTTTCTTTTCCTTCCTTCCTTCCTTCCTTCCTTCCTTCCTT
>NW_023270305.1:55938674-55952104 GCF_011800145.1 Mirounga leonina
CTTCTCTTTCTTTCTTTCTTTCTTCTCTTTCTTTCTTTCTTTCTTCTTTTTTTTCAAGAGTGGAAGGTCCAGGAGTATTTTGAACGCAGTAGTTTCTGTCTCCTCCTGCTGGTGGAGGAGATCTTCCAGGTTGATGGGTTCATCAACCTGGAAGCTCTCTGAACACCATACTTATGGGGTTTTTATGAAAGCTTCATCACATAGGCAAGGTCAATCATTAACTCTATTTCCGGCCTCTCTCCCCTATCCGGAGAATGGGGAATGGGGATGAAAATTCCAAGTTTCTAACAATGGCTTGGTTTTTCTGGTGACATGCCCCAATCCAGGAGCCATCCAGAAACCCACCCAGAGTTGCTTCATTAGAACAGAAGACACTCCTATCACCCAGGAAATTCCAAGGGATTTATGAGGCCTGTGCCAGGATCAAAGACCAAATATTAGAACAAAAGATGCTCTTAGTGTTCTTATCACTTAGGAATTTATAAGAGTTTCAGGAACTCTGTACCAGGAACTAGGGGGAGAGATTAATACATATATTTTCTATCATCTCACAATATATTATATCTATATCTTTATAGTATGCTCATGTACAAAAGCAATAACACAAGGAATGGGGGAAGGAATTAATATTATTTTGAATAAGATTATTTTGTTATTATAAGGCACTTGTACTACTCATGATGTAGTTAAATGACATTTGAAAGAGTACTTGGATTAGTTGTAAATGTGTATTACAAACTCTGGGGCAACCACTGAAAAAAAGAAAAAAAAAGAGGAGAAACTGATATGCTAAGAAAAGAGAGAAAATGGAATCATATAACATGCTTCATTACAACCACAAAAGACAGAACAAGAGTGGAAGACAATAATAGGAACAAAGAAGAGCAAAAATGGAAAACAGTAACAAACATGGTAGATACTAATCCAACTACATCAATAATCACTTTGAATGCACCAACTAAAAGACAGAGATTGTCAGAGTGGATCAAAAAACAAGACCTGAATGTTGTTTATAAGAAACTCACTTTAAGTATAAAATAACTTATACATATAAAGTAAATAGGTGGAGAAAGATATACCATGCTAACATTAATCAAAAGGAAGCAGGTGTAGCTATATTAATTTCAGAAATACCAGTCTTAAGAGGAAGAAAAGTTATCAGGGATAAAGGGGGCATTAAATGATGATAAAGGAATTAATTCTCCAAGAAGAAACATCAATCTTTAACAGGTATGTGCATAAAAACAGAGTGTTATGTGAGGCAAAACCTGATAGGACTTCTAGGAGAAAAAAACTGAATCCACGATTACATTGGAGACTTCGGTATGATTTTATCAAAAACTGGCACTCCAATAGGCAGAAAATTAGTAAGGATATAGTTGAACTCACCAGCACCAT
This sequence comes from Mirounga leonina, assembly GCF_011800145.1. Taxonomy (NCBI): domain Eukaryota; kingdom Metazoa; phylum Chordata; class Mammalia; order Carnivora; family Phocidae; genus Mirounga; species Mirounga leonina. Next base: position 55,940,073 of record NW_023270305.1, read on the forward strand.
AAATCATTAGATATAATTGAAACCTATGGACTATACACTCTTCTGAAGCTCACATAGACCATTCACAGAGATACCCTACATTCTGGACCATAAAATATGCCTTATCAAATTAAAAAAATAAAAATCATACAATGTCTGCTCTCAGACATTAGAAAATAGAGTTACCTATAAAAGAATAACAAAAATGTAGCTGGAAGATTGCATATACTTAGAGATTAAATAACATACTTCTAAATAACACACAGATCAAAGAAAAAATCTCAAGAAAAATAAAAGAATATTTTGAACTAAATAAAATAAAAACAACTTATCAGTTTTGAGGATGTAGTTAAAGTAGTACTTAGAGGGAAATTTATAGTAGCTAATGCATATAGTAGAAAAAAACTAAAAATCAGTAATCTAAGATTCCCCCTTAGAAAACTAGAAAATGAATAGCAAATTAAATCTAAAGTAAAAAAAGAAAAAGAAAATAAAAAGCAGAGCAGAAGTCAATGAAATTGAATACATGATGTCAATAGGGAAAATCAATGAAACCAAAAGCTGGTTCTTCAAAAAGATCAATAAAATCAATAAGCTCTAGCTAAGTTAATTAATAAAAAATGGGAAAGGACACAAATTACTAATATCAAAAATGAAAACAAAGACATTACTATGGATCCCACTGACATTAAAAGGATAATTAAAGGGCTACAATGAATACCTCTATATACACAAATTTGATAACTTAGATGAATCAATTCTTTGAAAGACACAACCTGCCAACACTCACACAAAAGGAAACAGACAATATGAATAAGCCCATATATATTAAAGAAATTGAATCACTAAGAAAACATCTTTCAAAACAAAAAGCACCACACTTAGGTGAGTTCACAAGTGAATTGTACCAAATATTTAAGGAAAAGAAATTCTCTACACTCTCAGAGAACAGAAGCAGAGAAAACACTTCCTAATTCATTCTATGACACCCGCATTGCCCTAATACCAAAACCAGAAGAAGCCATTACAAGAAAAGAAAACTATATACCTATATCTCTCATGAAAAAAGATGCAAATATCCTCAGCAAAATATTAGCAAACAGAATCCAGTAACATATAAAAATAATTACCATGATCGAGTGGGATTTCTCCCAGGCATGCAAAGCTGGTTCAACTTTGAAAATCAATTACCATTATCCACCACATTAAGAGGTCAATGAAGGAAAATCACATGATCATACCAATAGAAAGAGAAAAAGCACTTGACAAAATTCAGTACTCATTTATGATAAAAACTCTCAGTAAACTAGGAATATGGGAGGGTTTTTTCCTTAAATATTTGGTACAATTCACTGCTGAATTTCCTCAGCTTTAAAAATATCTACAAAAAGCCCACAGCTAACATCATTATGAATGGTGGGAAATGCAAAGCTTTCTCACTAAGATCAGGAACAAGGCAAAGATGTCCCATCTCACATCTGCTTCTTAATATGATACTAGAACTCCTAGCTAAGTGTAGTAAGACAAAAAAGGAAATAAAAAGTATACAATTTGGAAATAAAAAAAATCAAATAGCCTTTGTTTGCAGAAGACATTATTTGTCCATTTAGAAAATCTCAAAGAATCAACAAAAAAATTCCTGGAACTAGTAAGTGATTATAGCAAGGCTCCAGGATACAAGGTTAATATACAAGAGTATTGCTTATTTATCTACCTGCAATGAACAAGTGACATTCGAAGTTAAAAATACAATAGCATTTACTTTAGCACCCTCAAAAATAATATATGTATGTATAAAACTAACAAAATATGTACAAGATGGACAACTATACAACTCTGATGAAAGACATCAAAGAAAAAGTAAATAAATGGATAAATAATCCATGTTCTTAGATAAGAAAACTCAATATTGGCAAGATTTTGGTTCTTCCTAACTTGATCAATAGATTCAATGTAATCACAATGAAAATCCCAGCAAGGTATTTTGTGACACTGACAAACTGATTCTAAAGTTTATATGGAGTGGCAAAAGACCCAGAATAGCCAACACAATATTAAAGGAAAAGAACAACAAAGTTGGAGGACAGACACTACCCAACTTCAAGAATTAAGATGAAGGTACAGTATTCTAGCTAGTATAGGACTGGCTAAAGAATGGACAAATAGATCAGTGGACTGAAACAGAGTCCAGAAATAGAACCACATAAGTATAGTCAACTGACCTTTGACAAGACAGCAAAGGTGGTACAATGGAGCAAAAGTAGTTTTTCAGTAAATGGTGCTAGAACAACTGGGCATCCACATGCAAAATAAATAAGTAAATCTAGACTCAGACCTTATGTCTTAATAAAAAATTAGCTCAAAATGGATCACAGGCCTAATGTAAAATGAAAAACTATACAACCCTAGAAGACAATGTAGGAGAATACCTGGATGACTTTGGGTATGGTGATGACTTTAAATACAACACCAAAGGCATGATCTATGAACTAAATAATTGATAAACTTGACTTCATTAAAATTAAAAATTTCTTCTATGCAAAAGAAATTGTTAAGAGAATGAACAGACAAGCACAAACTGAGAGAAAATACTTGCAAAAGGCATTTCTGGTAAAGGACTACTATTGTATACAAAGAATTCTTAACACTTAACAAAAGTAAAACAAACAACTTGATTTAAAAATGGGCCAAAGACCCTTTACTTCACCAAAGAAGATATACAGATGGCAAATAAGCATATGAAAAGATGCCCCACATCATATGTCTTCAGGGAAATGCAAGTTAAAACAATGAGATACCACCACATATTTATTAGAATGGCTCAAATCCAGAATACTGACAACACCAAACACTGGCAAGAATGTAGAGCATGTGGCTCTCTCATTCATTGTTAGTTGGAATGCAAAATGATTATAGCAAGTTTGGAAAACAGTTTGGCAGTTTCTTGCAAAACTAAACAAATTCTTACCATATGATCCAGCACTGGCACTCCTTGGTGTTTACCCAAAGGAGTTGAAAAATTAATGTCCACACAAAAACCTGCACATGGATGTTTATAGCAGCTTTATTCATAATTGCCCAAACTTGGAAGCAACCAAGATGTCCTTCAGTAGGTGAATGAATAAATAAACTGTGGTACATCTAGACAACGGAATATTATTCAGTGCTAAAAAGAAATCAGCTGTCAAGCCATGAAAAGACATGGAGGAACCTTATATCCATGATATTAAGTGAAAGAAGCCAATCTGAAAAGGCTACATACTATATGATTCCAACTATATGACATTCTGGAATGTAGAACTATGGAAACGGTAAAAAGATCAACAGTTGTCAGGGTTTGGGAGGAAGGAAGGATGCAGAGGAACAGTACAAAAGATTTTTAGGTCAGTGAAACAACTCTTTATGATACTATTATGGAGGATACTTGTCCTTATATATTTGTCCAAACCCATAGAACATACAAAACCAAGAGTCTACCCTAATGTAAACTGTGGATTTTGAGTGATATTAAGATATCATTGTAGGTTCAATGATTGTAACTGCTTTACCACAGGGATGGGAAATATTGATAATATGGGAGGCTAATGCATGTGTGAGGGCAGGGGTATGGAAAATGCTCTGCACATTCTGCTTAATTTTACTGTGAATGTAAAAGTGCTCTAAAAAATAAAGTCTATTAAAAATTGAATAAACACTCATGAACTTCTCTATGAAATAGTGTCAGCATTTGAGGCCAAAATTACACTGGCTAAAAGAAAACAATACTCTCTTTCTCCTCTTTTAATTTTCAACTCTTTGCTCCCACTTCCTCTTCTAAGGCAATGGAAACTCAAATGTGTAATTTAGTACCACTGAGCTTAACTACATACATAAGGACAGTTATGTAGTATGTTGGTTGATCTATATATCATATGCAAAAGATTGAGCTGGGTTCTTGGACGTGCACCATCATGAATCATGTTCCCTGGGCCCAAGGAACATATAAGGCATCAGTTTTTCAGAGAAGGATACATAGCTGAAGCTTAAACAGAAGTTTGCCAGTGCTTGTGGCTCGGGGGAATTTTCCAGCCTCACTTAATTCGGAGTTTATAAGCCAGAAATCAAGAAAATCTTTCAAGCCAGTTCTCTACTGCAGTGGTTTGAAATGTGGTTGCAGGCACCCAGTGGGGTATGTGAAGACTTTCCTAGAGGTTCCTGGGCATGAAGAGCTTTAAGGAACTTAAATCTAAAAATTTCAACTCCCACAAGTCTCTTTCCTCAAACTGTTCTGCCTAAGAATGTGCCTATTGTTAAGTCACAGTATGGAGTCTCCTTTCTGACAGCCTCTGTTTCAACTGCCAAAAAAATATATATTATTGTTGGTGTTGAAAAAGTGAATAACTCTAATGATTAACAAATGATTTTGCAAGGCAGGTTGTTTCAATGCTTTATTTTCAATAAAATTGATGCAGAACTTAACTGAATTCTCAGCACATAGATCATTAAAAATATTTTTTGATAATTGATCAATATGTAATATTTGGCATAGAACTCCATTTCCATTCTTTTTTTTTTTTTTATTCATGAGAGACAGAGAGAGAGAGAGAGGCAGAGGGAGAAGCAGGCTCCCAAGGAGCAGGGAGCCCGATGTGGGACTCGATCCCAGGACCCTGGGATCATGACCTGAGCCAAAGGCAGACGCTTAACCATTTGAGCCACCCAGGTGCCCCCATTTCCATTCTTATCTATTAATTTATGTTGACAAGATTTTCAAAGTTTATAAAAATAAAAGAAATATAAAGAAATATAAAAACTTATATTTAGCCATGTAGTATTCAATTAAAAATTAACATCTGTTCCCTGATGCACACTATCAATTTTTATAATTCTTCATCCACCTCATAAGGAGATGCATTTTCAGTAAAATTTTCCTTTCATGTTACTTATTTTTAAAAAAAATTTACGTATTTCTATTATTTGATGACGTGTTCTAATAATCAGTGATAAAATAATTCAAAGAAAATCATAACATTTAAAACTTTTGAGTCACACAATTTATTAAATTTAAGCTTATATAAATATTTTTGATGCAAAGGAATAGGACAGGATGATGAAAGATGACTTTCAAGCTTAAAATATATTAGATTGGAAAAACACCTGTGGATTAAGTGCAAAGGAAATATGTGTTCAAGAAGAAAAATGTAAAATATCTGACTATTAAAATATTTTGTTCATATATATTTAAATCAATAATAGTAGGCTTCAAAAACTATAGTAGTTTCATAACCAGGTTATTTAAAAAATATTGATGCAATATTCTGTTTCAAATTATATATCCCTTCCAACTATACAAATTTTTAATAAAACATTTTGAGTCATTTAAAATATGTAAGTGGGTACATACATTTTCAAAATTATTTTAAAAGCTATGCAAACAAAAAGGTTTCAGATGTGTAAAGCCTTGAGTAACATGGCCTCCCGAAAAATCTGTTCACAGGCCAACCAAGTCATTTGTCCAAGGAACTTCCAGAGGAAGAGGCATAATTTGAAGATGATTGGTTGAGTTGGCTTGCACTGAGTGGAAACAAATCTCAATCCCATTTTCCTTATTTAGACAGCTCTTTAGTTCCAGAGGTACACATATATGCAGATTTCTCCAAACCCCTAGTATGATTTGAGAGTAATAACAGAGGAGAATTCTGCAGGATCCTCTACTGTCCATGAGTTTGATGGTTTCTAAAAGTCAGATGTCAAAAGAATCAAATCAGGACACTGGTTGGAATGGATTTCAGTCTTGACAGCCAATAGATTTTTTTTTTTCTCAGTGGGTTATGTTTAGTAAGGATAGAGTCATTTGGGGCCCAAGCTCAATTTTTCCAGACCTCACTGAAACTCTATGTATAGAACTTAGTGTAAGAATGAAAAAAGGCTTGCATGCTCTCATTTGGAGGAGATGCTGTGGCTTAATCACCATTTTATTAGATTATGTATTAGAGTACTCTTAATCCAAAGTGATAATAAAGAGAGTTTTATATAATTGCCATATAAATTAATTTATTGGGTCACAGTCAAGAATAAAGTTGAAAAAATGTATAGAAATTTTCTTATTAACTTATATTAAGGAATGTGAATATGTAAAATTAATCTGTATTATCACTGCCATGACTTATTTTTATACCAATAATCCTTTAATAAAAATAATTCTTAACATAAAGATTAAGAAATCAAATAAGAAAGCTTAAGATTTAGCAAAAAATGTGTATGTTAAATAAGAAAAATGTATTTCAGACTCTAAATGGATTAAACGCTACTCTTCTTTACTGGTGTTAGGTTTAAGTACTTTCGGAAGCTCATTAAAAAAAGAAAAAAAATCAGGGTGCCTGGGTGGCTCAGTCAGTTAAGCATCCAACTCTTGATTTTGACTCAGGTCATGATCTCAGGGTCATGAGACTGAGCCCAGCATCAGTCTCCCACGCTCAGTGTGGAGTCTGCTTGTCCTTCTCCCTCTGCTCCTCCCCCCACTTGCTCTCTCTTTCAAATAAATAAAGAAAATCTTTAAAAATAAACAGAAAAAATGTTTTAAAGGGAGAGCCCAAACTTAAAAAAAAAAAAAAAAAGAACTTTAACAGAATTTGTGTTAAATCCAAGTCTCCAATGCAGCTCAGATTACTCCAGGCCAGTGGTGACACAAAGCTAATAAAGGCAAATCTTTGTAAGGAAGAAGTAGATATAGGTGATAATAGATTAGATAGATGCATAAATACATAGAAATAAGTATGTATGCATATAATTAATAGCTAAATTATATAGTACTGCACAATGAATGGGATTGCAGGGGACCCAAATAAGTCAGAACTGAGATTTCATTACAAAATTTGACATCTGTCAGTATTATTCCCAACCTTCCCCACCCCTCCACCCCCCCATGGGAACTATTGATACTCTTATGACAAGAATCTCAGTCATGTCTGAAGATACAGGGATTTTCAATGGAACATTTATTTTGATAAGAGGCAGAAGGGATTCCCTGGGAGAGGATTTGTCCCAATGCTACAAGGAAAGTGCAACAAAGTAAAACACTGACAACATGTTTAATGGTAACTCTTTCTTGATGTGTTCCAACTTTGATATCCTGGTGGTAAACACATGCACTTGGGAGTGAATGAAATACAACATAATTTAGTGCAGTGGGAACTGCATCTATAGTCAGTTCTTCCAAAAAGTGGGGAGCACCAGAACTCTGGCCTGAGAAAGACTGGAGGAGCCATGAGAGAATGAGATATGGGTTGAATGTATGATTGACAGTGCCACAAAATATGACAATGGGGGCACCTGGGTGGCTCAGTTGGTTAAGCATCTGACTCTTGATTTCAGCTCAGGTCATGATGTCAGGGTCATGAGATCGAGCCCTGTGTTGGGCTCCACAGTGGGCATGGAGCCTGCTTGGGATTCTCTCTTTCTCCCTCGGCCCCTCTCTGCACCCCCATCTGCTCACTCTCTCTTTCTTTCTCTCAAATAAATAATTAACAAAAATGACAATGTCTTTTAATAGTGGAAGGCAGTGCATGACATAGGGCCCAGAAAAAATTCCAGAGATGAATCAAAGAAGCTGAAGATATTCCCAGGCATAGACAGTGGAAGAACCTCCCAAAGAGAGTATCTGAAGTTTTCTCATCTTTGAGGTGGTCATTAACGGAACTAACAAAAATCTGCTCTAAGTGTTTATGTGACCTTATTTGCTAACTGATTAGCCTTGTAATTTTTACACTTTACCATCATAGTAACAAGGAAAAATCAGACAAAATCATTACTATGAATAAACACAGTGAATTACAAAATTATAAATGTATTACTCACATTATTCCGAGTAACCCAGGTGGTTTGCAAATATAGAACCAACACTGGATAGGGAGAATGAAAGTTACCTCATTTTGGTGGCTATAGAGGAAAATAAAGACAACCTTCTGAATATATCTAATAGTTTTAAAAGATATTAAAAAATATTTAAAAATTGTGAAAGAAAAAGGTAACAATAATAACAAATACTGGGCAGCCATGTGCATGACTGCTATGGTTCCGAAAGATTGTCTTTCAGACAACATAATTCAGTAATGCCACAGAGCTACTTTGTATCTGTGATGTGTCAGGCAAGCTGCTGCACTGGCCATCCGGCAACAAACAGAATTCACAGTCTCTGCCTCTGCGAAGTTTCCATCTTAGTACGTTTGAGAATACCTTGGAGGAACAATACCAATGCATCTTCAATGAAATAAACTGCAACACTGTGAAATCCAGTAAAATAAATTAAACATGTATCAAAATCTCTTATCCACAACTGTCTATATATTTTATCAGTTGTGAAAAACTGAAATTCCTTTTGGATTTTAGTGGTTACCACGAGAACAATAGAATCAAAGTAAGGCTTTGTTTTTTGTTGTTCATGAACCCCACAACTCCCAAGTGAGGGCTCTTTTTTAAAACTAGGTACATGGTTTATGCTTCAGGCTTAAGCAGATCACTATCTCCTCACAACTCAAATTCAAATTGTAGGAACCCTATTTTTAAGGATTGAAGGGGCCTGGGAGAGACTGTATCCCAGAGGTAAAAGGGAATAGATATAAAAACTCAGAACTATTAGCATATTTAGTGATGACTCTTTTTTATTATTGGGCATTCTGAGATATAAAGAAAAAGGTAGAGAGAGAACAGAACGTAGGCCCAGTCCAAATTATCCAATCAATTAAGCTCAAATAGGAAAATGCAAAACCTGACTGGTTGTGTTCCAAGCAGTAGGCAGACAATGCCATGATGGGGTGTCTCCTGTAAGGAATAGTAATCTCATTGAACCTGAAAATATGAACCAGTGAATGTCCTGAGCTTTAATAAAACAAGCTGCTATCTCTCCTTTGGGACTACAGTTTTTCCAAAGTGGTGGGATGAGAATCCAGAAGCTTGAAGAAGGAGCAAGAGAGTCCCCAGCCCCATAAGCCAATATGTGACAAGTACAATAGTTGTTCCCATCTGAAGAGCCAAATCATCTGGAGGGTTATTAAACAAATACAGATGCCCAAAGCACACCCTAGTAGTAGAGAATCAAAATATCAAGAGGTGAGAACTAAACATCTATATTTTCATATAGCTCATGGTGGGAGGGATTCTGCTGCTACACTCAGGTTTGTAAATCACTACTCTAGAGAGTTTGTGAAAAATTAGTCCTTGCTTTCAAATCTCCTTATTAACTTGACCCACAGGAGGGAGTGTGACAATCAGAACTGAATAAGGTTACCCCCTCTCCTATAAACCCCTGAAATAGGCAAAGGAGGGACATGTCAGCAGACGCCTAAGGCTTAAGTAATCTGAATGGTCCAGGCCCTGTAACAGAAGTTGATGATTCCACCACTCCTCTGTTTTACACACTGACCCATGTTTTGAGGGACTTAAGAACCAAGCCACACAAAGCAGAGACCAGAAAAGAAATCTTTAGTTTTACTAGCAGTACTCTACCCAACTGTAAGATTTAGTATCCTTAGAGATAACCAAGCTTCTAAAAATAATTGTCTCCATATGCTGACTTCACTCCCTCAGCTCTTATTCATCTTTATTCTTAAAATATTTTATTAATGCACATCTACCTAAGTATTGATTTTAAATCAAATCTACTCTGCATAGTGTGGTTTTATTAAATTAAAACCAAAACCATATAATTATGCTCTAAGTCCTTTATTTTATAAATCAATTTAACCTAACCAACTTTATAAAATGATACTATACATGCACCTTGTTTTAACAGGAGAACCAAACTTGAATTTAGGGAATCTAGGACTTGCCCCAATTTATTTTCCCCTCCTAAGACTATTATAAACACAGGAGAGCCATTTCACTCCTCCTGTTCATAGCTTTCTCATGTGTAACGTGGACATCATATGCACACCAACATGGTCATTATCATTTAAAATAATAAGGCTCAAGTGTGACATGAGCTTGAAACAAGTTTGGGACTCATAACTTGGTGAAGGAATGAGTGAAAAGATAATGTCATGATGAAGACACAGAAGACTTGTGTACTTCTAAGTGTGGTAATAGTTTTGACAACACCCTCTTTCATGACGTGTGTTCTTTGTGTTCCTACTGTACCTGCACAAGTATCTAGTTTGCAAATGTATCTACCAAGGTTATAATTTCCTCTCTTATGCTGGGGCTGAAGGTGGGAGCAGTAGAGAAGAAGTATTTCTTGTTCAGAAGTTGCCAAGTCTCTCTTTCTCTCAAGATCTTTGTCTTCCCTCTTAAAGGCTAAGAAAGCAAACATCTCTCTTTTCTTTCATCCTGCAGGTACAGTTTTCCTTTCACTTGTAATGGGAATGCCTTTCTAAGAACAAAATCCCAACCTGTACACTGTTTTTTTATTTCCATTCCATTAAAAGCCAGTGGTCAGAAATTAGTAGATCTTACATATGTTAAAACATAATAGCTTAATGTTTTTCAATTAATTGATTGCACTTTTTAAAGGAACTATTTAATAATTCAAATTGGTATTTATTGCCCTTGGCAACATAGCAAATTGTGCTTTTAAATCTTCTGACCTTGTTTCATCTTCCTGTGTACCATTTTCCTGTTTATGCAAAATTGTCTTCCCATTTAGCCTTGAAAGTTTCTAAGTCACTTGAATCTTAGCTGTTGTCTCTTTTCATTTTCCTCTTTTTTTTTAACTTTATCTTTTGGTTTGGATATTATAGGTTTTATTTTTAGTATAATTAAAATTTCAACATACATATTTAACTATATACATTTCTAGCATAATCCAAAGATTTCACCAAGAACCTTATGCTTAACTACCCTTAAAATACTTCCACTGCCATCTTGCAAATCATTTTTGTCTGGAAATTTAGTTCCAGCATTTAAAAGACATTGACAAAATGAGTCACGTGTTACAGTCAATAATAAGCAAATACTTTACTGGTTAATTTGTTCTCCATTGCTTCTTACATTTCACTTCTTTTCTGTTGATTTAATTTTTTTTTATTATGATGTTATGTTAATCACCATACATTACATCATTAGTTTTTGATGTAGTGTTCTGTGATTCACTGTTTGCATATAACACCCAGTGCTCTGTGCAGAACGTGCCCTCTTTAATACCCATCACCAGGCTAACCCATCCCCCCACCATCTCCCTTCTAGAACCCCCAGTTTGTTTCTCAGAGTCCATAGTCTTTTATGATTCATCTCCCCTTCCGATTTCTGTTCATTTAATTTTAATCCTGGGTGCATCCTGGAGCAGTCCTTTCAAGCTCAGAGAACTACCTCACATTCAAATTTTAATGGATTCCCATCTGGTTTCCCTACCTGTCACTGGGGATGCCAACGTCTCCCTTGTTCCCTGTCAGCAAGTCCCCATGATTCTATGTATAAGTCTTATCTTCAATCTGCTCACTTATTTCCTTTTCCACTGTCACCTTCCTCACCTATCAGCTGGCTTTCATGGAGTGTTTCTTAAGGGCGTGTCCCGCTTCCTCTTGCCCTCAGAAAATCCATTGTCACTTAACAGCCAGTATGAATTTTTCAAAAATATAAACTGGATCCTGCTGTACCTTTGTTAAATGGGCTAATTATTATCATCACTCTCGAGATAAATGTAAAATGCTTAACACTGACAGCAGGCTCTTGTTTACTCCTTTCCTGGGGTTTTTACATGCCTTCTCTGTCCGAAATGCTTCCCCTCCCTTCTTGGCCTTACTAACTGCTATACTTCAGGGATCAGGTTAAACGACTAAATGACTTTTTCTCATTCAGTTATTTATTCATCATTCAACAAATATTTCCTACTTTTCTACTATTTATAAGGCCTTGTTCTAGGCGCTGGGATAGAGCAGTGGCCAAACAAGAAGAGAAAGGAAAGAAAAGAAGGCATGTATATATATATATCTTTATCAATATACATTAAGTACTGTGAAGTAATTTTTAAGAGAAGCCTTATCTGATACCAATCAAAATTGGATTTTCCCCAATCTCCTTTCTAACAACCTGATAGATAGATAGATAGATAGATAGATAGATAGATAGATAGATAGATAGAT
>NW_023270305.1:55952114-55971217 GCF_011800145.1 Mirounga leonina
GATAGATAGATAGATAGATAGATAGATAGATAGATAGATAGATAGATGATAGATAGATATTTGAAGCCCTTGTAAGAATATATAATAATGTATTTATTGTGTAATTTTGCTCAATGGATGTCTTTTGACTAAGCTATAAACCCCATGTGTTAGGGAATATGCTCCTTTTTGCTCTACTTTGTCTTTGGCCTTAAAAGTGGGCCTAGCACATAATAGATGTTCAATGGATATTTGCTAAAAACTGGCTAATGTTGGTTTTTAATATTCATTTTTATTAATTTTATCCTGAATGCTCATAGGAGATATTCTGGGTTAGAGACAGATTTCCTATTGCCTTACAGTAAATAGTAAATGCACTGCCTCCTCTTTCCCTATCTTCCGGCAACATGATGAAAGCTGATAGGATTTTTTTCCCACTTGACTAGTCCAAAACTCCTTAGGTGAGAGACAAACTAAAAGGCTTTTTCTTGGCTTATAAAAGAGAAGCGGACCGTTCTCTCTCCCTTCCTGACAGGGTCTTCTTTGAAAAGGCCTCCAATCTTTCAGTATGTAAATAAAAATCTGTCTAAGAGCCAGACAGTTCTGTGTGTCAGGGGCTTTATTACTTCTAAAATGTTAGTACCTGGGGAGATAATGCTCCAGTCTTCTTGGCACCCTGCAGCTTAACCTAGGCACCTATTCCAGGCTGTAATCACTGGCCTTCTTGAGGGAAATAGGAGAAGTTTATTATCCTTTTGAAATCAGAACCATTTACGAGACAAATAGCCCCAGATCTAATTCTCATGGTATGTGAAGAGGAAAATACGTCCATGTCTCAAGATGATGATTTTTTTTTACATAGACACTGAGAATCCAAAGAAGTTTTATTTCCCCCAAACTGAATAAATGAATGAAAGTAGGAGAGTCTTATAGGGGGTGACTTTGTAGATGGAGATTTACGTCAACAATTTCACCTATGTTTTTGTTAAGAGACAGTCCTCCACGATCTTTCATGCTCCTGTAAGTCTTAATAGGTATACCGAGAATGCAAGGCCTTGACAGCATTTTACCTGGGCCATTTTTCAGGGTTCTGTTTATAGCAAGCAACCTTGAGGTATGAGGTAATGTCATCCTTTAGGACAAATAGCAGTCTTGTTTACTGCTTCCTTTAAGTTGGTAAATTCTTTGTGCTCAGTATTTTTCTCCTATAATGCACCTCACTGCATGTGTAGCATCTATCAGGGCTCTCTGCATTGGCTCCATTGGACTGGTGGAAAAGGAGAACCAATGCAACCATGGTGCTCATGCTGCTGTGAGTAATAAAGTCCTTTACCTCCTACCTGGGAGTCTCATGTCTTCTACTAGCATCCATGAAACAGTAACAATAGGCTAACCTATTAGGTCATAAGGATGGTGAACTCAAATATAGGGCCTGATAATTTTCTTTAGTATCCAGTTCAAATGTAAAAGGAGGTTGGAGAAGACTGTTTAATTTAAAAATATCTTGGATGTTCATTATTCTGTTGTTGGTCTTACCTACAGATCATTCAAATTAGCCCCAGAAAGGGCAGCAGGTGCAGTTGATACCCTGTGTTGTGTGATACCCACTTTAGGAGAGATTTGCCTTCATAGTTAGTTCCTGCAGTAGCTGTCAAACTCATTTACTGATCATTTAGAAGGGTCACTGAGTCATCAAATAGCATTTTAGTAGAGACGTATCATAAAGCTTTATTGAAATTCTCAAAATTTCCCAAATGTATCATGCTTTTTTATTCCCCTGGGATTTTGTACATTTGTTTATTTTGGCTTTATTCTCATTGTTTTCAACCAATTTGAATATTATACTCATTGTTTATAACTCCCTTACAAAGGCCAAATTGGTCCCTCCTCTCTAGTTCACCTATATGCAGTTAGTACATATCTCTACTATGTACTGGTTAAGCCTAAAAGATGTATTTCATGACTGAGAAAGAGGACAGATTACTAAATTATACCAAAATAAACACTTAGAAAACTTTGAAAAATCTATTTATACTCATTGAAATATTATCTACTACATACACAATTTACACATTGAAATAGTAGTTACCACTGAACGTCAGAAAATAACCATTTGATTTCTCTTTCCCTCACCTTCTTTTGCAAGTTAGCTTTCTATTAGTTTGGAACATTCTCTGTTAGGTCATAGAGTTGGATGACACAAACTCATTGTTACAAGGGTAGGGAAAGAAAAAAAAAAAAAACAAGGGTAGAGAAAGGTGAAATGCATCTGGAGCATTACCCACTTCTCGATTAGTCTTAAACTAAGCATATTCTAATATGAATTTATATTAAAACATATCATAATATTGGTTCTGAAATTAAACTGCTGCTTGGCCCACAAAAAATTTAAAAAAAGGAAAGTGAGGACAAAAAAAATTGGAGTTGGAAAAGATAAAAATAATTTTCAAGGAACAAATTACTTAAAATGTATTTTCCTTTCAATGCTTTATTTTATGATCAGTTTCTAGCTTCTTTAACAACAAAATGAAATGAGAATGAGAACATTTTGTTACTATAGAGAAAGACATGAATATCTGATGCCTTAGTTGAAAAGACAAAGTAGACACTAAGTGAAATTTGTATCTATTCCCAGGTTTATTAATCTAAAAATTTGAAGCTAGTTAGGTGATTTCTTTTCAACTCATTAACTAGGAAAATATTTCATTTGATCATTTTTCATATCCTGCATTTGAAGACTTAATTCCAGTAAACTAATTACATATGTGTTAAGTAGAAGTAATCAATGTGATTATGTATGCACCTCTGTGAATATAAAATTAAATTCTCTAATGTTGTCATGGTATTACCATTTAGTTTAAAAGAACAGCAGTAGTTTTAAAGTAATTGCAAAGAAAGTATGTGGCCACGAAGTAGGTGAGTAGTTCAGTTATTTTTTGGTTTTTTTTTAGAGAGGAGAGAGCACACACACACACACAGAGATGTGAGCAGGGAGGAGGGGCAGAGGGAGAAGGAGAGAGAGTATACTAAGCAGGCTCCAAGTCCAGCAAGGAGACTGATGCAGGCTCAATCTCACAACCCTGAGATCATGACCTGAGCTAAAATCAAGAGTTGGACGCTTAACCAACTGAGCCATCCAGGCGCCCCAGTGAGTAGTTCAGTTTTTAAGAGAGTGTTATCAGTCTAAAAAGGTAAAGAAAAATTTCTTCTAAAGCATGACAATTATTCTGGTAACAGTCAACAACTTTATTCAGCTATCCATTTAGATGATAAGTTTAAACTATTCAGTGGCAGAACTCATAGAAAAGAACTAAATCTTAGGGGCACCTGGGTGGCTCAGATGGTTAAGCATCTGCCTTCGGCTCAGATCATGATCCCAGGGTCCTGGGATCGAGTCCTGCATCAGGCTCCCTGCTCAGAAGGGGGCTGCTTCTTCCTTTCCCTCTGCTGCTCCCCCTGCTTGTGCTCTTTCGCTCTCTATCAAATAAATAAATAAAATCTTAAAAAAAACAACAACAACTAAATTTTAGTTGGCATGTTTGGAGGTGCTTATTACAGTATTTTAACTAACTAGACAAAAATGTATCATGCATAGACAAAGGTAAAAGTGTGTCATTATAAATAATTACGGTAATTCATCATATATGAGGTCTAAGGAAGAATCAGAAGGGACCAAAGCAAATCATTTATCTGTTATCATGGAGGAAAGTAACTATTCTTATAATATGTATTTTAGATAGCTTTTTCATTTAAATACCTAAGTTAGTATTTAAACATTTATAATGACAATATCTCAAAAATGTATTATATACTTCTAAGTGGAAGATAATGGCTATAATTGAATATTCTCTTGACAAAGGATTTATATTATGATGATCAAATATTTTATTGTCTACAAACTGGCCATTGTTACTAGCCTGTTAGTCTCCATCAACCTTCCCAATTCTAATTTCCTGTCTCTAATATGGTGTAGACTGAGAAACCAGAGAATTCAAAATTCAAAATTTTCTAAAAACAATTAAATAATTTGACAATATTACTTACATGTAATTTGATATCTATATCTACAAACATGTGGATGTAAACATAAGTAGTTATATTCTCAAAACTTACAAATAAGCATTCATGAAAAACAAGTTTGAAGGCCACTGGCCTACAAGATAAAAAGTAATTCCTGAGTATGTCATAAACATACCAGTGATCTGTTCTCAATACCTTGCTTCAAGTCCTCCTAAGTTGTTCAACCACCCCTACCTTCCATGCCCAAGCCTTATCAAAGAGCTACTCTATAGTCCCTCTGTATTCCCAGTGCTCCAATGAATTGTGGGTAGTAAATAATTTCCTCCTCTGTTTCCTCTACAAAGTCTGCACAGTGCCTCTTCCATAGACTAAGATAATTTCTAAATTCCTTTGTGTCTTTGAGATGCTGAATCTGATTCATTCATTAAAGACTCCTTGACCCTCTGTCTTCCATACATATTAATACAATGTAAAATGTAATAATACATAGTGTCAGACTAGACAATTGAGATAATAATAGGGATGTTAGTCCAGTCACATAATTTTATCTTAATTAACAGGTTATGTTCACTTTGTGTGCATGATTATGTCATTACGGCTGGTTGAAATTTCAGAATTAGTGTTTCATAATTAGTGAAAGAAGTGTAGGAGCTGAAGAAATCATGATTAAAAACAAAGGAAATAATTTAATGGTCTAAATAGGGATATTGACTACTTTCCATATGTTTACTTTTAAGGCAACATTATTTTTCCCTATTCCTACTGGGAATGCAAACTGGTACAGCCACTCTGGAAAACAGTATGGAGGTTGCTCAAAAAATTAAAAATAGAACTACCCTATGATAATCCCAGGAAGGACTGCTCCTACAGCCGTTCATGGCCTCCCTGTTCCTTTCCCCAGTTTGTCTTTGGGGAGATGAACTGATTTGTAAATTTAAGAAGAACAAACTGGAAATGATATGGACATATCCATATCCACCTTTCACTTGAAAGTTGCCCTAGTTGTATTACTCCAGCAGAGGTGGCTCTTCCCACTGTGCACTGCCCTCATTCAGTGCCCAACTAGCAAGCCACATGGTTACATGCTCTATGTTGGCTTCTCCCAAAAATGAAGGTGATATTTTGGTCTCCAATCTGGCTCACTCTTTGTTTTCTTTATTTGTTTATTTCTATTTCTAGTCATCAAAAAATTCCTCAGAGACTCCAACCTTTACTAATCAGTATTTTTCAAGTTTTTATTAAATTCTAGTTAACATACAATGTAATATTGTTTTCAGAAGTAGAATTTAGTGATTCATCACTTACATACAAAGTGCTCATCACAACCAGTGCCCTCCTTAATACCCATCACCCATTTAGCACATCCCCCACCCACCTCCTCTCCAACAACCCTGTTTGTTCTCTATAGTTAAAAGTCTGTTTTCTGGCTTGCCTTTCTTTTTTTCCCCCTATGTTCATGTGTTTTGTTTCTTAAATTCCACATATGAATGAAATCATATAGTATTTCTCTGACTGACTTATTTTGCTTAGCATAATACCCTCTAGCTCCATCCACATAGTTGCAAATGGCAAGATTTCATTCTTTTTTATGGCTGAATAATATTCTGCTGTATACCACACCTTCCTTATCCATTCATCAGTCAATGGACATTTGGATTCTTTCCATAATTTGGCTGTTGTTGATAATGTTGCTATAAATATCAGGTGCATGTATCCCTTTGAATCAGTATTTTTGTATCTTTTGGGTAAATACCTAGTAGTACAATTGCTGGATCACAGGGTAGTTCTATTTTTAACTTTTTGAGCAACCTCCATACTGTTTTCCAGAGTGGCTGTACAAGTTTGCATTCCCACCAACAGTGTAATAGGGTTTCCCTTTCTCCACATCCTCACCAACACCTGTTGTTTCCTGTGTTGTTAATTTTAGCCACTCTGACAGGTGTGAGGTGATACCACACTGTAATTTTGACTTGTATTTCCCTGATGAAGAGTGATGCTGAACATCTTTTCATGTGTCTGTTGGCCATCTGTATGTCTTCTTTGGAAAAATGTCTATTCATATCTTCTGCCCATTTTTTAACCGGATTATTCATTTTTTGGGTGTTGAGTTTTCTAAGTTCTTTATATATTTTAGATACTAAGCTTTTATTAGCTATGTTATCTGCAGATATCTTCACCCATTCCATAAGTGTCTTTTAGTTTTGTTGATTGTTTCCTTCGATGTGGAGAAATTTTTATTTTGATGAAGTCCCAATAGTTGATTTTTGTTTTTGTTGACCTTGCCTCAGGAGACATACCTAGTAAGAAGTTGCTACAGCCTATGTCAAAGAGGTTACTGCTTGGGTTCTTCTCTAGGATTTTGATGGTTTCCTGTCTCACATTTAGGTCTTTCATCCATTTTGAATTTATTTTTGTGTATGGTGTAAGAAAGTGGTCTAGTTTCATTCTTTTGCATGTAGCTCTCCAGTTTTCCCAGCACCATTTGTCTTTTTCCCATTAGATATTCTTTCCTGCTTTGTTGAATGTTAGTTGACCATATAGTTGTGGGTTCATTTCTGGGTTTTCTATTCTGTTCCATTGATCTGTGTGTCTGTTTTTGTGCCAGTACCATACTGTCTTGATCACTACACCTCTGTAATAAAACTTGAAGTCCGAAATTGTGATGCCTCCAGCTTTGCTTTTCTTTTTCAACATTGCTTTGGTTATCTGGGGTCTTTTGTGGTTCCATAAAATTTTAGGATTCTTTCTTCTAGCTCTGTGAAAAATGCTCCTGGTATTTTGATAGAGATTGCATAAAATGTGTAGATTGCTTTGGGTAGTATAGACATTTTAGCATTTGTTCTTCCAACCCACAAACATGGAATCAGTTTTTTTTTTTTTAAGATTTCAGAGACCATGACATTTTTTTAATTAATTAATTAATTAATTAATTAAGATTTTATTTATTTATTTGTCAGAGAGAGAGCATGCGAGAGCACAAGCAGGGGGAGCGGCAGGCAGAGAGAGAGGGAGAAGCAGGCTTCCCGCCGAGCAGGGAGCCCAATGCGGGGTTCGATCCCAGGACCCTGGGATCATGACCTGAGCCAAAGGCAGATGCTTAACGACTGAGCCACCCAGGCACCCCGACCATGACATTTTTAAAATGGTCTTTTGCTTTAAATTCAAAATTCAGGAAAACATAAAATTTTAGGAAATTATTTCAACTTTTACTTATTTGTAATATTTCCTGGATTTTTAGGATTTAGCCAAAAGATGCATGCATTTTTCTATTATTCTATTATTCTTCCTTCTGATCATTTTCCTAAGTGTTGCTTAAAATTTCTAATTATAAATATTATCTAGTGTATAAATTCTGGGTATCCACATAAATTTTCAGAATCAGGCTATCTGGACAAAAGGCCTTGGAATTATTACATAATAACTACTCCAAGTGATTCTTAACCTTTTGCCTCATGTGGACATCCCTGATTCAACAACTGCACTGGTAACTGAAGACACCATAAACCTAAGGCTGGCAAAAGCCATTGTTGCTCGAAATACAGTTTGAATATACTGGCTTAACAAAATTAGATAGATTAGTAAGATTGATGGATCTTTCTTGCACCTGCCATTTAGGCCAACTAGAAATTATCTTTCTGTTAACTGTGTAGCAGCATAAAAAACCTGAGCAGGAGAACATAGAGGAATTAATATAGATGTTTATAACTTTAATCAAGAGACTGCATACCTTTGTGTCCCCCAGAGTCTGGGTTTTCTGGTGTCTCACTACTCCAGTGTATGGATATCGGCCTTCTTTGCCTTTGCTAACCACAATTAACAAACATGGAAACCATCTTTCAGTGTCTGAAAATACAGCATGGTGCTTTACACTAATCACAAGATGAGTTTATGTGCATGTCTTTCAGACAAGACAGTGAAAAGGAATATAGAGGACCCACTCACAAACAGTTCTGGGTTCCTCCTCAAACTTTCAAGATTTCTGGAGTAAAATATCCCTAACATTTTCATAACTACTACAGCAGTTGTGAAACACACACATACACACACACACATACACTTGGGACATCCTGTTTAATAACATTTAATTTCAAATAAACTAACTGCCTACCATTTATAATAACCCAAATACTGATTTTATGGCTATATTATAAAATATTGTAAAATCCATACATATAGAATAAACTAATATATTCACAACAAAATGTTCTCTTCCTCCCCTCCCCTCCATCTCCACTTCCCCTTTCCCTCTCCCTTCTTATTTCTTAAAAATCTTTGACTTTCACTAGCAATTGATTTTCTTTCTTTCAGTCCCATTTCATTATTTCATTCCAATAATGCTTACCTTTTTTTTTTTTTTTAGATTTTGTTTATTTGAGAGAGAGAGAAAGAGAGAGAGTGAGCGAGCAGGGGGAGGAGCAGAGGGAGAGGGACAAGACTTCCTGCTGAGCAGACACGGGGCTAGATCCCAAGACCCTGAGATCATGACCTGATCAAAATCAAGAGTCCGCTTAACCGACCGAGCCACACAGGCACCCCAAAGCATACCTTCTTTTAACTCTTCCTAGTTTTATTTCCAGCTGGTCCTTGCAATTCAAAGAACGTGCTAAGTTTGAAATAAGTCAGTCAGAGAAAGAGAAATACCATATGATATCACTCATATGTGGAATTTAAGGAACAAAACAGATGAACATAGCGGAAGGGGGAAAAAAAGAGAGGGAAGCAAAGCATAAGAGACTTTTAACTATAGAGAACAAACTAAGGGTCGATGAAGGGAGATGGGTAAGCTATGGGCTAAATAGGGGACAAGCATTAAGGAGGGCACTTCTTGTGATGAGAACTGGGTGTTTATATGTAAGTGATTAATTGCTAAATTCTACACCTGAAACCAATTTTATCATATATGTAAACTAACTAGAATTTAAACAAAAACTTGGAAAAAAAAGAATGTGTAAAGTTTAACTGAACAGCAACTAATATGATTTTCCCCCTTTAAGATTTAGCTCATTTGCTGTCTTCAGGAAGCTTTCTTAAATCATATGTCACAATAATTCCTTTTATATTTAACTAATAGTACATACTGTATTACTGATTTACTGCTGCATAACAAATTACTCCCAATCTCAGTGACTTAAACAACACACATTTCTTGTTTAATAGTTTCTGTGGGTCAGGAATCCAAGCCTGGCTTACCTGGGTCCTCTGCTTCAGGGTCTCTCACTAGCCTATAATCAACTTCTCAGCCAGGTCCACACTCATCTTAGGTTCAGCTGGATCAAATTCCTCTTCCAAGCCAACTCAGGATTGGTTGTTGTCTGGGTTGCATTCCTTGTGGATGGAATGACTGAGAGAATTCAGTTCTTTGCCAGTTGTTGGCTGTAAACTGCCATAAATTTGCCCCGTGGACTGCTTCAGAATGATAGCTTTCTTCATCAAAGTGAGCAAGCTGAGAAGGCAGGAAAGAGAGAGAGAGAGGGAGAGGGAGGAAGGGGTTGCATAAGAGTGTGACTACCATGTGGCAGGGATCATTAAAACTTTCTACCACTCAAGGGGCACCTGGGTGGTTCAGTCCATTGGGCGTCAGACTCTTGGTTTCTGCTCAGGTCATGATATTGCGGTTGTGGGGTCAGCACCACATCTAGCCCCCTTAGCTCCAGCTCAGCACAGTCTGCTGGGGATTCACTCCCTCCCCCTACATACCCCCCACCCCACTTGTGCCCAATGTGTATGCTCTCTCTAAATAAATGGATAAAATCTTAAAACAAAAACAAAACAAAAAAAACAACTTTCTACCACGCATCCAGCACCCATTCATTTACAATCTTGAGGATTTCTTTAGACTTGTATGCATCATCATATAGCCCTCACTTAATCTTTTTCCTATTTTTATTTTCGCTTTTCCAGTAGATGGCAAGTTCCTTGATCCTTACTGTCCTCATTCCTTTAAGATATATTGAAATTGCTATATTTTATTTTACTTAAGTCAGTTAATTCAACTTCCCTGTGTCTCCCTGGTGACAGAGAAGGGACTTAGATAAGACTCTTAGTTGCACTGCACTCAATTTTGTGCTCACTAAAGTTTCACAGAACATAAAACACTTTCTGTCTATCATCTTTAGACAGTGTGCATACAAGCTTACTAGAGCATTATACTGTATATTTCAAAACATACTGTATGCTAGGTTTTGTTATTGTTTTTGCTGATTATTTATATTGGAAAAATGTGGGTTTCCATCACAGCTAAAGCTAAACCCATTACCCTTTCAACCTTATACCATTAAAATTAAACACAATTTTTAGAGTTATAATTCTGCATTAAACGATATTATCAGTCTTCAACAAAGTTTTAGGTAATGAATTTCCAGACTATAGACAGTTCTATAAACTGTCAAGATCCATTTTGTATATCATGTCTTGCAGAGATGGTTTGGCAAGCCCTTACTCTTATTAAAATTCCTTGGATTGAGCCTCTTATTTTAGCCATCTTCTTGGCTAAAGATTATAGGGATGTCTTGGTCTGACTGAAACCACAAAGATCAAATAAGTGACAGGATAATTTGATTTAGAAATTAGCAGTGTCTTTTCTTCTACTGTATCATCATAAAACATATAAAAGTATTTTTTTCCCGTCTTTTCCAAAAAATAACAATCTTTGCTTGGGACAGAAATGTATATGATACCTTTTTTAACATCTCTGCTAACACTCAGAATTAATGCAGTTCACAATCTAGTGATTTTCCAAATGTAATTATAGATTTAATTTGCATTTCCCTGACTCATATAGTTGAGCATCTTCTCATATGTATATTTACTTTTCTAATAATTATCTTTTCATATATTTTGCCCCTTTTTCATTGTATTTTGTATCAATTTTTAAGATTTCATATATGTGGCAAATATTTTGTCAGTTTCAGTTTTCTGTTTATTGAAGCATCTGTTCTGCACACTTTTGTGAGGGGGTTGGTAATGCAATATGTCTATCACTGACTTCATAGTCTCAAGTGTTTCTAGTTTAAGAAAGAAGTTATGTTTGTTTTTTTATTTTAAATTTTTAGTGGTCCAACTTTTTATTCTATCAATTGGATAGCTGATTGTTACAATACCATTTATTAAATGAATATTTTACAAGTTTAAATACCACTTGTGTTCATATTAGATTCCCATAGATGAATTATAGCTTGCCTATTTTTTTCCCCAGGCAATGAGCAAAGACTAGATCAGTTACTGAGCCACACTTTTGATTACACTGGTCTTAATTTAAGCTTTAATATCCTCTATGACCAGTCTTCATTATTCTTCATTTTTATCATTTTATTTTTATTTATACTCCTTTTGATATATGCAATTTTAACCATTTCATATTGTTAAATACATATACTTGTTTGGATTTTATTTTTTATTTTTTTTAAAGCTTTATTTATTTATTTGAGAGAGAGCATGCCTGGAGGCATGGGGGGAGAGGCAGAGGAGAGGGAGAGAAGCAGACTCTCCGCTGAGCACTGAGCCCAAGGAGGGTCTGGATCCCATGACCCTGAAACCACCACCAGAGCTGAAATGAAGAGATGGAGGCCCAACTGACTGAGCCACCCAGGTGCCCCACTTGTTTGGATTTTAATTGTAATTGTATTAATTATATGTATTAATATAGAAATTAATGGTATTTTGAGTATATTGAGTCTTCCCATGCAGGAATAAATTGTATTCTTCTACTTGTTTAAGTCCTCATTTCCTTTAATAAAATTGCATAGGTTTTAATATTTAGTACTTTTAGATCTAGTTTATTTTACTTATTCATTTTTATTGTTATTATAAATAAACTAATTTGTCCATTTCAAGTTGGTTATTTTAAGTAGAGGCAAGAAAAAAAGAGAATAAAACTATTGACTTTGTGTATTTATCTTAGTTCCACCTGACGTCAATTTCTCTGTTAAATTTTACCAACTTTTGCTAACTTCTAAAAAGGATTATATAATTATATAGTCAATTTCTACTAAGAGAGGTAATTTTTTTTATAATGGAATAATTTCTTTATATTAATAACTTTTATAATGATGACCTTATTTTACTTTCATATTGTTTTAGTTAGAATTTCAAAATGTTGGTTAGTCATTATACTAGTAAGTATTTCTGTCATGCTTATTTAAATGGTTTGGTTTTGGGGCGCCTGGGTGGCTCAGTTGGTTAAGCGACTGCCTTCGGCTCAGGTCATGATCCTGGAGTCCCGGGATTGAGTCCCGCATCGGGCTCCCTGCTCAGCAGGGAGTCTGCTTTTCCCTCTGACCCTCCCCCCTCTCATGTGCTCTCTCTCTCTCTCTCATTCTTTCTCTCAAATAAATAAATAAAATCTTTAAAAAAAATGGTTTGGTTTTAGCATTTTGTGTTTATGATGTAATTTGCTCCTGGTTTGGCGTGTATACTTTTGCATGGGAGAATTGAATGAGGGAATTCCCCTTCTTTTTTTAAAAAAAATAACTTATATATTTATTTATGAGAGAGAGAGAGAGAATGATCAGGGGGAGGGGCAGATGGAGAGGGAGAGGGAGAAGGAGACTCCCTTGCTGAGTGTAGAGCCCAACTTGGGACTAGTTCCCAGGACCCTGAGATCATGACTTGAACCAAAGTCAGACATTTGACCGACTGAGCCACCTAGGCACCCCAGGAATTCTGCTTCTTTTTCATCTGTAGAAAATTCATGGCCAGCCAGGATGAATATACTTTCTAATTTCCACTATTCACTTTAAGTTTGAAAACGTGAGCAATCTGAGGAGTTTAATTGAAGCTGATAAATACATACAGAGCTACAAATATACTTAGCGGAATGCAAGAACCAAGAAGAGGAAAAACAAGATTAATATGTGAAGTACACATTTCCACTAATATTGAGTTGTTGTAAGAGCAAGATAACAATTTTACCTAATTAAAATACTGAGTATTCAGAGAGATCCAATGAAATAATAAAATACATTTTATGGGGGCCGGGGGAACAGCAGAGACATCTAGTTTTAATTCCACTATGTAAGGACCTTAGAAGTCATATTCCCACCTTTAAAACAAGAAAACAGTTAACAAACTAAAAATCAATGACTTTTCTGGGACCCATTAGAGAAAGGAGGTTGTGGGGAAAACTGCCCAAAACCATATCTTGGAAAGACAGATAAATTGGGAGTCACAGCTGAGATGTGCTCGTTTGAAGCCAAAATAGCTGGAGCTGTAAACTAATAGGAACTTTAAATTGTAATTTTAATGAATTTCTGGAGACTAAGAGTAGACTAGGTCAACAGTAACTTTCCAAACTCAAATACAAAGAGAATGGGAAAAAAAGAACAAAACAGACAAGAGTTTTTAGAAAATTTAAAAGCATACACATAATTGGAAAATAGAAGGAAAATAATGAGAATAGAGCAGAAGAAATGTTTGAAGAAATAATGGCCAAGAGCTTACCAAAGGTAGACACTAACCCATAATTCCAGAAGGCTTAGAAAATACCAAGTAAGATAAAAAAAAAAAATCAAAAAGAACAAAAATTGATACCTGGTCATATCATATTTATAGAGCAAAACTAAAGACAAAAAGAACATTTTGAATAAAGCCAAAAGGGGAAAATTTTACCTATTATAAGTTGAACTGTGTCCTCAAGAAGATATTTTGAAGTCTTAACTCCTGGTACCTATTAATGTGACCTTATTTGGAATTAGGGTTTTTGCAGATGTAATCAAGTTAAAATGAGGTCATACTGGATTAGAATGAGACCTAATCCAATGACTGGTATCTTTATAAGAAGAGAAAAATTTGGGCACAAACACAGAAGAAAGAACCCCATGGATGGAGGCAGAGATTGGAGTGGTATGTCTACAAGCCAAGGAATTTCAAAGATTGCTGGCAATCACCAGAGGTTAGAAGAGAGGCATGGGACTGTTTCTACCTTCGAGTTTTCAGAAAGAACCAAGCCTGCTGATGCCTTGATTTCAGACTTTTTAGCCTCCACAGTATGAGAGAAAAAATTTCTGTTGTTTTAAGCAACTTGGAAGTATGGTAATTTGTTATGGCAGCCCTAGGAAACACAGATACATCAAGGAACAAGGAGGAAAGCTACCACAGGCTGCTCATCAGAAACTACATAAGTAAGAAGACAGTGACATAAAATATTTAGTGTTGAAAAAAGAAAGACATCAGTGTAGAATCTATATCCAGTGAAATTATCCTTCAAAGGTGATACAGAAATAGACTTTCTTAGAAAATCAAAAATTGGGAGAATTTATCACCAACAGACCTACTTTGCAAGAAATGTTAAAAAGGAAAATGATATCGATCAAAAACAGATGTGTACAAAGGACAAGTGATGTACAAAGAAAAAATGAAGATAAAATGAAATATTTCATTTTCTTATTCTTAACTGATCTAAATGTTAGCTGTTTGCTTAAAGTAATAATAGTAAAAATGTTCTTAAAGTGAAATGAATTACACCTATGTCAGGAAGGATAGGAGGAAAGAATCTGCAAATAATACAAGGTACCTGCAGTATACACTTGAAGCAGTATAGTGCTATTATAGGCAGATAGACTTAAGATAGCATAAATGTATATTAGAAACTCTAGGGCTACCACTACATTTTTTATGAGAAATATAATTTAAATGCTAATTGAGATATAATGAAAACATAGAAAAAGCTCAATTTAAACCAGAGAAGGAAGAAAAAGAGGGGAGAGGGTAAAACTAAAGAATAAATGCAAAAAATAAAAAACAAGGTAGATATTAATCCAAATATATCAATAATCACTTTCAGTATGAAATCTAAATACATTAACTAAAAGACAATATTGTCAGAATGGATTATAAAAAATAACTTTGAACTACACTGTCTATAAGAAACCCACTTTAGGTATATGCAGATAGGGTAAAAGTGAAAAGATAGAGAAATATATGCCATGTTAACACTAATCAAATTTTTAAAAAGCATTTAGAATAGCTAATTTCAGATTAAAACAGACTTCAGAACAAGGGCAATTTTGAAGTATAAATGGAATCATTACATAAACATACAGGATCAATTATCTTAGAAGATACAACAATCCTAAACCTGTATGTACCTAACAACAGATCATCAATATACATGAGGCAAAAACTAGTAGAACTGCAAGGAAAAACAGACAAATCCAGTTTTATAATAAGAGACTTCAACACAAACTCTGACAGTAATTGATAGACTGAGCAGCCAGAAACCCAGTTAATAAAGAGGCGAACAGAACAATCAGTGATCTAATTTATATTTATTGAATATTCCATCCAACAACAGCAGGATATACATTCTTCTCAAGGTCACCTAGGACACTTACCAAGATATACCACATTCTGGGCCATAAAATACACCTGAACAAATTTGAAATTATAGAAATCACACAAAGCATTTTGCAGGCTACATCAGAATTAAACTAGAAATCAGTAACAAAAAAAAGATAGCTGGATAATCCCCAAATACTTAAAATTTGAAAAATGCTTTTAAATAATACATGGATCAAAAAAGTCTCAGGAGAAATTTTCAAAGTACTTTGAACTAAATGAAAATAAAAAGGCAACATAACAAACTTAGGGGATTCAGTGAAAGCAGTACTTAGAAGGAAATTTATGGTATTAAGTGCATGTATTCGAAAAGAAGAAAGGAGTAAAATCAATAACCTGAGCTTCTACTTAAGGAAATTAAAGAAACAAGTAATTTAAGCCTAAAGCAAGCAGAAAAAAGAAATAAGAACAATTAAAGGAGAAATGAATAAAATTGAAAACAGGAAAATAGAGAAATTGATCTGAAAAGATCAATTAAGAGTGACAAACATCTAGCAGGGATAAACAAGAAAGAAAAAAGAAAGTATACACAAATTAACAGTATCAGAGATGAAGAAGACACCACCATCACTACTGCTCTCATATGCATTAAAAAGATAATAATGATATGCCATGAACAACTCTATGCCCACAAATTTGATAACTTAGATGAAAAGTACTAATTCCTTGAAAGACACAGGTGATCAAAACTCACACAAAGAGAAATGGATAATCTGTATAAGCCTTTATCTATTAAATAAACTAAATCAAAAAATTAGTAACCTTCTAGAAATAATCAGGGTCAGATGATTTCATTGGTGAATTCTATCAAAGATTTAACAAAGAAATGATACCAATTCTCTGCAAGACCTTCCAGAAAATAAAAGCAGGAAGAACAATGTTTAATTCATTTCATGAGGCAAGAAGTATCCTAATACCAAAACCAGATAGAAATTACAATAAAGGAATATTACAGACCAACATAAACACAGAAGCAAATATTCTTAACACAATATTAGCAAATCCTATTCAACAAATTAAATAAATAAAATTAAATAAATTAAAAAACACCCCTTCAATTAAGTGATATTTATTCTAGTTATGTAAGTCTGATCCAACACTTAAAAACCACTCAAAATAATCGACTACATCAACAGACTAATGTAGGAAAATCATATGATCATATCAGTAGGTGCAGAAAAATTATTTGACAGGCTCCAACACCTATTCATGATGAAACCTCCCAGCAAACTAGGAATAGAGGGAATTTCCTTAAATTAGTAAATATCATCTACAAAAATCCTAAAACCATAGGAAAAAATATAGATGATATTAGGTTTTGTGATGACTTTCTTAGTACAACATCAAAGGCATGACCATGAAATAATTGCTAAGTTGAACTTTTAATTTTACTAAAATTCTACAATGTCAAAAGAATGAAAATAGAAGCCACAGACTGGGAGTAAATGTTTGCAAAAAATACATCTGATAAAGGATTGTTATCCAAAATTGTAAAGAAGTTTTAAAACAACAATAAGAAAACAACTCAGTTAAAAAATGAGCCAAGTCCCAAACAGACACATTCAAAGATGATATAGATGGCACAGAATCATAAGAAAATACATTCAAGGGATACCTGGGTGGCTCAGTCAGTTAAGCACCTGCCTTTGGCTCAGGTCATGATTCCAGGGTCCTGGGATCAGATCCCATGTTGGGCTCCTTGCTCAGCAGGGAACCTGCTTCTCCCTCTGCCTGCTCTGCCTGCCACTCTCCCTACCTGTGCTCTTTCTCTCTCTCTGACAAATAAATAAAATCTTTAAAAAAAGACATTCAATATCATATGTCAATAAGGAATTGCAAAATAAAACAATGAGGTACCCCTACATACCTATTAGAATGGCCAAAATCCAGAACACTGACAACACAGAATGCTAATCAGGGTGTGGACCAACAGGAACTCTGGTTCTTTATTGGTTGGGAATGCAAAATAATATGGTCATTTTGGAAGACAGTTGACAGGGTTTTTTTTTTTTTTAAGATTTTATTTATTTGTCAGAGGGAGAGAGAGACAGATTGAGAGCACAAGCAGGGGGAGTAGCAGGCAGAGGGAGAAGCAGGCCCCCGCTAAGCAAGGAGCCTGATGCAGGACTCGATCCCAGGACCGTGGGATCATGACCATCTAGGCCAGTTTGACAGTTTCTTACAAAACTAAACATACTCTTAACCATAAGTTCTGGCACTCACACTCCTTGGCATTTACCCAAATGAGTTGAAAACTTATGCCCATACAAAAACTACACATAGATGTTTATGACAGTTTTATTCATAATTGCCAAAACTTGGAAGCAACCACAATGTCCATCAGTAGGTGAATGGACAAATTGGTACATCCAGACAATGGAATATTATTTAGTACTAAAAACATATGTGTTATAAACCCATGAAAAGTAATGGAGAAAACTTGAAGGAACATTACTAAGTAAAAGAAGCCAATCTGAAAAGGATACATACTGCACGATTCTAACTATATGACATTCTGGAAAAGACAAAATTATGGAGACAGTAAAGATATTAGTGATTTCCAGGGGTTAGTGGAAAGGAATGGATGAATGAGTAGAGCACAGAGAATTTCTAGGGAAGTCAAACTATTCTGCGTGGTAATACAATAGTGGATACATGTCATTATACATTTGTCAAAACCCATAGGATGTACAACACCAAGAGTGAACCCAAATCTAAACTATGGACTTTAGGTGATGATATGTTGATATAGTCCATTATAACAAATGTTAGTATCATGATGTGTGGGGACTGTTGGTAGTGGAGGAGGTTATGCATGTGTGGGGGCAAGATGTACCTGTGAAACAAGTAATACATTATCTGTTAAAAAAAAAAAAAGATGATAGTAGGAAGGGAAAAATGAAGGGAGGAAATCGGAGGGGGAGACAAACCATGAGAGACTATGGATTCTGCGAAACAAACTGAGGGTTCTAGAGGGGAGGGGGGGAGGGGGATGGGTTAGCCTGGTGATGGGTATTAAAGAGGGCATGTATTGAATGGAGCACTGGGTGTTATAGGCAAACAGTGAATCATGGAACACTACATCAAAAACTAATGTATGGTGATTAACATAACATAATAAAATAAAATTTTAAAAAATGTTAAAAAAAAGATGTATATGGGAAATCTCCATATCTTCTGTTCAATTTTGCTGTGTACCTAAAACTGCTCTAAAAAATAAAAGGTATAAAAAAAAAGAAAAACATTTACAGCTAACATCATATTAATGGTGAGAAACTGGGCACTTTTCTTCTAAGATCATGAATATATCAACATTTCCTGAGGTGTGTAAGATTATGAGTCATCTTGAACACACTGGACTCTAGTTGATAATCAATAATAAAGATTCTTTCTCTGGGTATTTGGCCAACTGATCATAGCTAAATGCAAAATCGCCTAGGAGGTAGGAGGGTTGTTTTAAGAAAATTTAAAAATGAGGGCACCTGAGTGACTCAGTCCGTTACGTCTGCCTTCAGCTCAGTCATGATCCCGGAGTCCCAGGATCAGGCTTCCTGCTCATCGGGAGTCTCCTCCCTCTGCTCCTCCCCCCACTCATGCTCTCGCTCTCTCTCAAATAAATAATTAAAATCTTAAAAAAAGAGAGAAAAATTTAAAGAACACATTAACACTACATCAAAAACTAATGATGTACTGTACAGTGGCTAACTGAACATGAAAGAAAAGAGAAAGAAAGAAAGAAAGAAAGAAAGAAAGAAAGAAAGAAAGAAAGA
>NW_023270305.1:55971227-56126455 GCF_011800145.1 Mirounga leonina
AGAAAGAAAGAAAGAAAGAAAGAAAGAAAGAAAGAAAGAAAGAAAGAAAGAAAGAAAGAAAGTTGAGATATTGCACATATTATAGAGCCCTAATGAAATTGTCCCAAAATTCCAAAGGCAAATGAATGATAGAGAATAAATATTTGAATGACCAGAGAATTTTCCATAAAGATATATTTTATTCATTTTGGAAAGTATATTATTAACACCAAGCAGGATAAATAAATATAAATTTATAGTAAAAAAAAAAGAACACATTAACAATTACTTTACTAATGTCTTATATAATTCAGTATTAATGATATAAAATTGCTTTAAATGAAGCAAAGATGTATATTGCTTATTAGCAAAACATTTTTACACTTTGTTCCAGTTTGAATGAACACATAACAAATACTCTATAATAAATGACATAAATAAAAAATAAACAGAGATATTTGAGTGAGAGATTCCTTTGCAGACTTACATTTTCTGAATCTGTTGGAAGCACCTTTCCCTTCATGACCCACATATATTTATAGACTTAGCTGTTAAGTTACCTAGACTTTTCCAACAGCAACTTAGGTGCAATAATAATAACAAAAAAAGTAATACTACATAACTGCTACCAATTTGATGTCATCTCTGCTTAGAAGATACTGAGGCTAACAGTATATATCTCTATCTAACAAGTATTAGATAACCAGCGATCCCAGGCATTATAAATCATCCAGAAAAATAGACTGGCATCATTAAATTTGGCTATAAACAGCAGTATTATAGATGATAAGAAAAACTAGTGCAGCCAATTTTAAGCTGTAGAAAATTTTTAATAGGGCAGAATTAACAATTTGAAAAACAGGTTGCCCTAAGAGTTTTCTAATTTCCCAAGTACATTAATATCTTTTAAAAAATGGAATACAAATAAGTGAAGCCAAGAGAGATCTAGTTATAAAATTCTATACTTTTCACAAAATAAAGGGCCTGGTTAAAAAAGCTCATGATTAATTTAATACTGATTATAATCCATAAAACCTAGTCTAATAAATTGAATTTTATTAGGCTCTGGTTTTTGTTCTTTATTAACATTTTACTGAAATGGCTTATATTACAAAATACAACTTCTCTACCTACAAATAAAGATGTATTTAATTAGTTTACTTTCCAAAACTATAAAACAACTTAATTATGTAATAATCAAAAATGTCATAGAAGGAGTAAAAGAGGAACTCTTATGCACAAAATTTACAAAGAGAATGTTTATTGCAACATGATTTATAATAAGAGAAACCTGAAGTAAAGAAAAGCTAATGCCAAAAATATGGCATAATTAAATAAATACTGGCACAGCTACATACTGGAATTATTCTAAAAATCACACTAAACTGTCTAGAATCCTTATTGATCTCATAAAATGCTTACATATAGTGTTATATAAACAATTATATATATAAATTATAAATATATATGTTTATATACATGGTTTTAAGCAAGCTTTTAAAAATATTTTAAATTAATTTTTAAAAATATTATTACATGATTTTTAGAGTAATTCCATACAAATATATGTATGTTATATATATATATTATATATATATATAAATATAAAATAAAAGGGGGATAAATAATTTTAAATATCTGTGTGTGTGTGTGTGTGTGTGTGTGCGCGTGTTCCACAATAAGATTCTCTTCTCCTCTCTTCTCCCTAAGCTCTCTGATATCTATATTGCAAGTTGGATGATTCTCCAGGGAAGCAGAATCTCAGGTAGAGTTAAGTATGTAGGATGATTATTAGGGCCAGGGAGAAAGTTTGTTACAGCCCAGGCCCTGTGGTTTCAGTCAACTCCACAGGGACCTGTAGAGCTAAATGGTCCATCAGAAATGTCCTGCATGGGCCAAAATCACCAAGCCTTTATGCTTCTGACTTAGAAGAGCTTAGAAGAGCTCTTAGAAGAGCATGAACCTGAACAAGATAGTTCTCTGTAGCTGAGGCAGTTTTCATACCTACTAGGACAATAGTCTTTCCTTAAAGGAGCATCTGGGTATCACATCTCCTTCTCCACTACACTCTGTAATTTGAACATAGATAGGTGTACAGTTATTAAACATTACTATTATATTATTACACAGATTAAACAGCATGGATAAAATTAAACCCACACTATTATATCCAAACATACAATCCCTTACCCATACAGGATTTAAAAAGATGAATTTTTCTACAAGAAAAACACCAATAAACAATGCGTTACTTGCAAGAAACTCTATACCATAGCAGATATGTTCCATTATTCATTTAGGGAAAATATCTTGTGAAC
Organism: Mirounga leonina; assembly: GCF_011800145.1. Classification (NCBI taxonomy): domain Eukaryota; kingdom Metazoa; phylum Chordata; class Mammalia; order Carnivora; family Phocidae; genus Mirounga; species Mirounga leonina. The sequence continues at coordinate 55,973,525 of NW_023270305.1, forward strand.
TTCAAGATATGGAAAGCTCTCTGCTATGGGTGGAATATGTTACTAGGAAGACATTTCCCCAAAGCAAAGTAAAACTGCTGTCCCACTATATCCTTATTTGCTATAGAACAACCATCCTTGTCTACAAATAGTGTCATCAAGAAAAAAAAGAGAAAGGACCCAAATAAATAAAATCAGAAATGAGAAAGAAGTAACAACTGATACCACAGAAATACAAAGGATTATAAGAGAATTCTATGAAAAACTATATGTCCATATTGGACAAACTAGAAGAAATGGATAAATTCCCCAAAACATATAATCTTCCAAAACAGAACCATGAAGAAATAGAAAATCTGAATAGATCAATTACAAGTAATGAAATTGAATTGGTAAGGAAAAAAAAAAAACCTACTCAAAAGAAAAGTGTTCAACCAGATGGATTCATTACTGAATTCTACTAGACATTTGAAGAAAAGTTAATGCCTACTCTCCTCAAACTATTCCAAAAAATAGAAGAGGAAGGAGAGCTTCCAAATATATTCTACAAAGCCAGCATTACCCTGATACCCCCCCCCCGCCAAAAACGAAGACACAACAAAAAAGAAAACCATAAACCAATATCCCTGATGAACACAGATGCAAAAATCCTCAACAAAATATTAGCAATCTGCATCCAACCACACACTGAAAAGTTCATTCACCATGATCAGTTGGGATTTATTTCTGGGATGTCAGGATGGCTTAGTATTCACAAATCAGTCAACATCATACACTACATCAACAAAACAAAGGACAAAAATTATAGGATCATCTCAACAGATGCAGAAAAAGCATTTGACAAGATTCAACATCCATTCATAATAAAAAATTTCAACAAAAAGAGTTAGTGGGAACATACCTCAACATAATAATAAAGGCCATATATGGAAAACCCACAGTTAATATTATCCCTCTTAAAGGTCAACAACAAGACAAGGATGTCCACTCTCACCACTTTTATTCAACATAGTACTAGAAGTCCTAGCCATAGCAATCAGACAAGAAAAAAAAATAAGAGGCATCCATATTGGTAAAGAAGAAATAAAAGTCTTGAGATTTTATTGACAGAAGCTTAAAACTGTTATTTTTAAAGTTGCCACTAATGTATACACATGTTTTAAAATCTTATATTGAAAAAACCTCAATGATATCACCATATAACAAATTATTGAGCCACTGGTTATACAAACATCAGTTTGGTTATCTAGGTCATTTGGGAGTAAAGAGTGAGCAACTAAATAATCATGTAGGTGCACTGTCCATTTTATCACAGTACTTCAGTTTGAAGTAAGAAATAAGAGTAATATTTGTTTTTATTAGTAAATGACTTTTCCAGATGGGTTACACACATACACACACAATAAGGGCATAATATTGATGAGTTCCATAAAAGTATATGAGTAGAACAATATTGGAGATTTACTAACTCCAAAAAATTAAGAAACCTCTAATATGGAATATATATTTCAAAGCTATAAATACCGAGTATTAGTTTAATAGCAGATTTAACAAAATAAAAGTGTTCATCTCTTAGTCTCAGGGCTAGTATCATGCCATAAAAGGAAGGTCACTAATTAAAAAATAGTGAAAATCTAAGAAAAATAAGATAGTCTTCCATGGGCTATACCAACAATTCTTTCATTTCTGTTTTGCTTAATCATTTCATTTTTTTTAGTTAAATTGTAAAATAGCAAACACTGAAGCACAAATCTTGTGGATTCATGAGCATTCATCAAGCAAATTTCCTCTCTTCTACTAAGAAAATTAGTTCTAGTTATCTATGAAAAAAATTTTTAAGTGTGAGTATCCACTTCCTAAAATGAATGGGCAAATAACAGAATATTCAATTTTACATAATTAATTTAACTAATAAACTAAGGAGATTTTTATATATTTTGTGTGTGATCATTGAATAGCATCAAAGAGAGAAATACAATTTCTCAGAATCTTGGACTCCTTAAAAACCTGAAAAAAAGAATAACAGATTTTGTAGGTGCACTGTATATTTTTCAGCAGGTAAAACACTCAAGGTGGTAATATTTTTTTTTAATTTCAGTCTTAGAAAAGAAGCAATATTTTAAAACATGAGACAATGAAAACTTTATTGCAAAACGTAAAGTTTTTACAGTAGTGCTGAGGAAATACAGAATAAATCTGTCTCTAATAAAATGCTCCATCCATCATCCAAAGTACACAATATTTTACTTTCTTTCATGCCAGTACATTTCCTGGGCAGTGTTGTAACACAGTGATAAAAGCATGGGCATTGAGGTAAGACAGTCTTACCACATACTAGCTGAGTTACACTGAGCAATGCATTTGGGTTCTCAACCCCAAATCCCTCATCAGTCAAATAGGAATAATAAGACATAAAAATAACCCATACAGACTTGTTCCCTACATGTACCATCTCACATGATCTTTTCCACTTACTGTTATTTGCATTTATTTCAAATAGAAATACTAGTCATTTTTGAGGGAATATGTTGTTAATGTAAAAAAAACAGGCACTTAGTAGTCATCAATCTTGATGTATCATTTCCCTAACTTATGAGGATAGGTTATAACCAATCATATCACAGCATTTCATTATTCTATATTTACATCTGTCTTACCCCTGGACTAAGAACTACAGATGTTTTACATTTTTTTCCCCACTATGATTTATTTAAAAAGAAAATTACCATTATGCAAGACAGTACAAATATTTAAAGAATACAGAATCTGTACACAGTTCCTGATGATTAATACTAGGATTCGAGAAAGCTCTAAACAATTTTGGCATACTTCAAGTAGTTGTGCAACTACATTTCTCAAAGGAAATAGACGTTATACAGATGAGAAAAGTGAGCCTAGATAAGTAAAGGATTTGGCCAAGGTCAAAGAGATTTAAAGTGGACTAATCAGACACACAAAAAAGTCTATCTCTTATAATCTCCTGCAGAAAATGTGATGTTCACAAAATGATGCATCCAAAAGTATTATAAATAAGATAAAATTCCCAGCTGACTTACAATAATTCAATAGTTTAAATTTGTCAGAATGTTGAACAATGTGTGTGAGTATGTGATTTACTGTTTGGGAGCCTCCTCATACTAGAGAAGTAAGCACTCACTTAGAGTGCTGTCAGACCTCAACACTCCACTTGTAACTTCCCAATATAAGGGCCTGGGAATTTCCCATGCTATTTTGTGTACTTAAAAACAAATTAATACATCAAATTGTTTCTCCTTTTCCTACACTGGCTTTCTTTTAGTTCTTTTGCTAACAACCATTTCTGGGAAACAAAAGATAAGGCAAATATCAACACAGACCCTAAACTGATCTGGATTCCAAATTATCTGTTATGACCTGAAGCAATGAAAGTTTACTTTAAAAGATATCAGGATAATTATTTTATTATTATGAACTTGTTTCACTATTATTCATCAGATATACTTTTGGAACCAGCTGACAGAAAACTATCCTTTACTTATAAGATGACAGGATCAAATTTGATTATGTTTAAAAAAATCCTTCTATCTATAAAGTCGTATTTTTCCATAAGATGGTCTGTTAAGAAATCAATATTTATATTATTTAAAAAAATTTTTAGTTTCTTTTTTAAAGTACTTATTTAAATTCTAGTTAGTTAACATACAGTGTAATATTAGTTTCAGATGTACAATATGTGACTCAACACTTCCATACAATACCTGGTACTCATCACAAGTATACTCCTTAATCCCCAACACCTATTTAACCCATCCCCCCACCAACCTGCCCTCTTATAAGCATAGAGTATTCTTAAAAATGGCTATCAAAGTAATTTAAGGGAAAAAGAACGAACTGCTTGGTGCTAAATTTGTGTAGCATTCGATTTTCTTAGTGAATAAACAGAATGTAAACAATATATTTGATATAAGCTGAATATGACTTTATAAATTTCAAAAATAAAAAATAACATCCAGAGTTTCCTGAAGTCCATATATCTAAAGCATTTCAGTGTCTTGAGTTTCAACCAATAACACTAAGATTCCCACTTTGGACTATATATTTCTTTTTCAAAATTTCAATTCAATTTGCCATGGTCTGAAGGGTACAGAAATCTCTTTATTTGTATAAAGACTATCTAATATTAAGACCTCAGGTTATTATTTTGGAAAAATAATAAATTTTTATTTATTTGGCTAAATCCAAAATTTCCAAAATACTTGAAGTTCATTTTGATAAGATAGTAGGATGAAATGAAGACCACATTTCAGTAAATGTTGAGTCTAAGCTTAAAAAAAATTAAGTTTTCAATTATTCCCATAATTACTTCGTCTGTCATAACCCACCCTCCAACAAACAAAGGATGGGAAAATAATTTAGAAGCTGAGAAATCGGCAGAATTTAGATTTTTGAAATAAATGGATGTGCCCATGATGGAACAATTGTTTTTTAATCTAGAACCATACTGTTTTAAGTACTTAGAAGATAAGATGAACAAGATACGGTTCCCCATCTTTTTTGTTTGTTTTAAATTTTATTTTATTATGTTATGTTAGTCACCATACAATACATTATTAGTTTTTGATATGGTGATCCATGATTCACTGTTTTCGTGTAACACCCAGTGCTCCATGCAGTACGTGCCCTCCTTAATACCCATCACTGGGCTAACCCATCCCCCTACCCCCATCCCCCTCCCCTCCCCTCTAAAACCTTCAGTCCATAGTCTCTCATGGTTCATCTCTCCCTCTGATTTTCCCCCACCTTCATTTTTCCTTTCCTTCTCCTAATGTCCTCCATGCTATTCCTGATGTTCCACAAATAAGTGAAACCATGTGATAATTGACTTTCTCTGCTTGGCTTATTTCACTTAGCATAATCTCCTCCAGTCCCATCCATGTTGAGGTAAAAGTTGGGTATTCATCCTTTCTGATGGCTGAGTAATATTCCATTGTATATATGGACCACATCTTCTTTATCCATTCATCTGTTGAAGCGCATCTCGGCTCTTTACACAGTTTGGCTATTGCGGATATTTGTTGCTATGAACATTGCGGTGCATATGGCCCTTCTTTTCACTACATCTGTGTCTTTGGGGTAAATACCCAGGAGTGCAATTGCTGGGTCATAGGGTAGCTCTATTTTTAATTTTTTGAGGCACCTCCACACTGTTTTCCAAAGTGGCTGTACCAACTTGCATTCCCACCAACAGTGTAAGAGGGTTCCCCTTTCTCCACAACCTCTCCAACATTTGTTGTTTCTTGCCCTGTCCATTTTTGCCATTCTAACTGGTATAAGGTGGTATCTCAATGTGGTTTTGATTTGGATTTCACTGATGGCTAATGACGATGAACATTTTTTTCATGTGTCTGTTAGCCATTTGTATGTCTTCTTCAGAGAAGTGTCTGTTCATGTCTTATGCCCATTATGGTTCCCCATCTTAAGGAGCTTACTATCTCATGAGGATAAGGCAATATGGAGAAATGACACACAAATAACTATAGTTAATAAAAGTTCTTTGAGAGTTCAAAGAAAAGAAAGATGTATTTTGAGGGGGGAAAAGATGTCTTTTGAGGGAGATAAAAAAGATAGTTTAAAGGAAATACTTGAAGGTTGGCTAGGATTTTAACAGGTGGAGGTGGTAGTGATAGGAAAGAACATTTCAACTAGATGAAATGGAGAGGTGGGGAAGTTCAGGGTAAGAAAGGAGTAGTTGGAAAAGAATATAGGTAGGGTGACAGTGACTTTAGGTTAGAAAAATACAGTGAATGTAGAGTCAGAGGGCCTTAGATGGCAGGGTAAGAAATTTATGATTAATGGGTAAGTCATTAGGTTTCCAGGTTACTGTGCAGGGAAGTGATATTCTGAGCTCTGTTTTAGGATGATTAATCTGGAAGCAGGATAGAGTAGAGGGGAAAGAAATTGAGGGGACTAATTATTATGGAACTCTATTACTTAAGATATAAGGTCATTAGAGGTAACCAAGAATGAAAACTTGGTACAGACAAAAGAGTTAAATAAAAATTAAGATATAATAAAGGATTCATTCATTCATTCGTCCATTCTATTCCAGTTAGTAACTCTTTATTGAGTGCCTACCATTGGCAGACACTATTAGAAGCTGGAATAACAGTAAAAATCAGAAAAGCAGAGCCCTTCCCCTCAGGAAGCTTACATTATAGCAAGGATTGAACATTTTTGATAATCTGGCAAAAGAACCAGATTCATTATTTAAAAATAATTGTTATGAATGTACTTTTCCAGGAAACCTACCCATAATCCACTATTAAAGACTCACTCATATCTTCCTTCATCCAATTGTGTAATAATGATTCCAAGTGGAATCAAAGTCTGTAATAGCTTCCTATTGCTGCTCTAACAAATTATAACAAAATGAGTAACTTATGCACACACACACACTCACATGCACACACACAATCATACAGTTCTGAAGGTCAAAAGTACCAAATCAGTCTCACTGGGTTAAAGTCAAGGTGTTGGCAAGGTTGACTCTTTCTGGAGGCTCTAGGGGAGAATGTGTCCCTTACCTGTAGTAGCTTCTAGAAGCTGCCTGCATTCCTTGGCATGTAGTTGCATCATTCTCACCTCTGATTTTGTAGTCAAATCTCTTTCTGTCTCTTTCAGTCCAAGCAGGTAGCATTTCTGCTGGTATCCCTTCAAGAACCTTGGTAGTCTCCCCCATATGCCATAGGAATTCACCTTATTAGACAAGAGGCTACTCCAGAGAGCTTTCTAGACAATCCTGTCACTACTCCTAACTTTTGCTGAGTTACTGAGAAATCCGTGATTATATGCTTAATCTATTCAAAAAGCTCTCTGTGTGATTAAATACTCTGTTCTTTTAATCTCTCACAGGCACTAAAAAGGTTATCTAGTTATCCCTTGGCTTTCTCCCTAGAGCATGCTTTCCTAACAATGAATCCCCTAATGGTAACATCTTTTGAAATGTGAGTAATCTAAGAATTTTCCTAATCAAGCCTTGGTTCTTTTTTGCTTAACAATTTGTCCCTCAATTTATATCTTTCCTTTCACATTTTAGTACAAGTAGCAAGAAGAAACCAAGCAACATCTTCAATACTTTACTTGGAAATTTCCTTAGCCAAATACTCAAGTTCATCACTTACAACTTCTGCTTTCCCCACTACTGTAAGATACAATTCAACTAAGTTTTCTGCCATTTTATAACAAGGATACCCTTTTCCTCCAGTTTCCAGTAATACTTTGTTCATTCCTTCTGAACTCTCACCAGCAGTGGCTTCAATGTCCATATTTCTGCCAACAGTCCATTTGTAATGATTTAAATATTCTCTAAGACAATATAGGTTTTTTCCACTGTGCATTCGTACTTGCTCTGAGCCTTCACTACCAGCCCCTTTAATTTCTATTATAGTCTGTTCAAGGAAATCTGGCTTTTCCCTATAATGCTCCTCAAACTTCTCCTAGCTTCTACCCATTAATGTTTTAAAGCTACTTCCACATTTTTTGGTATTTGCTATAGCAGCATCCCACTTCCAGGTATCAACATCTGGTACATGTATTAGTTTCTTATTGCTGACATAACAAACTACCACAGAGAAAGTGGAGAAGGGTGCTGAGAGAGAGAAAACCAGATTGCCTGATATTTAACCATAAGACAGATCTCAGTGCCACTGCAGAACTTTAGGAGTCAGTAGTAATGACACTAAATACAGAATACACAATGAGTCATATGCATAATTTAAAAATGCATAAGTAGAGGCATGTGAGATTGGGTTTTACAAAGGAATCCCTCAGCCAGTCTCATGTACCCTTCAGTTGGTCTCAATATAAACATTAGGGAAACTTTAACACTCCAACTGAATGTGATTCCATAAACAAAAGTTTCTTTTACATGTATTTCTTATATTTTAAAAACATTTAAAACATCAAATGTATAATGAATCATTGGTTAATAACTTGTGAAACATTCAGCAATGATATATAATAAAAAACTTACTTTTGATACAATGCAGGGAAAGTCAGTAGAATTTCACAGTGGACATTAAAGCAAATTAATTAAAACATAGTAATGAAATTCTAACTTTATTAAATAAAGGAGCTAACTGGAAAAGACAGCAAACAGAGAGGAATGTAACTGCATACTTATTACCTAAGTTAATTCTCTTACAAAGGACAAAGTCATACAATTCAATATAGATAAAAATCTAGAAATACAACTCAGGACTAACATGAAAAATTCATGCTACAAGAAGATCTAAGGAAATGAGGAGATTAAGAGATCATTACTGAAAATCTCAATTTTCACTGAATTGTTGAGGAGTAGAGTGAGAGATATATTTAGCAGTTATCAATGCTAATTGACAACAAGTCATAGATTTTAGAGGTTAGGAGGTTACATTGTCCTGAAATTAACTATAATTTATCACTTCTAAAGAATTCTTAAATGATGGTGTAAGCATTTGTCTAAAGTTGACTGACTCATTTTTAGTATCAAAAAATTTATATAGCAACTAGAAGACATTTAAAAAATTATTTTAAGTTTACCTTTCAACAAATCCTATTTTGGAGAGGGGAGGCCAGCAAAATACCTTATTTGCTTTACCTTACCTCTTAGAGTCCTACTCCACCCTGAGCATTCCTCCCAGCTCCTACCACTGCAGCCTAAAATCTTTGGCCAGTGCTTTTGTGAATACTGTGCTAAAGGTGAGTTAGAATGTGAAAATGGAGATTGGGCAAACCTTATGACATTATCACAGTATCAGATCCTGTCATAAAATGCTTTATAGAGAGAAGGGGCCTGATGCTTACTGAGTGACAAATTTATCTTCTTTGTCTATATTTTTTTGGTTCTTATCTACTACCTAAGTTTTAAATAGGCATTCTACAGTTCATATGAAATTAAAGAGATCTCTCCCATTTATCCCATTCTCTGCATTCTCACACCTACTCCATTTCAGACCCCCATCTTCTCTTGACTGACCATAGCAATAACTTCCCAATAATTTTCCCTGACACCAGCCACTGATGTCCTCAATATATCCTCTACATGTCAAAACAGCTACATTTCAAGAAACATACAGCTGATAAAAATAGTTTCCTTGCTAAAAATATATGATGCTCATAGAACCATGCTGAAATTTCTAATGATAACCTGACAAGGCCCCAACCCATTTTTTTTCAGACAGACACACACACACACACACACACACACACACACACGTTTTCTCTGCAGAACCCTAATACAATTGATATGAGAAGTTAAAAAAGAGGTATTGTGAATTGAATTGTGTCCCCAAAAAGATATGTTCAAGCCCTAACCCCTGGTACCTATGAATGCGACCTGTTTTAAAGACGGGGTCTTTGCAGATGTAAATCAAGTTAAGATTAGGTCATATTGGATTAGGGTGGTCCCTAAATCCAATGACTGGAGTCCTTATAACAAAAGGGAAAATTAGACACAGGTACACACAGGAAGAAAGCCACTGTGATGACAGAGGCAGAGAGATTGGAGACATTTAGAAGCCAACAAACCCCACGGATTTCATGGCAAACACTAGCAGCTAGGTGGGAGGCACAGAACAGACTCTTCCTCAGAAGGAACCAACCTTTCTGACACCTTGGTTTCAGATTTTAGCCACAGAACTGCAAAAGAACAAATTTTAGGTTTTGTTTGTCTAAAGTCACTCAGTTTGTGACAGTTTGTTATGGCCGCCTAGGAATCTAATACAAAGGGCAATGACTTTAAGAAAATATTTATGTTAACCTGAGTTTTCTTGAAAACAGTAATTTTATTTTTTTTAGGTTCTGTGAGATTAGTCTACCACACATTTAAGCATTGTGTTTTCACCAGAATTAGGGTCAACAAAGAATCTAAGAGTCAACTGAAATCTTTTGAACACATACATTTATGTATTAAACTGAGTATTTATTCTAAAGATTTATTACCCTTTGTATTTACCAGAAAAGTAAAGGGGTAAAATATACAATAAAGCATAATTCTACTTTTTGCTTCCTATTTTTGATGCAGTTAATGAATCATTTTTGATTAATCACTGAAAAAACTCACTTGGAGTAGTTGGCAAAAATCCATCATATGTAATATCAAAATGCATTAATCAGGTTCCTCCTTTTGAGATCATCTCTTCTCAAACAGATTTTATTTATATTTTTGGCATTTTGATCAAAGCCTCTAGGTTGACTAGAGAGATGACTGTTTTGCTACCTGAGTGTAGCTTAGCAAAAGACAACAAATTTTCCCTTACATATATTGACTATGATCCTCCTTAATGGTTTAGTCTCTCTCTGTCTCTCTGTCTGCTCAGTGAGAAATCAGATTTATTTTCTGTGGCATATTTCCACATTCCTTCAAAAGGTACACCAAATTTGGAATAGAAATCAATATAGTGATTCAGGTAAAGGTGCTCAAGTTGGCCTATGTGTGGAAAAATCTGGCATGAGTTAGGGAATGTAAATGCATTAAATAAATTAGTTCTGTTTCTGTACTGCCAACTTCCTTCCACATTAGGACCTTGGCAGTAGTTTTGCCTGAAATGCTCTTTGCCCAGATGTCTGTATACCTGATTGATTTTTGTCAACAGTCTTACTTCAAATTTCCCCTTTACTGATACAACTTTTCAACAGTTCTGCAGATTAATAATTATACCTAAGATGAAGTGAAATTTATACCTGAGAAATAATAATAATAAAGTTTTATCTCAATCTTTGCAGTATCCAGTTACAATTTTCTCCAAATATAATCCATGGACTTATAAATGCTTTCCTTATTAAAGGGAAAAGGAATTAAGAAATATTAGTCATATATTCAAATCATTCAAATTATAAAATGAACTATAAAACCAGACCAAAGAAACTGTAAATAGTTAATATTATTCAGAAGACATAGTTAGTAGGATATAGAAGTAGATTCTTCTGACCAGAATAATTAAAATCAAAAAGTAAGAAAGAAACAAAAGAATGAAATAACACAGAATCTGTAACAAGAGATATCTATAAAGAATATGAATGAGGCTTTAAAAATAATAGCAAATATTATCTATATTTTACATATCTATCATATTATAAGTACAAATGCATTATATTTTACTAGTTGCCAAGATAATGGAGCTATTCACGACTGTGCTGGTACAAACCTGAATTTTAGACAGAACCAAAAGGGCTAACTCAGAGGAAGTGCCAAAATATTACTCTGCATCTACTGTAGTGCCTGAAAAAAATATCCATTAAACATTTATTTTTACTGAGGCACTGCAGGTCTCTGTTAAAACATAACCAAATTTTTCTTCCCTGGCTTCTAGATGGTTTTGCTACTGCGTTCTTTCTATAATTGTTTCTAGGATGTTTTTCTTTTCTCTGTCAATTTCCCCAAACTTCTCTTTCTTTGGGCCTCTCACTTCTTATCCAGATTTATGTATGTCACTTTTGATGTTTTAAATTCTTACATGATCTATTTTCTCTCTTTACTCAGGAACCGCCCATAGAAAAAGCTGCTGCTTCTAGTTTATTATAGCTCCCTACCATTTAACAGCTCTAAAGCTAACTTCCACTTCCAGGAATTTTTCAGGATACTATGATTCTCCAAATCCAAATTATTTATCCATATTCATGTGAGGATTCGGATAAAATTTGGCCTCGGGGAAAGCTTTCTTTGCGCCCCATCTCTTCCCACACTAAGCTTCCCACATGTGACATATCCTAATTATCTGCAGGCAACCAGCACTCTAAACCAGTCTAAACTCATCTCTTTGAACATGTAAGAGATTTTCATCCAGCAAATTTTACTAATTGTATTAGTTGTCTACTGCTGCATAACAAACTACCACAAACATAGCAGCTTAGAACAACACGTAATATTTGTTATCTCATAGCTTCAGTAGGTCAGAATTCCAAGGTGTGTATGACCGGGTTCTTTACTCAGGGTATCACAAATTGATATCCAGGCATCAGCAGTCTGAGTTCTCATCTTGAGGCCCTGGGAAATGTCTGCTTGCTGGTTCATTCTTCAGGTGGTTAGCTGGATTCATTACTTTATGGCTGTAAGCGGTCTTTATTTTCTTGTTGGTTGTCAGAGAGGGACTGCCCTTGCCTCTGAGGCTCCATCACAGCAATAGAGAACCTTCCTTGAATGTCTCGCATCCTTTGAGACTGTCTGATTTCTATAAACAGCCAAAGACAACCTGCTTTTAAAGGGCTCAGGTGATTAAGTTAGGCTCGCCTGGATAATCTGCCTTTTGATTAACTCAAAGTCAACTGATTAAAAACCTTAATTACATCTGATAGATCCCTCTGCCATGTAATATAACATAATCAGGGGCTTAACTTGAGAGAACTAAAATCATAGGATCTTCTTAGTATTCTGCCTACCATACTAATTAATTTAATTATTGTAGTTTTAATTAAATGGAAATCATAGAAATTTTGTTGTTGACATAAATATGCACAGAAAATAGACTTCACTAACCGAAAACCAAAGGATCTAAAAGAAAGAATCAAGTTAAAGCATAATGTTTACAGACTATGATTATGAATTTAAAAAATTTCCATAGCAGTAATAAGTATGTAATAGATATTTATACTTTATAACCTCACAGATTTTAGAAAATATTATGATTCATATATTTTTAATTATTTACATAGCATAATCAGGCCTCAACTTAAGGCCTGAAATATAACTTCATTATTCTAAATTCTATCGTAGCTGCTTTTCTAAAGCATAGTTATTTACTTCTAATTCAATAACATGCTTGGTGACTTTAATACTATCTGCTTGTCCATTTCAGTTTCCTCTATAAATTGCACCAATTGTTATAAGATGTAAAACCACATGTTATCTTAACATGAAGGGAGTTATTTTAATATATTTGTTGTGTGGAGCTAAAGATACTGCATTAAGTTCTTGATTATGTAAAAATTCTCACCTGAGCTTATTTCATGCCAGAAATAAGTCACGTATACTACCTTACCAGAATGCATAGTCCTTTTATGAATGCATAGTTATTTTGTAAAAGATGATATATTCTGTACCTGGAGTTGTAAGGAAAAACACAATTGATGTTAAGCTTGCTATTAATAAGTTAATTATTCTGTTTGTACTTACATGCAATCTCAAACTTAAAATTACAACTCAAATTTGAATTAAACATGCCTAATAAAATTGCCCATTGTGGAAACAGGTATTAACTTCTGTGATCATAAAAAAGTAATTTTGAAGCCAATGAAATTTAATATAGGGAAAATGAAATTTAAGTGTCATGATATTACAGTAAAAAACAAAAGAAAGAAGTAATGAAGAACAATATAGATATACTGGTTTCTATGGTCTCAGAACAATGCATTTTCTTCAATACATCCTTATCTCAGTTCATATTCTAATTTCTTTCATTTAGTATTTACTCTCTTTATATACTATACATTTTTTCTGTATCTGTTTCTGTCAGTAGCTAGAGTAGAATCTTTCAGTCTTCACTTTGTCTTTGTACCACGCTTGAGTTTCTTCATCTACAAAAGGATGGAAATTTACTAAATGATTTCAACTCCAAACCTTTACTGAGGAGATAATATCATCCTGAGTCTTAGGCTGTCTATACAACTTTTTATACACAATGGTTAGCTTAAAACAAAACAAAACAATCATTGTTAATGAGTGTACCCATTAGCAATGGTTTCTTTTTTGGAATGATGAAATTGTTCTAGAATTAGATGGGGTGATAGTTACATAACTCTGTGAATATAATAAAAGCCACTTAATTATGTACTTTAAATGGATGAATTGTATGGTATGCAAACTACATCTCAATAAAGCTTCAAAAAAATAAGGCAGTCATACATAAAGACAAAAGTTGACTGAAAAGAGGAGACAAAAATAAACCACGGGAGATCCAGATTTTATTTGATGTTATTAGCACAATCTATAATGACAGGATGGGAAACTTAGCAGAAAATGGAAAGCTATAACAAGAATTAAATGGACGGTCTGTAACTTAATTAGATTGGTTTAAATCCAGATTAGACACAGCGCAAGAGAGAATAAACAAATATTTGTAAAAAGAAATATTTAGATTGAAATTTTCAGAGAAAAAAGAACGGGAAATGTAGAAAACTGAGTAAGAGACATGAGATACCAGGAGAAAGTGTCTCAGAGGAGAGGAAGTAGAGAAAGGACCAAAAGCCATATTCAAACAGATAATGGCTGACAGTTTTTCAAATCCAACAAAAAATAACAAGCATATATTTAAGAAGTACTATGAATACAAAGTCAGATAAAAACAAATAAATCATACCAAATCATGGCATGGAAAATGATATAAAGCAAAGACAGAAAATCAAAAGTCACTAGGGAAATAAAGATAAATTGCCTTTAAAATAGCAACAATAAGTCTAAGCATTGATATATTAATGGAAGACAAAAAAAATGAAAGAACATCATAAAGTGCAAAAAGAAATTAACAACAAAAATGCTTTATTTATGGGAAATATTATCAAAGAGGAAAAATAAAACACTTCCAGAACAACAAAAAGGAGCAAAATAATAACTATCAGACTCTCATTAAGAAATATGAAATGAAATAGTTTAGAAAAACAAAAATGATATCAGAAGAAAAAAAAACAGAGATGCAAAGAGGTATGAACAGTAATACAGCTCAAATATGTGGGTTTATTTAAATGTAGTGTGACTGTATAAAATAATAATAATAACCCTTTATGCTGCCTAAAATACAGAGGAGATGAAATCATGATAATAACAGGATATTAAATGGTGTTCCCATTTTTATTTATTTTTATTTTTATTTATTTTTATTTTTATTTTTTAAGATTTTATTTATTTGACAGAGAGATAGCAAGAGCAGGAACACAAGCAGGGGAGTGGGAGAAGGAGAAGCAGGCTTCCCACCAAGCAGGGAGCCCGCTGCGGGGCTCGATCCCAGGACCCTGAGATCATGACCTGAGCCGAAGGCAGACACTTAACGACTGAGCCACTCAGGCACCCCGATGTTCCCATTTTTAAACATCTTTACATTGTTTAGAATGTGATAAAATACTAGTTTATATTATACTTGAATAAAGCAAAGATAAACACTGTAATCTCTAGGACAATCTCTAAAAGAAGATTGGTAGAATGTCTGACTAATAAATTAATTGGGGTGGAGATGCAATAATAAATAGTCATTAATATTTCAAAAGACAGAAAACAGTTGGAGAAAGAAACATAAAAGAAATAAAACAAAGATGAAAGCCAATATTAAAAATTTTGGATTTAAGTAAAAATATGTTCATATAAATGAACTAAAATTAAGCCAATTAAAAGTAAAGACTGTCAAAAAAGACATCCAATAGAAAGCCAGCTATGCTGCTTAAAAATGATGCAGCTTAAATATATGGGTACAGAAAAGTTGACAGTAAGAGACATGAAGCACTAATCAAAAGAAGGATAGCTCCACTAATAGGAGATAAGCAGATAAAAGAGTGACATGTCCTGATGATAAATGTCAATACAGCAGGATGTTATAACATCTTAACTTTACATGTACTTATTACACATAGACAAAAAAAGCAACAAAGGAATATATTTGAAAAACATAAAAAACAAGTTTTACCTATTTAACATATATGTAACTCTGTAACTATAAGTACAAAATACATATTCTTTACAACTATAAGAAAAAGATTAATCAAAATTGATTATATCCTGAAATATAGCACAAATTTAAATAGATTTTTAAGGAATAGATTATACATGTTCTCAAACCACAGCTGAACTGGTCTAGAAATCAGTAAAACAGAGATAACTTACCTTCGTCTCAAAATTAAATAATGCATTTCTAAATAACTCATGCTTTAAAAAGTAATTATAATAAAATTTTAAAATATTTTAACTGATAATAAAAAAAAGAATATATGTGTGTCATTCAGCCACAAACATGCTTAGAGGGAAAATGCTAGCACTAAGTACACATATTGGACAAGAAGAAAATCTGAAAATCTGATTTTAATATCCATCTCAAGAAGTTAGTAAAAAAAAAAAGCAATTAAATCCAGAGGAAGTTGAAGAAAATAGTACATAAAAAAGGGTACATGAAAGAACCAATAAAATCAGAATCGTTCTATAAAAGGACTAATAAAATTGATAAACCTCAGACAAAGTAGATCAAGGATAAAATTGAGAATGTATATATTACTAAGATCTTATACTCATTACTAATCCTTCAGAGACTGAAAAGAAAATGAAACAATATTTTGCATCACTTAATGAAAACAAATTTTAAAATTTAAATAAAATGGACACATTCTTATAAAAACACAATCAACCTAATGCAAAAACATAGAAAAAATTCAGAATATATGCACATTTATACACGTATATGTACATACGTATATGTACATATATATATATATAATTTATAATTGAAAACCTTTCTACACACATGCAAACACATATCTTTAGGCCAGGATAGCTTTGCAAAATGCATTCTATGTATTTAAAGAAGAAATAATAATGATCTTTCCAGGGAATATAAAATGGCATTATACTTCCTATCTTATTTTGTGAGGACAATATAATTTAAATAACAAAATATGACAATAGTTGCATGTATTTCTGGAATGTAATTCGGCATATGAACAGAATAAAATATCTCAATAAAAAAATAGAAGTAACTATCTCAATCAAAAAAGAAAAATAATTTGATAAAATACTCCATAAAAATTGATAAAAGCTCTTACTAAAACAGACATAAACAAGATATATGCGCAACATCAACATTAATAGTAAAAGATCTAATCTATAGACACTATAAATCAATGTATATACATTTTCGTGGACTGGAAGAATTAATAGTATAAGGCTCTACAGACAAAGTAAATATTTTCATTCTCTAATATCTCCTTTCCCAATACCCATTTGCTCCTCACCGTCCAAAAGTGTTAGACAGGTGGTCTCCTTTATGGTGGAGCCATCTGTTTCCATTCAAAGAATAGGAAAACTTATTATCCCCTGGGTGAAATCCTTGTATCCTGACATGAGACTCTCTACCTTTCTCTACCTAGGTAGAATTTATTTGCACTAAAAATATAAGATTTCTCTCCCTCTCTCAGGAGGTGAAGTAAACTGTGTTACTGTCAAGCTTCTATATAAGATCCTAGAGTCATAATTTTGGAATTCCTCTTCTGTAGTAAAGACCATGGTATACACAGCTGACATCTGCTCTTACACATCTCTTGAGCAGAATTAGAGGAAGGAAAATTGCTGTTATTGCTCTAAATAATAAGTTGGATCTCTTATTCAGAAATCTTGTGTTTGCTTTCCCAGCAAAAATAAATGTCTTTCTGAAAAGATGGTAATTTTTAAAAATGGCGTACTTTTTTTTGTTTGAGATGCCCTGATTTTTAATGTCTTATGGGGTACTTTCTATTTTATTTATTTTTTT
The DNA here is from genome assembly GCF_011800145.1 of Mirounga leonina. Lineage (NCBI taxonomy): Eukaryota > Metazoa > Chordata > Mammalia > Carnivora > Phocidae > Mirounga > Mirounga leonina. The sequence continues at coordinate 55,990,960 of NW_023270305.1, forward strand.
ATTGTTTTTTAACATTCTAATTCCAGTATAGTTAACATAAAGTGTGTTTCAGTTGTACAATAATAGTGATTCAGCAATTCTTTATATTACTCTGCTCATTGTGATAAGTGTGCTCTTAAACCCCTTCACCTATTTCATCCACCAGCCCCACCCACATGCCTTCTGGTAGCCATCAGTTTGCCCTCTATAATCAAAAGTCTGTTTTTTGGTTTGTCTCTTTTTTCTTTTGTTTTGTTTCTTAAATACCACATATGAGTGAAATCATGTGGTATTTGCCTTTCTCTGATTGATTTATTTTACTTAGCATTATATTGTCTAGATCCATCCCTGTTGCAAATGACAGAATTGTATTCCCTTTTAAAATGGCATAATTTTAAAAATAAATAGCACTGGTCATAAGATTTAATGTACCTTAAGGGTTTTTCATTCAAAGCCTTCTATTTTTTAAGGAGACAGATTTTATAGTTCTCTAAGTTATTCTTTTATCTTAAGTAGCAATGTCAGGATTACTATAAAAATTTTTAAAAAGGCTTTACATTTTAATATTACAGAACCTCAGAGATACTCATTTAAAAGAAAAAAAAATGCTGTATTTGACTCAGTTTTCCACTGAGAATGTTAGAGACTAAGTTGCAATGTGCCTTAATACCACAAGTGGTTCTGGAGTATTCATTCCTATTGGTGTAAGCTTCCAAATCATAGAAGCTTAAGTTTGGAAAATACCTTAGAGTTTTTACAAATATCTGTGACTTACCCTTACCAAAAAAAAAAAACAAAAAACAAAACAAAATCTTCACTAAATGAGGGAAACATGAACTCACTATTTATTTTATTTTAGCACTCACTATTAAAAGCAAATTAAAATTTCATGGTCTTGAATATTTTCAATATGTCTGGGTTTAGGGAAAGAGAGTGGACCAAATTCTTTTTTACTTATAAAACCAAAAGGTAATTTTAAACTTTCTCTTTAAGGACAGGAGAAATACGGCCATATATACCCATTTACTCATTCAATACTCACACTTTTACTGTGAAGACATGATTCTGAATCATTCCTTCTGAAGACATGATTATGTATTTTTCAAAAGACATATAGAGATATTGCATATAGGATCTGAATAAACATTTCTCCAAAGAAGACATACCAATGGTCACCTGGTATATGAAAAGTTGCTCAACACCACTAATTAACAGGAAATACAAATCAAATCTACAATGAGGTATCACCTCACACCTTTTAGGATGGCAGTTATCAAAAAGACAAGAGATAAGAAGTGTTGGCAAGGATGTGAGGAGAAAGAACCCTTGTACATTACTGGTGGGAATGTAAATTGGTGTAGCCAGTGTGGAAAGCAGTATGGATGGTCCTCAAAAAAGTATAAATTGAACTAACATATGATCCAGCAATTCCACTTTTGGGTATTTATCCAAGGAAAACAAAAAGAAAACTAATTTGAAAAGATATATATATCCCTATGTTCACTGCAGCATTATATACAATAGCCAAAATGTGGAAACTAATTGTCCATAATAAATGAATGGATTAAGATGTGGTATGTGTACACACACACACACACACACACAATGGAAGACCACTCGACCATAAAAAAAAGAATGAAATCTTGCTATTCTCAACAATATGGAAAACCCAGAGAGTATTATGCTAAGTGAAATGAGTCAGACAGAGAAAGACAAATACTGTATGATCTCTCTTATACATGGAATCAAAAAATAAAGCTGGGATGCCTGGGTGGCTCAGTTGGTTAAGCGGCTGCCTTCGGCCTGGGTCATGATCCCAGGGTCCTGGGATAGAGTCCCACATCAGGCTCCTTGCTCAGCAGGGAGCCTGCTTCTCCCTCTCTCTCCTTCTGCTTGTGTTCTCTCTGTCAAATAAATAAAATCTTAAAAAATAATAATAATAAAATAAAAAAATAAAAATAAATAAACAAAGCAAAACAAAACTCATGGATAGGGAGAAGAGAGTAGTGGCTGCTAGGTGGAGGGGAGCTGGAGGATGGGTAAAATGAGTAAACGGGGTCCGGAGGTATAAACTTCCAGCTGTGAAATGAATAGGTTATGGGGATGTGGTGTATAGCATGGTGATTATAGTCAATGGTATTGTAGTACATATCTGTAGGTTGCCAGGAGAGTGGATCTTGAAAATTCTCATTCTCAGACAAAAAACCTTTTTTGTAACCTTAATGGTAATGGATAGTGACTAGAGTTATGGTGGTGATCACTTATTTCACAGTGTATAAGTGTTGAATCACTACATTGTACACCTGAGACTAATACAATATTGTATGTCAAATATATATATATATTTTTTTTAATCTGTAACTAAAGGACTGGGAAAGGGGCAACCTAGTGAGACAGAAAAACTTAACGACTTTTCTCCAGTCAAATAGCAGAGAAAAGTTGGGGGCCCAACCCCAGCCACACCAAAATAGCTGAATGGGAAACCTGGACTTCCACACTCCCTACACTATGACACAGCACCCAAGCTTCTCCATCCTAACTCACCTCCAAGGTAGTGTCAGAAAAGGCTGAATGTGTCAACAGTGGCCAAGGGGGAAAACTAGACCTCTATTCCTATTTGGCAGCAATAAGAGCACCTTCCCTTTCCTGTCAGAGAAAATAAGGGCACTGTCAGAGAAAATAAGGTAAAACGGAAACTTAGTAAGATCCAGAGTCTCAAACAATACTCAAAATGTCCAGGTTTCAATAAAAAATCACCAAACATAGCAAAAGCCAGGAATATTTCACTGATTGAAAAAAAGGAGAATCAATAGATGCCAATACTGAAAATACAGAGATGTTACAATTACCCCAAAAAATTGTGAAGCAATCATAAAAATATGTTAGCGAGCATTTAAAAACAAATGAAATAAAATTAGAGATCACCAAAGAAATAGAAAATATAAAGAAAAAATAACTGCAAATTTATAAGTAAAAATGTAATGATGAAAATAAAACTCCATATATAGGCTACATAGCATAATGAAAACTAAACAGCACAATGGAATTAAAAAAAAAATGGGCAAAGGACCTAAACATACATTTTTCCAAAGAAGACATACAAATGGCCAACATGTACATGAAAAGGTGCTCAACATGACTAATTATTAGGGAAATGCAAATCAAAACCACAATGAGATATCACCTCACATCTGTCAGTATGGCTGGTATCAAAAAGACAAAAGATACCAAATGCTGGCAAGGATTACAGAAAAGAGAACCCTTGTGCACTGCTGGTGGGAATGTAAATTGATATAGTCAAAACAATATGGACCTTCCTCAAGAAATTAAACACAGAACTACCATATGATCTCGCAGTTCCACTTATGGGTATATATTCAAAGGAAACAAAATCATCTCAAAGAGATATTTGTATTCCCATGTTCATTGCACCATTATTCACAATAGCCAAGGTATGGAAACAACTTACATGTATGTGAAAGAATGAATGGGTAATGAAAATGTGGTATAAAATGTGACATTAAATTAGGTTCTGTTGGGAGGAAGTAATGGATACAGCAGCTAAAGGCAGAGTGACTAATAGTGTCTACTACATTCAGCTTAAATGTCCCTATTGAAGATATTATACAATCCCTAATAATTTAGAGATATTCCAGCCAAAATATCTAAATAGATGGAAATAGCCATTCTTTCTTCCCTTCTTTCCTTCCTTCCTTTTTGAGTAGGTACTGGATTACACACAGATCAGTCCTTCAGTCACAACCTGAACCAAGTTTGCATGTGGTTGTCTGGTACCCACCTTCCAGTACACTGCTTACTTCTCAGCTCTGTTTCTTACCAGATGCTACAACAATTACATTTGACTTTAGAATTCACTCACACTAGGATGAAGTAAATAGATATTTCTGCTTCATTTGCCAGTACAGCTGTATTTAAATTGTGTTAATAACAGATACAAGAAATCACACATATAAGAATTGTTAGATATCTGGTTATAATACAGGCTAAGAGAAACCTAAGATAACTCTAATCTCAAATGGGAAGTTTTTAATATGCCTTTGGACTTTACACCTTTTACTGTAACTGTAATTAGAAAAACTGAATAATTAGAGTTTCATACCTCACTTTCTTCTTCCTTACCTACAGTAATGACCAAGAGGCAAGAGTTAAAAAACCTAGAGCTTATCTCTTCTCCAAATAGTCTATCCTCTGAACCTATGAGTTTACACTACATCAAAGTAAGCACTTATTTTTTACTTTTCTTGAGTATGCTGACACATAAAAATTAATTCCATTATTTATCTATGCAGACAATACATGAATACTAATTGAATACTTACTTTGTATTTTCTGAAAATTAAAAAAAGTTTTAATCGATATGGGAATACCAACATTTCCTCAAAGCTACAGTTATTTACCTACTTGGAAACCAGTAATTTTTTCCACTTTGAATATTTTCTGATGTGGCAACAAATTCTACACAACTCACAAGTGATAAATCTGAAATAATACAAGAATACAGCAGATGTGCAAAAAATGTTCTTAGGACTTTTTTTTGTTAAGAAAAATGTAGGAAATGATCAGATGTGTACAGATGGATGGTTAATTATATAAAGAAATCATGCCAGAAACAATACAAAATCTTGGATTCAAAAGACTTCCCTTATTTATAAAACATTTTCCCTTTACTATCACAAATATACGCTGTAGTAAAATCTTCTTTGTTCACTTTACTTACACAAAAAACACAGCCTGGGGAAAATACAGTAGAGTTTACATGCCAATGAGTTCAAATTGTGCAGGAAATTTAATTTTACTTAATTGCTCTGGCTTTTTATTACATAGTTTACTAGTTCCAGGATCACTACATTTGCTGATATACATATACGTATGTGTCTGTATATTGCATATGTTTGTATGTATATATGTGTGTGTGTGTGTGTATATATATATATATACATATATATAAATATATATATACATATATATAAATATATATATATATACATATATATATAAATATATATATATATATATTTCCAGATTTACTAAACACTTTCCTCCAAAGAAGGTATTCTCTGATTGGTCAAAAAATCATATTCCTGGATGTAATTAAATCTACAGAAATATTTATCTAGAAATATCTGATCAGTTCACATCTTTAAGGTTCCTAAGTCTCCGCTCATATTGTATCAAGGATGGCCCCATTCTTTAAACCAAACTTACATTTTCCTGGGTTACAAGCTCTGAATGAAATCTAATCTTTTTTTTTTTAAGATTTTATTTATTTATTTGACAGAGAGAGACACGGCGAGAGAGGGAACACAAGCAGGGAGAGTGGGAGAGGGAGAAGCAGGCTTCCCGCCAAGCAGGGAGCCCGATGCGGGGTTCGATCCCAGGACCCTGGGACCATGACCTGAGCCGAAGGCAGACCCTTAACGACTAAGCCACCCAGGCGCCCCTGAATGAAATCTAATCTTGTTGGCTTCAACTGCAAGGTCTGCTATGAGGTGACTTCTGCCTACCATTGTGTCTTCTTTCCTTGCTACAATCCCATCACAACCTTCTCCCTCCCATTCCTTAAACATAAGTTCTTAATTGCCAGTGAGGGCCCCCTTGATCTTCCATCTACAGTATCTACCCCCTTACCCAAACACTTATGAGCTGTGAATTTTCTTCTTTATTTGTGACTCCTCTTTTGCCCTAACCCAAATGTATACTCCGTATGACCAGGGTGTTAGACTGCTTGTTTACTGATTTATTCCTTGTGTCTTAAATAGTCTCAGGTAATAGTAGGTGTTAAATAGCAGTATTTCAATCCCATACTTTACTTTGAGCTTGTCATAGTCCAGTAATAAAAATGTGGTACTTCAAACCTATGTATTTTGTCTTGACAGCAATTATTTACCAATCCAAGTTCTTAGACTTAGCTTTACCCCATTATCACCTGGAGCTTCTACAGAACACAGATGGTAGACCTCAACCCCAAGCTCTACTTTTAATTTGTTTGGATTGTGGACCAATATTTTGTAACAACATCCATAGGTGACTCTACTGTTCAACTATAGATGAGAATATGATCTAAACACAGTTATCATTTATAAAGAGTTTAGGTTAAATGCCTAAAGTATATGGGTTTTAAAAAATCATGTAACCTAACTCCAATTTGTCTCTACATAAATGCCTTCCTTCTATATAGTTATTCTAGGTCTGTACATACTGTTTCTTTTTGCTTACACATATCTTTATATACTAAAAAATACTGACTTAAGATAATATTTCCTAGTTGGCACTAAGAATGGTGTCTTATAATTTAATTGGTCGTACTGGCTAGATGAAACTGATTCACAATGGAATATTTTCTTGACAAAAAATCAATTTAATTAATCTTACTGTTAATGCTTTTTTTATATATATCAGTCCAACAGAAGTACAGTTTGAATATTCAACAAAAGTAGGAAACTTAAATTCTCTTATAACCATTAAGGAAATTAAATCTTTAATCCAAACAAAAAACCAATCGATAAGACAAACAATATTATCCTCATAGAAAACTCCAGAGCAGGTGGCTTCACAAGAAAATTTTACCAAACATTTATGAATAAATTAATACCAATCTTATATAAACTCTACCAGAGAATGGAAAGGGAAAAGTCACCAGCTTCTCTTATAACTTATTTATCTTGCTTATAGAATTGGACAAGGAGATCATAGAAAAGGATAATTACAGGTCATTTTTACTCAAAATCATAGATGAAAAATCCCATATAAAGTATTGATCAAATTTGGCAAAGGCCTAGAGCTCTACTTTTGCACCCCAAATTTGAAATACCAACATGAATATTTTTCTTCTGCTTACTCTCAATATATTAGCTTTACATGGGTAAACTAGACACGGGTTCAGTGAGAAGGTTCAGAAGTCTGTTTGGATCAGGTACTGTACTGACAGTGTTAACATTAAATCTGTGGAGCCAAAGGGAAAAAAGAATGAAAAGGAGAAAGAAAGCGAAGAGATGCTTCACTGACTCAAAGTTCAGGGGCAGCAATTGTATCCAGTGCTCCAAGGCAATGATCAAGTAGCAGAGATTATCCAAGTCAAATTAAATACATTGCAAGCCGCGTGTAAGACCAGGAAACAGAAATTCAGATCTAGGGTAATGATACAGGAAGAGCAGGAAAGCAGGGGCCGCCAAAATGTGGATCCAAAACGACCCAGGTCTAACCTAAGTGTTAGAATTTGGCCGCGCTACCCTTTCTTCCATTCCTCCCATACAGGCTTTCAACCCAACTTTAAAAGGTATTGCTATTGGTGTCCACAGGGATTACGGTAGCAAATTCAGGGTTTAGAAACCAAACTGATGAGACTGGGTCTTATGTTAGTCCTTGAATTCTTCTACGTTCCACAGTCAGTGATTATGATCTTAACCCAACCTACTAGATACAGATGATACTGGATGGGAAACAGTAGCACAGTTAAACTGCCCCCAGTTGATGGATTCAAAACCATTCAAACAGTTCAAAACAGTTCCCCTGCTAAGGCTGAGTCTAGAAGAGATGAAATGATACATCGTAGGCAACCTCGTGATGAAAAGGAACTTGTATTATAATTTACATATTGTACTCTTGTAATTTGTAATTTGCATAATTATTCCATCTAAATTGAAAGTTCCAATACATAGGTAGAGTTGGACAGATATAAATCTGTAAATATACTAATATGTTTCATATTAGTATTTAATAATATATAATTATATATAGCATTGTCTGGTGAATTATTGTCCTGAAATTGGTACTGAATTACATAGTTTCAGTAACATTAAATATTAAATTGACTTAAAAAATAAAATAAAATAAAATAAATATTAAATTGACTTTAAATAATCTTCAGAAAAAAACCCTGAAAAATGTGTGTAAGTGTGCATTTTGCATTTCTCTTAGGTTTTTCACCAACTTTATGTGTTCAAAGATATTTTAACAGAAAAATTATCTACCTGATTTACTGACAAAGGCTACATAGGGAATTGCTAATCTTAAAAGTAGGTAAATAAATAAATGCTTACAAGGAGACACTATGAGTTATTTTTCATCTACATTTGTGTTCAACTGTTCATTTCCTGCCTATTCAACAATTTTTAATCTCTCTCCCTTAAACAATAACATTGTGTATCCAACTAACAGTCTGAAAAAAACACTGTATTTTAGAAAAGAAATTAATTTCCTAGTTAAAGAAATGCAAAAGTGACCTGCTGCATTCTCACATTTATTTTATTTTTACTACCCTCCTGTCACTTAGATATAGGTGAACCAATTTAAACTAAATTTGAATTAAAAAATATACCACATCTTCTTTATTGAATCACAGATCTGTACGTCTGAAACAAATAATGCAATATATGTTAAGAAAAAAAAAAAAAGAAGAAGATAGCAGGAGGGGAAGAATGACGGGGGGGAATCGGAGGGGGAGACGAACCATGAGACTATGGACTCTGAAAAACAAACTGAGGGTTCTAGAGGGGAGGGGGGTGGGAGGATGGGTTAGCCTGGTGATGGGTCTTAAAGAGGGCATGTTCTGCATGGAGCACTGGGTGTTATGCACAAACAATGAATCATGGAACACTACATCAAAAACTAATGATGTAATGTATGGTGATTTAACATAACAATAAAAAATTTAAAAAAAAATAAAGCACTCCTGGGCTTAATCCCCATGTGTTGAGCTTCTGTCTCAGAGTCTGTTTTATAGTTGAGTTACAAATACTGAAGGAAATTTATAATGGAACCTGGGACAGCCTCACTTTGTAATGGGAAGTAGTGGTCACCAGAAATGAGGGAATATACTGTGCTTAGATGTCAACTGCTTTACCTTTCTAAAATAGTGAGTCTGGAGTTTAAAAATCAATATCCATATGTTTTGTTTCACATATCACTTTGTCATAACACAATATCTTTCCCTGCTGAGGTGGAAAAGGGTCTAGTTTAGTAATAAAAAAGAGGTGGGCAGGAATTGTTAGATAATTTATAGCTTTTCCTAAAAATAAATCAAATGCTATTACCTATAAAATACATAGAAATAAGTAAGAGGAAAGAGAAAAGAGACCAAGAGATTTGAGTATTTGCAAACTCAAAAGGTAAGAAATGAAAAATTCGAAGTTTTGAATCTTTATATAGGCCAAGTATATCATAGGCAAAGTATAATTTAAATACCTTTAAATCATCAGGATATCCCAGGTATATGTATTTTGGCCAGATTTTTAAATATGTTATCACAAATTATTTTGACACATATCTATAAGAAATCATTTTTCTTGATAAAACACAAAAATGCTATGATATAGGCTAGGCAGGATTAATGTAGTTTCAATATAAAAAGACACAAATATAACATCTGTAATGTTCATTTCATTCATCTGTTATTAAACACCTGCCAAAACAAAGCATCATCCTAAATCTATTAATCCAAGATGTATATCTGAATCTAGATGTTTTCTCTTATGTTATACTATCACCAAGTAACTCTTCACCTTTGGTATAACATTCAACTTCTTCATGGTCATTTTACATCTTTTTAGGTTTAAATTGTTGGCACAGTTTTGCCTTGGCTTTTAAATTGTCTATAATCCAGTAAATTACCATACTTTTCTCCTCTTTCTAATGCTAATTATGGGAAATAAATGAAAAACTCTTCTCAGTATTCCACAAAATAATATTTCATAAAAATGAATTTCTAAGTCCCCAGTCAATACTAATGTTGTTTGATGTTGGTGATTGAATTTATGTGTAATACAATAATAGTTGTTGCATGTTCTCATTAAGACTTGCCATCTCATGTAGTCAGGTTTAAAATATGTCTTTAACTTAACCAGGTCACCGATTTTGCATTGGACAATGGCTTTCTCTGACATTAAATTTTATCTCAAAATCCATTCAAGCATTTGGTTATGCAGTAGAATAAGCTTCAATTGTATTGTGAAAAGAATCCTGCTTAATATAAAAGAGAAACACATGGGAAAACATGCTATTTGTCAAAATCTCTTTTGACTTCAGTGATCATAAAAATTAAATTGTCCAGATGGATTAGTTTTTCATAGTCTTATGTATATTTACTTATTTTTTTACTCATTGGAGAGAAAGAGAAATAATGTTCAAAACTGTCCTTCATAAGGACACAGTTTTTTGTTTTTTCATACTGATGCATAAACTGGGCTATTTCTAGGAAGTAGTATGAGTCCCTCTAACATGAATGCGTGAATCTTTTAAAACAATTTTCCTTATCTGACCAGAGTCTTCTATTAATTCCCTTGAAATGGCAGAAATGCCTTTACTTGCTTCAGTCCTTGGTGAAACTGTGAAATGGAGACTTAGTGATATCCACACACATTTTTTAAATTCATTCATTCATTCATTCATTTATGAGAGAGAGTGTGTGCTCATGGAGGGGGAGGATCAGAGAGAGAGGCAGAGAGAGAATCTTAAGCAGGGTCCACGCCCAGCACAGAGCCTGACATGGGCCTTGATCTCACAACCCTGAGATTATGACCTGAGCCAAAATCAAGAATCAGACACTTAACTGACTGAGCCATGGAGGCACCCCAGATATCACATACATTTTAAAAACAGTTGATTTTGTTTCATTTTTATAATGTATTCCATTTCATTCCAGACATGAAAATAACTAAGAGTAACTCTACAGATTAAAATTAATATTAGGGTACACATTTATTTATTTGCACAATTCTGATAATTCCCATTTTCTCTTATATTCTAATATTCTCTTATAATCTAATAACTAATATTAGAATATTAGTTTATTAGTTATTTTAAATTTCTGTATACTTGACACACAATGTTATATTAGCTTCAGTTGTACAACATAGTGACTCAACTTCCCTATACATCATGCTATGCTCACTAACAACATGGATGGAGCTGGAGTGTATTATGTATGCTAAGTGAAACAAGTCAGTCAGAGAAGGACAAATATGATTTCACTGATATGTGGAATTTAAGAAACAAAACAGATGAATATGGGGAAGGGAAAAAAAAAGAGAGGGAGGTAAACCTAAGAGACTCTTTTTATTTATTTATTTATTTCTCTATGAGAGAGAGCACAAGCTGGGGGGAGGCACAGAAGGAGAAGCAGACTCCCTGCTGAGCAGGGAGCCCGATGCAGGACTCAATCCCAGGACCCTGGAATCATGACCTGAGCCAAAGGCAGACACTTAACTGATTGAGCTACCCAGGCACCCATGAGAGACTCTTAACTATAGAGAACAAACTGAGGATTGCTGGAAGGGAGGTGGGCAGGGGGATGGGCTAAATGGGTGATGGGTATTAGGGAGGGCACTTGTGATGAGCACTGAGTTTTATATGTAAGTGATGATTCACTAAATTCTACTCCTGACACAATATTACACTCTGTTAACTAACTAGAATTTAAATAAAAACTTTTTTAAAAGACTTTGAAAGGGTTTTATTTTTAAAAGATTATATAACAAAGGCATTTATTTTTCCATTATGACTAATATTCATAATGAAGATGAGAATCAACAAGCTGAGAATATCCAGTAAAAATTGCTTGAACTTCAGCTATAGCAAATTAATCTTTTATACAAAGAAACACTGTGTCTCATCTATGGATAACCTTGTCCCATTAGGAATATACACACTGGTCTCTCCTGATACCACTGAAATCAGCTTATGGCAATGTTATCTCTCTCTTGACTGGAAGATGGTCTTGGGGGACCATCAGGCTATGAGACTAGATCTTATTTTCCTTATCCTTCCTAAGACATCTCCCTCTGACAGAAGAAAGAGACTGAGGCCTGCCCTCATCCAAGAGGAAGGTCCTTCCCACCCATTACTGACTCTCCTTTATGAGCTGAAGGATGAAGAAAGAAATAGAACAAAAAGTAAGCTTGCTTTTCTGAACTTGCATCTATGTATTTTTTTTATGTTCAGGCACTAATCAAAAGTAAAAGAGCATAAGATTGATTAAGAAACAGCTCTAAAACTTGAGTGACAGTTTTCAGAACCAATTGCAAATCATATCTCTATCTTTAAAAGATGGCTCAGACAGCAGGAAGTGGAAAAATTGGAAGAGAGCACAAGTGTAGGCAGCAAGAATACTTCAGAGGCCATAGTAGTTGTCTGACAGCTTTGATTAGAGAAAGAGAGAAGCAGGCAGGAAAAGCACCTGTTTTATTTTGGATATTCTGAATCTGAAATGGCTTTAAGCATAGTGGAAATGCCAAATAGGTAGTTGCTTATATGAAGTTCAGAGAATCATTTGGAACAAATGTGAATTTGCAGGTCATTAACATCTGGATGACCCCATTTTTTCCATACCACAGATTCATTCTCAATGCAGTGCAAGTGTAAGAATGCAGAAATTTCCCACTTTTATATGACAAACCGTAAGCATAAAAACATACACACCGACACACACAAACACAAAAACTGTCTTAGACACTACAACTGATCTCAAAAACACACTGAAACAGACCTCCACTTGCCTTAATCTATAGGCATTGGTTGATAAACTGGAAAAGAAGTATTTATTTTCATAGTACTCATAATATTAATAATAAAGAATGCTGAGAAGTAACTGAGCTATTTAGAGAGTAAATGTGACTTTTAATTTAGAAGTACTAAATACATTTCATTCACTATGCAAAACAAGGAGAGTCTGGAAAATGCAGGCTTATTTGGATTTTTCTTTAAAAAGGCCAAATGTTTATCCATGTCATATTCAGTTAATTGATTGGAGAGAAAATTTTATACATATCAAGCCAGTAAGTCTAAAATACTTTGAAAATAATTTCTATGTAATTTTCTGTCTTCTATTATTCTTTCAGAATGAGTGACCTACTTGCAACACTGATTTTAGATATCATGTAAAATAAAGAAAAATAAAACCTGATACTTGTTATTACTACTTTGGCCTTAGATGAGCTAATTTAGGATAATTGTAGTATATGGTATGCAGACCATCATCATTCATAGCCTTTTAAAACTAAAGACTAGAGGAATCTGTGATTAGTTTTCTCTTCTCTTTAATGAATCTTCAGATTCTCTAAAAATTACTATCTGCAAAAATCACCAAAGTCTTGTGCTTCCCTGGATCAATCTTTGATTGTCATGATACATGGGCTTATTTGCAAATATGGCTAGAGGCTTCCAGTATTAACTTCTCCCAGAAGTCATTATTGCAACATTAGCTGCCTGTGACTGAAGGTTATTGCAGCTGAAATGATTACTGAATTAATGAAATAAAAAACTGGTGGAATTTTTGCATTCAACACACAAGCCAACCATTAACTGGAACACAAACTTTATTTCCTCAGTTTAAGTTAAGAAACCTGCAATTACTTGGGAGAAGATATTAGATTATAAATCCAAGTATTTAATCAATTAGAGCAAATAGATACTAAGACCCAGCGCTGTAAATAGTATGACCCAATCTGAAATACATGGATAAATAACCCTTTAATCTACTTAAGACAAAGTAACTTATAAAAACTATGGCATGGAGTTTATCAGATCTTATTTTTTTCTATCATTTTAAATAAAATAAGTTTTCAATTTATTTTGAACTTTCCATCTACTTATCTGCCTTTTCATTAGAATGTCAAGCAAAATGATTTGTCTGGTCCCATGTTTGGCAAATGTGGAGGATAACTGGGATGGCTAAATATGCCATATACCAACGTGCCTGGCAAGAGATGTATATTTGGTGTTCCAGGGCAAGAAGCAAAAAGCGTTCATTAGTGGTTCACACCAATATACCAGATAACTCAGCTAGGGATTATATATAGTGCTGCTTCTAATGCATTTCCTTTTAAAATGTGGTCTGGCTAAGGAAGTTCATTAAATACATTCTTGAATCACATGTTTAGAGCTAAGGAAATGTATCAAGAAAAGAAGAATGGCAGGGAGATAGAAACAGGAAATAGATAAGTTTTGTCAGCATGCATTGGGGACTGTCTCCAGCAGGGAGACATGGAACCTAGGGTTGTGACTGTTAATAGACACTGAGTCAGGAAAATATTCTTCACAGATGTTCAATTTCATTTGCTCTAAATTGTGCTTATGATGACACTTCTTTTTTTTCTTTCTTTCTTTCCTGTTTTTTTTTTTTTTTTTTTTTTTTAAAGAGAGAGAGGGAAAGAGCACGCATGTGTGCCCAGGAGTGGGAAAGGGGCAGAGGGAGAGGGAGAATCTTAAGCAGCCTCCATGCTCAGCACAGAGCCTGACACAGGGCTCAATCTCACGACCCTGAGATCAACCTCAGCCAAAATCAGGAGTCTAATGCTTAAACAACTGAGCCACCCAGGTGGCTTATTTTAATATTTTATTTCTTGTTTGGATCTCATGATATCTGCAATGTGGTAATTTAGATACATATCTGGCTGATGTATATTAAGTAACTACTATATACTAGGAATTGCAAGGACTGCTGATAACCAGAAATAAAAAAGAAAATCCCTACCCTCAAGAAATCAGTCTAGAAATGAAGATAAAGAATAAATGGAATAGGGGAGCCTGGGTAGCTCAGTCACTTAAGTGGCCAACTCTTGATTTTGGCTCAGGTCATGATCTCAGGGTCCTGGGATGGAGCCCCATGTCAGGCTCTACGCTCAGCAGGGAGTCTGCTTAAGGATTCTCCCTCTCCCTCTGCTCCTCCCCTTGCTTACACATTCTCTTTCTTTCACTCTAAATAAATAAATAAATCTTTAAAAAAAGAATAACTGGAGTAGAATTGAGATAACTATGTACAGAGTGGGACCAGGGAGCATAGGAGACTCTGGGAGCCCCTCAGCGAGGCCTTCCCAGAAAGGCGTTACATGAGATTAATAATGTAGTCCTGCTACTTTTATATGCATATGAAAAACATTTCCTTTAGAGCAAAATGATTTGCTCATGGTCCTGAAGCCATTTAATGATCCATGGCCAATTCACTGATCCTGATTTGCTATGAAGGGTGTGAAATTTGGAGCCTTCTTCTTTTTTGTGTGTGTGAGTTGTATTATTTACCTAATGTTATACAACAAATTACTCTAAAACATAGCCACTTAAAGCAACAAACATTTTCTGAAGGTCAGGAAGCTGGGAATGGCTCAAGTAGTTGGTTCTGGCTTAGAATCTCTCATGAGGTTGTGGTCGAGCAAACAGCTAGGGCTATGTTTAGAGCAGAGAACCTCTTCTAAATGCACTTATGTGGCTGCTGTCAGGGAAATTTGGTTACAAGGCCCTCTTCATAGGATTGCTCATGGTCTGGTGTCTCACTTCCTCCAGACCTGAGTGATCCAAAAGAGACAATGAGAGAGCATATCCAAGATGGAAGCCACCATGTTTTAATAACCTAATCTCAGAAGTGACATAGCATCACTTCTGCCTTATTCTGTTGGTCACACAGACCAAATCTAGGTTTGGTGGAATGGGATGACACAATGTGGGACAGGATGACACAAACATGGGACTACTGAGAAATGTAAATCATTGGGAGCCATCTTGAAGTGGCTAACAAGCCAGTCAAATTAGGTCTTTAATACCACAAAGTCTCAAAGTCTAATTCAAACAGTCTGTGATGCAAGTATATCCTGAAACCTTTTTTATTTTAAAACTAGGGACTTTGAATATGATCTAGTTATCATCAGATTCTTAGAGGCAGTAAGAGCAAGTAAATAAAGCCTCATACTTAGTTCTGAAATAGTACTGGTGTGTTTTTATCATTTACCTTCACCTACGCTTTAGTTATTTACACTTGGCCTGCTCCGAAAAGAATTCTAGATACAAATTTATCTCAAAAAGCAACCTCTGTACTCTCATACTTGATGACCTCTTATTCCTCCAAATAACTTAATATTCTAGCTCTGAAGATAAGAAATTTGTTTTATAAAATGATATGTTCAGGAAAAAAAATTTAACAGAATGACTTTACTATTAAAACTCAAAATAAATTCTTGCAATAAATGCAAGCCCAATTGCAAACATGGAAAACCATCATCTGAAAGATTCAGAATTCAATTCAGTTTAGTTTGTTGCACTTTATGGAATTTTTAGAGATCTCTCAGGATTTTATTTGTGTGACCCATAATAATATTTCTGGAGACTAACAAAAGATATTGTTAAGAAAGTACTTAAGAGGGATAGAGAGTATAGATACATAATATGGTCTCATGATTATACTAAGTAAATCAATAATGCAATTCATTACATTTCTGAATATTTAATAGAAGTAAATATCAGGAAAATTAAATTGAAACATTTTCATCATAAGCTCCATTAGAATGAGATATAATTATATTTCAAAGGACTTTACCTAAAATAACAGTATTCTGAATTATTTCAAAATTGGCTATTAATCATAAATATCTAGTTCTACTTGTTATTGTAAATGCTGGACAATTTTAGTGGCAGTTTTCTAGCAAAAGAAATTTACTGAAATCCCTGCCTCACTAACTCATTTTAAAACATTACATTTTAGAACCTATTTCCTCCTACAGCTTTTTGAGGTTTGTGGTAAATGTTCAATCTTGCATACTATTTTATAGCTGCAATCTATGAAACCAATGATAATATGGGATTTCAAATATGGAGAGCAAATGTCAGTAGGACACTATATAAAAATCATGAAATAAAATGTAAAAAGTTACTTAAGTTGCATATAAAACATCACTTTAGTGTCATATTGCAAATGTTACTTACACACCATGTAGTCTTCAAGAAGAGAAAAAAAAGTAGTGTTTTTTAAAAGACTAAATATTTTATATAAATATTAACATGTAAGGAAACTTTTACTGTTGTGTTAAATTTATTTCTAGGATGCCAGGCATTTTAAACAAATATTATTTCTTAAGGAAGAAAAGTCACTCCACGCAACTGTATAAAGACACAAAGAGATAATGTTTCTTTCCTCAGAACTATGAAAAGGGGGCAGTAGTGGTTGTTATAACAACTACGGCAGGGGAGCACATGGTGAGGAGAGGACTAGTTGCCTTCTTTTGCAAATGCAGACCCTGACTGTCCTGTCCAAGGTCATGGACACCTTGAGGTATAGCATTTTTTAAAGGCTAGATCCAACCATCTTTCATTTTCTCCTAATATGAAGTTGTAGATTACTATGTTGGTCTTAAAAATAAACAGTGGTGAAAGCAGAATTAACCTTTCAATACACCAATCTGTTCTGGTTAAATTTTTTTTTAAAAAATTATGTAAATCAATACACATATTGTTAAAAAAGGGGGGTAAAAAAAGTTATTAACTAACTCATTCTTTTATTCAATTTTAAAACAATTTATCCTAGTAATGAATAGCTGTATTAGCAGCTTATGAAACATATCCATGTATATATTATTTGATTTTTTCAATAGTAATTTAACATATACTGAGTAATTACTATGTGTTAGGTAGACATTGCTCTCAGTGCTTTGTATGAGTTGGCCCTCGTAATCCTCACATCAACCAACCCTCCATTAGAGAGGAGGAAGTATAAACACTGAGAGTGGATAACTCAGTGAGGTCACACTGCTACTGATGGTGGAACTGGGAGCTGGGAGTTCAAACACAGGAAGACTGACTCTTTCCCATGCTCTTACCATTTCACCATATAACAATGTAAGACTAACCAACAGAAATTTTAGTTATATTGTTATTCCCACTTGAAAAATAAGGAATATGGTACTTTAATAGGGTAAAATGCAATAGCTATTAAGTGGAGGAATGCAGAATTTAATCCCGATTTCCTGCCATATTTTCCCTTCGATCATAAGGAGCTCATCTTTAGGGGAAACACACACAGAAGCAACTATAATGCAATGGAATCAGTGATATAAGAGAAGTATATACAAGGTGCTACTAGATTTTAAAGAAATGAGATTACCTCTTCTGGGAGTCAGGGACATGTTTTACCTATATGGCTACTTTCAAGTTCAAGGAAAGTAGGTATGTAATAAAACATGAGACAATTTGAGGGACTTTTTAAAAACATCTTTCACTCTGTCCCATTGTGGTGCTTCAAAATGCTTTTATTTTTTAAATTTATTAAATTTATTTTTTTAAGATTTTATTTCTTTATTTGAGAGAGAGAGAGAGAGAGAGAAAGAGAGCACACACGCATAAGCAGGGGGAGCGGCAGGCAGAGTGACAGGGAGGAGCCTCCCCGCCACCATGAAGGGCTTGATCCCAGGACCCTGGGATCATGACCTGAGACGAAGGCAGAGGCTTAACTGACTGAGCCACACAGGTGTTCCTCAGAATGCTTTTAAATAATCATTCTTTTAAATAGCTAACAGTAAAGATTCCATAAAATACGTACATGACACATTTCTTGGGGAGAAGAGGGGTTATAAAAACATGTATTTAATAATAATGATAACCAACATCATTAAGCTCTTATTATGAACCAGGTACTATTTTACATACTTCATAGATATTATATTTTCCTTAATCCTCAAAACAATTTGTATTATAGCTACATAATTACCTCATTCTGCAGATGAAGAAACTAAGGCACACGCTTCCCAGGGCCTAGTTGCCTAGGTAAATGGCTCCAGTCTCCATTGAGGAACACTAGGAAGAAATTCACTGTCTGTATCATAGTGTTCTAGTGAGTTCTGTCTTCCGAAATAGATAGCCCTGTCTTTATTCAAGGTTCATGGGTTGATAAATTGCCTCAAATCTAAAAAATGACTGAAGGCCCATAACTCTTAGGTTTGCAATCTCAGATCTGTTCTTTAATTTGCCATGTGTGGAGTGTTAGGACTGTGTGAATTAGATAAGACCTTAGAAATATACTGATTTTATTCTTAAGAGTCCCACGAACAAGGGGACCTGGGTGGCTCAGTTGGTTAAGTGTATGACTCTTAATTTTGGCTCAGGTCATGATCTCAAGGTCGGAAGACTGAGCCAGCGTTGGGCTCCATGCTTAGCGTGGAGTTTGCTTGAGATTCTCTCTCTCTCCCTCTGCCCTCACCCCCACTCATGTGCTCTAAATAAATAAATACATACATAAATACATAAATAATAAAAAAACAGAAGAATCCAGGAACAATTAACCCTACATAGGGGTCTTTATTGGTCCAACAGTTTTAATTACCTCACACCCTGTGACCTATTATGGTAGTCATTTCCATTTTTGTCGCCTCCTGATTTTAGCCCCATATGAACCTATCCCCTTATCTCAGACCAGTAATCAATTCAACATTTTCTTGAAGATCTCTTGCCCACCCCAGTACCAATCTTGTTTGCAAGACACAAGCAATGGCACTTGAGCTAAAATAAGCCAGAGCATGGGGCAATTAACAGATCCAAAGGGGGAAAAAAAATGACATCAAAAACATACATCAAAAAGGAGTAGCTCCTGGGTCCAAGTGGTAGGATCCAATCCATAGTATAGTTTGTCTTTATCACTTCTTTAGAGAATAAGGTTGATTGATCAAACTCAGGTCACAAGCTTACTCCTTGATCAAGGGAGTACAGAGCTCCTTAAGTGACTAAGATATCAGTCAATGAGGGTTGGGGTAAGAGGGTCAATGAGATAATTGCTGCAACAAAAACTGAGAATCTACAACTAAAAGAAGGAGAGATGGAAGACGTGCAAGCAAGCTAAGAATGACTTCTACTTTGATTCAGTAAGATTGCACTGGACCTTAAATAGTAAGAAGCAATTGCTATCTAATCTCAGGTATATTCCTGACCAAAAGACTCAGGAACCCAAACTATTAATATTTTTTTTTTAAGAAAAGAAGGGAAAAGGTCCTTAATATATCAGATGTTAACTGCTGTTCTCTAAGTGTTGTTTCTAGAGATATTTTGAATCATATACTTATATTTTTTTGGTATTTTCTAATGATTCTACAATAAATATGTACTACTTTTAAAATAAGTAAAACATTTTTTAAAGATCAGGGGACTTCCATTTCTATGCAGAATAGATAAACTGCTACTGATTTACCTTTCTGCCATTAACAACCATAAAATACAAGAGGCAAGTATTTTCCGGAATTGGTCAACAGGTAGTGCAGGACTGTTACTCTTTTTCTTTTTATTGAAGCACCACTGGCACACAATGTTACATTAGTGTCAGGTGTAAAACAGTGCTTAACAGCTCTACACATTATGCTATGTTCAGGGGAACACATTAACAATTCCGTATTTCCTACGGCATTCTGTGTGTTTTTTAAAATATTTTATTTCTTTATTTAACAGAGAGAGAGAGAGCACAAGCAGGGAGAGCAGCAGGCAGAGGGAGAAGCAGACTTCCCGCTGAGCAGGGGGCCCAATGTCGGCCTCGATCCAAGGACCCTGGGATCATGACCTGAGCCAAAGGCAGATGCTTAACCAACTGAGCCACCCACGTGCCCTGTGGCATTCTGTTTTGGATAATTTATAAACTGCAGTGCAGGAATATTCACCCCAAGTAGAGCATGATGCTCTCACTGTGCCAAGGAAGCAGGTATTGTATTTGGGGGCTGCTGATGTGACTGGAATGTACAGATCAGGGTACTGGTGATAAAGGAATTTGTATTGGGGATCCACATGGTCTTGTTGGAAGGCTGGACTGTGCAACAAGGCTTTGTAGGGAGTAAGTACTGTGGTGTGAGAGCTAAAGAAAATTCCAGAAATCATTCTGTGCTTGGAGAGCTTAGAGTTCTAGCCCAGCAAGACTGGAGGAATGTTACTAAACACCCTGACAATTGGTTGAAATCTCAGAAAAATCACAACGTAGAAGTTTTTTTTATTTTATTCTTATGTTAATCCCCATGCATTACATCATTAGTTTTAGATGAAGTGTTCCATGATTCATTGTTTGTGCATAACACCCAGTGCTCCATGCAGAATGTGCCCTCCTCAATACCCACCACCAGGCTAACCCATCCTCCCACCCCACTCTCCTCTAGAACCCTACAATGTAGGAGTAAAGTTTAATGCTCTAGATTAAGAATCAAGCCCTAAAACTGGCAGAACTAAAATATATCATCTAAAACCAACCCTGACAGGACCAATCAGATCCATTAGAAATATAACTTCTTGCCAGAACAAATTTCAACACCATTTAGGGAAAGACAGTATAGCCCAGATTACTACAAGGTAGTATCAACAACTTCACAGCATACAACAAAAATTACTAGGCATACAACAGACACATGAAAAAGTGCTCAACATCACTCGGCATCAGGGAAATCCAAATCAAAACCTCAATGAGATACCACCTCACACCAGTCAGAATGGCTAAAATTAACAAGTCAGGAAATGACAGATGTTGGCGAGGATGCGGAGAAAGGGGAACCCTCCTACACTGTTGGTGGGAATGCAAGCTGGTGAAGCCACTCTGGAAAGTGGAGGTTCCTCAAAAAGTTGAAAATAGAGTTGCCCTATGACCCAGCGGTTGCACTACTGGGTATTTACCGCAAAGATACAAATGTAGGGATCCGAAGGGGCACATGCACCCCAATGTTTATAGCAGCAATGTCCACAATAGCCAAACTATGGAAAGAGCCTGGATGTCCTTCGACAGATGAATGGATAAAGAAGATGTGGTATATATCTTCAATGGAATATTATGCAGCCATCAAAAATGAAATCTTGCCATTTGCGAGGCCATGGATGGAACTAGAGGGTATTATGCTAAGCAAAATAAGTCAATCAGAGAAAGACAAGTATCATACAATCTCACTGATAAGAGGAATTCTTAATCTCAGGAAACAAACTGAGGGTTGCTGGAGTGGTAGGGGGTAGGAGGGATGGGGTGGCTGGGTGATGGACATTGGGGAGGGTAAGTGCTATGGTGAGCGCTGTGAATTGTGTAAGACTGATGAATCATGGACCTGTACCTCTGAAACAAATAATATATGTCAAAGAAAAAAAAAGATAGTAGGAAGGGAAAAATGAAGGGAAGGGGAATCGGAGAGGGAGAAGAACCATGAGAGACTATGGACTCTGAGAAACAAACAGGGTTTTAGAGGGGAGGGGGGTGGGGGGATGGGTTAGCCAGGTGATGGGTATTAAGGAGGGCACATATTGAATGGAGCACTGTGTTTTATATGCAAACAATGAATCATGGAACACTACTTCAAAAACTAATGATGTAATGTATGATGATAACATAACATAATAAAATTAAATTTAAAAAAATTACTAGGCATGCAAAGAAACAGCAAAAATGTAACCCATATTTAAGAAAAAATAGTCAATAGAAATAGGAAAAGACCTCAAATGACTGAAGTGTTGGAATATGGGAGAAGGTCTTTAAAACATATATAAATACATTCAAGGATGTGAAGGAAAAGATGAACATAATGGTGAGATGGGAAACTCAGCAGAGTACTAAAAATGATAAAAAGAAGAAAACCAAAGGAAATTCTAGAAACAGAAAAGTGAAATATTTGAGATAAGAAAATTACTAAATGGGGTTAATAGCACCTAGGAGTTGAATGGAGAATCCAAAAACAGACGGACATTGAGAGTTAATTTATTTTCTACGAAGACATCAAATTCAATGGAGGATATGAAAGTCTTTCAACAAATGTTGCTGAAACAACTTGACACATATAAGGGGAAAAGTGAACCTCCACCTTTACCTCACAAAACACCAAGACTAATTTGTAATGAATTACAGATCAAAACATTAGAACTAAAATTATAAAGCTTCCAGAGAAAATTTAGGGGGATATATTGGGGACTTAGGTAGGCAAAATTTCTTAGTGAGAACACCAAAAATACTGATCGTAAAAGAAAAAATTAAATTAACTTCAAACTTAGAATGGCCTTCACATCAAATGACACCTAAGAAAATGACAATGGTAGACACATATTGGGAGAAAACAGTTGAACATATATATAATTCCAATTATATGATGCTTAAGAAGCAGCAAAAATAATTTCTGGCAATAGAAATTAGAAAAATGATTATCTGTAGAAAGTAGAAATGGACTAGAATGGAAATGAGGGTACTCTTTGTGGCACTGAAAATGTTTTATGTCTTAACTGAGATTTTAGCTATACTGTTGTAAAATTTGTCAAAAACTTATTAAATTATATTCTGAAGATATACATGTCACTGTTTATTTCTGAGTTGTTTGCTATGTGCTATACTCTACAACAGGAGTTCTTAACTGGGGACAATTTTTTCCCCCAGGAATCATTTAACAATCTGGAGACAGGTTTCATTGCCATTACCAGGTGGGGTGCTACTGGTAACTAGTGGATGAAAACCAGAGATGCTGCTAAACACAGGACAGTGTTCCACAACAAAGGACTGTGTGGCCCAAAATGTCTGTAGTGCTGAGGTTGAGAAATCCTGCTCTCCACCAAAGCAATTTAAATGCATTACGTCGGGCGCCTGGGTGGCTCAGTCGTTAAGCGTCTGCCTTCGGCTCAGGTCATGATCCCAGGGTCCTGGGATCGAGCCCCACATCGGGCTCCCTGCTCGGCAGGAAACCTGCTTCTCCCTCTCCCACTCCCCTTGCTTGTGTTCCTGCTCTCGCTGTCTCTCTCTCTGTCAAATAAATAATTAAAATCTTTAAATAAATAAATAAATGCATTACATCATTCATAAAGTGTTCTTAAAAAAATGATAGGTTAAGGTTAATTGATTATTTTGGTCAATCACATGTAGATATTCTAAGAACATATCAATCAGCACAACAATGTTTCACAGAATAGGCAAGAGACATCTAGAATTCAGGAGAATGAATCATTTTTGGTTGATTCCAATCTATGTCTCAGCACAGAACAAATCTGCCAAACTCAATGTTATTCGTAAATGATCCAATAAGTAGATTTCAAAGAAAGAAGTATTCAGGTGTAGGACTAATATTTTCTTAAATTTATTTGAGTATAGTTGACATACAACATTACATTAATTTCAGGTGTACAACATAGTGACTCAACCCAGTTTATACATTATGCTATGTTCACAAGTGAAGTGAGCATCTGTCCCCATACATCACCATTACAATGCCATTGACTATATTCCTTATGCTTATTCTGGTGACTTATTCATTCCATAAATGGAAGCCTGTTTCTCTCACTCCCCTTCACCCATTTTGCCCACCCACCATTCCTCTGGCAACCATTAGCTTGTTCTCTGTATTTATAGGTCTGATTCTGTTTTTTTCTTGCTTATTCATTTGTTTTGTTTTGTTTTGTTTTTAGATTCTACTTTTGAGTGAAATCAAAATTTGTCTTTCTCAGTCTCACTTATTTTCTCTAGGTCCATCCATGTTTGTCTCAAATGGCACAAGTTCATCCTTCTTTCATGACTGTGTAATATTCCTGTGTGTGTGTGTGTGTGTGTACCTCATCTTCTTTATCCACTCATCTATTAATGAGTATTTAGGTTGTTTCCATATCTTGGGTATTGTAAATAATGCTGAAATTAAACATAGGGGTACATATATCTTTTTGAATTAGTGTTTTTGTTTTCTTTGGGTAAATATCCAATAGTGGAATTATTATTATGGTATTTCTATTTTTAGTTTTCTGAGGAACCTCCATACTGTCTTCCACAGTGGTCGTACCAATTACATTCCCACCCTTAGTGCACAAGGGTTACTTTTTCTCCACATCCTCGTCAACACTTGCTATTCCTTGTTTTTGATTTTAGCCATTCTAACAGGTGTATAAAGTGATATCTCACTGTTGTTTTGATTTTCATTTCCCTGATGAATAGTGATGTTGAGCATTTATTCATGTATCTGTTGGCCATCTGTATGTTTTCTTTGGAAAAATGTCTATTCAAGTCCTCTGCCCAATTTTTAATTGGATTGTCTGGATTTTTTTGGTGTTGAGTTTCATAAGTTCTTTTTGTATTTTGGATATTAACCCCTCATTAGATATATCATTTGCAAATATATTCTCCAATTCAGTAAATTAGCTTTTTGTTTTGTTGATAGTTTCCTTTACTATGCAAAAGCTTTTTATTTTGATGTAGTCCCAAGAGTTTATTTTTGCTTTTTTTTCCCTTGTCTCAGGAGACATATCTAGAAAAATGTTGGCATGGCTGATTGATGTAAAAGAAGTTACTGACTGTGTGTTCTCTTCTAGCATTTTTATGGTTTAGGTCTCACATTTAGGTCTTTAATCCATTTGAGTTTATTTTTGTGCATGGTGTTAAAAGATGGGCATGGGACCAATTTTATATAAAAAGTTCTGGATTCCATTTATGAGTGAAATCATATAGTATTTGTCTCTCTCAGTCCTACTTATTTCATCTAGTCCATATGAAGGGTCAGCTGAGAAGCACCAAGAACATAGAGTTCCCATATTCCAAATGATGCCAACAAAACTAGGTAGCAGTAGGTTCAGACAGGAAAGGAAAAATCATGGTACAAAGCTAGAGACAGAGAGGTAATGAGTGAGACCAGTGAAATAAGGCAGGCAGGAGTGGGCCTGGATGTAGGGAAATTTCCAACCCAAAAAGCCAGCAACAACTGTTAACTTTTTCTCCATAACCTATAAAAATGGCAGTCAAATTTGAAATGTGAACCTACAGAAAAATCCCTTGAGTAATTGGGACAGGGAGATCATATCTTCCAGCAAAAATAATATTGCAGTTGGATATGGGAAGCTGTGACATGAAGCAGTTTATTCTGACTTGGTAGTCCTTAGTCTCTTCATCTGTAAAATGAGAGAAGCAGCTGGATTTATGAGGTCATGCCACTAATTCACCTATGACTTCTCCTTTCCTAACTTGACAGTAACATGGAGTACAGAAGAGACACCAAAAATAAAAAGAGCAATGCCTAGAAAAATGATTTTATGTAAGCCCCCTGCAGCCCTTTTTATTCTCTTGCTTTATATTCCTGGCATTTGTTATGTATGCATGTATGCATGTATGCATATTTGAATGTATGTATGTATGTATGTATGAATGTCACAATCACTCCTCTTTGTGCAAGTATAACTATTTGCATAGAAGGCTTCCATTCACACCATATTCTTTCTATAATTACAAACAGCCTTTGTCCTTCAGAATCCAGTGTTTTCTTTTCTTGCCTCAGAACACCACAAAGACAAACTCCTTCTGACTATACACCTCTCTTATTAATCCTTCTGAATCCTTAACCAGTCAGGGCACTTGCCCATTGGATTCAAAATCTGTGATTTTAGCCAGGCAAGTAAGTGAAAAATTTAATTTTTAGGTTCAGCAACTCAGAAAATCTGAATTAAAAATATATATACTTTATTCCAGTGCATTGAATCCAGCTATCATCCATGTCTCTTGTTTTCATTGATGCTTTCCTTTTCATAATGTATAATCCTCTTTCCCTGCCTTTTCCATGATCTGTTCAATGGTGGAGCCATGGAACCATCATAGGGTCACTATGCACAGTCCTGGCACAAATCCTGAACAAGTATTTCCAAGAACTCAGACTCACCAGCCACAGCAGCCCAAAATTAGTCTTGCTATCCCAAGGCAGCTATCCAAACCAGCTGCTGTGTGCCTTGAGTATGTGTGTGCCAAAGGATTTGTTGTATTGTTTCTAAATCTTCAACACATTTTCCCAGGTCATACAATGATTTTTTGTGCTGCTTTTCTTATTTAATTTTAGTTTCCAGAATCTTTTATCTATTTTGAACTCCAGCTCCTTTATCACCCCACTACATAGCTCTAAGCTTATTATTCTACCCCGTAAATCTTGATTGTTCCAGGTATGAGCTAAAATACAATTCCAAATCCTTAAGACCATCTAAAATCATGGATCTATATTTGTATCACTGCGGTGGTTCTGAACTCAGCAGTGTAAAATGTTTCTACTGTGTCTCAAGCCCCTTCCATGCCACTGAATCTACTTAGGATATTATGAGCTTTCTAGCAATACTTTGGGTGATGATTTGGATTCCTGGTCATCACAACAAAAAAACCAGTTCCTTCATCAAGTATATAAGGTTCCTTTCAGGATATCTGTTCAATGTTTTACTCTGAGAACCTACCCTACTCCACAGAGTGGACCAGTTGCTTGGTTTATTCCATGAAATCCTAAACTAGGAATTAACATACTTTTTCTATAAATAAAGTCCAGTTACTAAATATTTTAGGCTTTGTGGGTATATAATCTCTGTTGCAACTACTCAACTCTGCCACAGCAGCATGTAGTGGCCATATATTATGTGAAAATAAGTAGGTTTGGTTGTTTTCCAATAAAACTTTATTTGTAAAAGTCAGCAGCAAACTGGGTTTGGCCTATTTGCACTAGTTTTCGGTCCCCTCTCCTAAGCCTTCAATTAGCTGTAGTTTGGATTCTCTTCCAGGGATTTTCAAATGGAATGAGATAAAAATTACGTAACAGGTCTTTCTTTGTCTTTTGAATTCAAAAGACAAGTCAATGTGATACTTACCAAAGAACTGCACAGAAAGATCTGGTCTGCTGGAGGGATAGCTGTAGAAGTACATTTTTACTAAAGTCCTGACCCACTGCTCTCCAACTACTTCTCACTCACCTCTCAGTTGCCACAGAAATCCTAGCACACCTCACAACTCAGTTCACATGGAAAATGAAAATGTAGGAGTCAAGAAGTTTCAGGTTAAAGTGACAAACACCTCAAACTGACTCACTCACTCAACCACACAAGCAAACAAACAATGGAAATATATTGACCTATAAAACTGACTGGCTGAATCCATATGACAAATAATGTCATTGGACTCTCCATATTTTGCTCAGTTTTTCTTGCTTGGTTTCATTCTCAAACTTTCTAAATGCAGTGGGTAAAGTGCTCACTCCAGCTCTAGGTTCACATTTAATAATTCCACTGAGGCAGACCCACAAGGCCATATCTTTCCTGGTCATTCAGAAAAGGATCAGAGGAAGGTTCTGGTTGAATAAATTTGGAATGTATACCTATTTCTAGTAGTAGGATATTTTGCTTTGCCACTGTATGTGCCAACACTGTTTGTCTCCAGCCAAACTTCACATACTGGATTCCCCACTAGAAAGAAGGGTTCTGATAACAAAAAAAAAAAAAAAAAAAAAAAAAAGACGAAGAAGAAGAAAAAGAAAGAAAGAAAGAAAGAGAAAGCATGCCAGATCAGCAAAAACTATAACTAATATATCACTACAAAACAGCAATATTTCTTCCATAGTATCACCTAATCTTTTACATTAAATTACTTTTCAATTCCTAACAAACAGCTCAAAAGCAGCTTCTCTATATTGTTATCAATCAGATGAAAAGTCACTGTGAAGCTAATTAAGCTTATGCATTAGGGCCTCTTTCAAGGCCCTGGGAGAGGCCTGAACAATGCTTTCATGTGGACCTCTGCCAAAATTTGCAAAATAAGGTACTTTAGTGCTATTGGTTAAGAACACAGTCTCTATTTACTCTAATTTTCCTTTCATTATTCTTCATCTCATATGGGATGGTATTGGAGCAGCAAAGTGCATTTTTGGCATTCAGCTCAGGGAAGCTTGAATTTGGATATATTTAATTTGAATTTAACAGGATATAATATGTGGTATGAGGTCACTTCCATGTATTGTTAATCTAGTACTTGCTACTCTAGAAGTTCTTACCGCGCCGGAGCACCTTACCTTGTTATGTAGTTACATATCCAAATGTCACTGTTAAAGACAGAATTGTAAGATGGTCCCCCAAGATTCCTGGCCCCAGGAGCATATACTTTCTTCCACCTACTTAATCAAACACTAATCTAGGTACTGTTTTATAGGGATTTTCCAGATGTAATGAAGATCCCAAATCAGGTGACCTTAAAACAAGGAGATTGGTTTGGCCTTAACTAGTCACGTAAGTCCTTTAAAAAAAAAAAAAAAGCAAAGGTTTTTTTCCTCTGGTCCAGAAAAATAAGTCAAAAAAGGCCACATTCTGGCTGGCCTAGAAGAAATCTAACGTCCATGTTATGAAGTGCCTGTGGGGATCATGAGGCAAGGACCTCCAAGCAGCCTCTAAGAACATTACCCTGACAACAGCCAGCAGGAAAACTGGAACCTCAGTTCTCACAAGAAACTGAATTCTGCCAAGATCCACTGAGCTGGAAGAGCACTGTGCGCCCAGATGAGAACTGCAGTCCTGGCTGACAATTGGATTTTAACTCAGGGAGACCCTGAGCAGACATGTCAGCTGTGTCATTCCTGACTGTTTTATCTACAGAAAATATGTGATTTAAGCCACAAAGTTTGCAGTAAATTATTATGTAGCAACAAAAAAACAAATACAGTCATCTATCTAAGAATGTGCTTTGGAGTTCAGCACTAGAAGTATGTGGTTGTGGAGGAGAAACAATGTTTGCAATGTTTGGTATGGAAAGGTTCTCTATGGAGAATACTTCTGTCATCAAACAATTAAATTGTAAAGGCTTCAGCAACACCTATTCAAAATGCAAGTTCTCTTGTCATACTATACCTGACCACACAGCATATACAATTATAAATGCACCATGATTTTCTTTTTTGATAAGAATCATGAGAAATAGAATTTATCATATTCCTGTGTTTATAGAACCTTATGCCATAAGTATATTTGTTTGTAAAGTTGTATGTTTGATGCATTCTAATATGTAACATCACATTATTAGTGTAATATTACAAATAATGAGTTGTAAAATGGAAACAAAATATTCCAAACTCTCAATATTTTAAAAAAAAATTGTTCAACTTTGGTAGAGAAAAGACTGACCATTTCCATTCTCTCTACATAAGAGATTTCAAGAAATCATTGGGATGAGAAGAAGCAATTAAAAATGTAGGGAGAAAAAGTATGATTAATTTTTGTCAAGTAGTTAATAAAAACATTTTTTTCTTGATGTGATGTTTATGGTATTTAACTATTTTGGATTTATAATATTTGTTTATTCTTTTGTTCAAAACAGTCAGTTACTTTTCAACTATTTTTTTTTTTAATTTAAAGACAGTGTTCATAATCCTATAAACTTTAGGCTCCACAAAGCCTGGCTCTGACCTGCTGTCAATGGTAGTGGCCTGCTTAGTGAGGTGGGTTCCTGACACTATACTATAGTATAGCAGAGCTGTAGAAGGGCTATGCATTACTAAACCCTGTGCTTGACAATCACAATGTAGATTTAAAAAAGTGAATCCTACTTCACAGGATCAAAACCACAATGAGGTATCACCTCACACCTGTTAGAATGGCTATTATCAAAAAGACAAGAAATAACAAATGTTGGCAAGGATGTGGGGAATAGGGAATCTTTGTGTACTGTTGGTGGGAATGCAAATTGGTGTAGCCACTATGGAAAGTAGTATGGGGATTCCTCAAAAAATTTAAAAAAGGAACTAACATATGATCCAGCAATTCCACTTCTAGGTATTTGTCCAGAAAAAAGAAAATACTAATTCAAAAAGGTATATGTATCCCTATATTTACTGCAGCATTATTTACGATAGCTAAAATATGGAAACAATCTAAGTATCCCTCAATAGTTGAACAGATGAAGAAGATGTGGTACACATACACACACACACACACACACACACACTAATGGAATATTATTCAGCCAAAGATGCTGTTTTCAGACTTATAAAGTGAATCACATGTGATCCAATATTTTGCTTCTTACAAGATCTACCTAATAGAAAAGCCTTTAAAATGTTTTCTTTTTAAAAACATATGTTTAGGACTTTTAAAAGGTTTGCCAATATAATAAACTACTAACAAGGTTGCTTTTCTATGATTCTTTAACATTCTGATAGGATGACAATTAATTCTACTAAGAACAGCACATTAGAAATAAAAAGCACTCTTTGGGGCGCTTGAGTTTGATTTCGGCTCAGGTCATGATCTCAGAGTTATGAGATTGAGCCCCACATCAGGTTCTGAACTGGGGGTGGAGCCTGCTTAAGATTCTCTCTCTACCTCTCCTCTCCCATACCCCCACTCATGCTCTCTCTCTTTCTTTCAAAAAAAAAAAAAAGAAAAGAAAAGCACTCCTTATAGTTGCCACATAAACCATTTTATTTAGTATATGAGAGTCCAACTAATACTAGAGGAATCATAACTTAGTTCTTATCTATGCATACATAAGTCTTTATATTTTCCCTTGTGGATATTAAAAACATAATTATGTTGGGAGCCTGGGTGGCTCAGTTGGTTAAGCGACTGCTTTCGGCTCAGGTCATGATCCTGGAGTCCCTGGATCGAGTCCCGCATTGGGCTCCCTGCTCGGCAGGGAGCCTGCTTCTCCCTCTGACCCTCACCCCTCTCATGTGCTCTCTCTCTCTCTCATTCTCTCTGTCTCAAATAAATAAATAAAATCTTTAAAATAAAAAAAAAACATAATTATGCTGAATAATGTGCTTTTAGATATTGACAAAAGGATAATGGTATTTTCATCCTCACTATGAAAAGTATCACTAGGTTTGGTTTCAGTTTTAGAGAGTACACACTCATCATAAGGAAACTTCCCTGGAGTTAATACAGATGCAAAGATACTCCACCTGCTCATCTAGCAGAGACCAGTTAAACTTTTATTGACACTTTAAAAAAAGATGCATTTCACATTTTCACCAATGCACTTTCAGATGTGTCTCTCCTAACAGTACTACTCTATTAGAAGTAAACACTCAGGAAGAAGATAGTGTTTTACTCTGGGACCATGGTGCTTTTGCTTTCTACCTAACAGGTGAATTTTGCTTGGGTGCTTGGGTTTGTTTTGTCTGAAACTCTGTGTGTCTCCAATCCTGTTCAGAAAAAGTGAAATAAAACTGCCATAAAAATGACAACATCCAGGACTTTACATGTACAACTTTCTCATGAAATGTCAGGACCTAAGCTAAATGCTTTGTATACATGAATTCACTTATTATTTGTAATTCCTTCGGGTATTAAAGGGAATAATAATAGTATTTACATCACAGGGTTATGAGGATTCAGTAAGATTATTAAGTAACTTACGTTTGGGGTTAAGGAGCCCTAACTGCATTTTAGTAAAAAGTGACAGATAAACTGTTTTGTTTATTTGCTAGACACCAATATAATATAAAATGCAAATATACACAAATGCTATCAGCAGAAGTAAGCAGGCACGCTCCTATTGTTTCATCATAACCCTGTCCCTAAGTGGCAGTATTCTTGCACCTATTTTATCTGTGTTATCCTTCTGAGCATTTGAGTAGGCAGATTTTAGTTTAGTCATGACTTCTGGGAATTTCAAACTAAGCAAGGTATTTTGTACGTCAATCAGATCTTCGGGTCAGAGCCCTGAAATGGGGTTAGCAAACAACATATCAGTGGACAATGATGGAGGCTAATAACCACCAATTCACCTTAGTCATAAGAAAATACTGAGCCTAAATATGTCTTCAAGGGCAGTGATGAGTAACTAGAAAAGCATGGGTAATATAAAACAGATTAAAGATATGGCACACACACACACAATTTGACCCCCAAATTAAAAGATAATAATTCTGAAAAAAAAAAAAAAGAATAACTTCAAGAACCAAAGAAAAACTTTTTGCTTCATTTGCTTAGTGTTCTCAGAAGACAAAAGAGAATATGATCATCATGAAACAGAATAAAACACTGATATAAAAACTAGGAGAAACTTCTATTTCAAGTTATGGCAGATTAGCTTTTACAAGACAAACTCTCTGGCCAAGAGCAATTAGAAATATTGTGTACATTAAAAAAACTACTTGAAGGCATTGAAAAACCACCAATACAATGAGAATTTGAGGGGGGGGGGGTGCATATTGCAGAAAAAAAGAAAAGCCTAGTGTAAAAAATGATATTGTAGATCAGTTACGTCTTAAAAGTATTTGCCAAATCTAGAATAACAGCCTCAGCCAAATTGCTGATAAGCTGATAAAAGGTCCTGAAAATGTCCCAGAAGATGAGAAACAAAAATAGGTGTTCAGAGTCCACCAAGATACAACAGTCCTGGCACCTGCCCCAGCTTTCAACTGAGGTGCTCAAAGGGCTATTATTTGGAACCAGGGTTGACCTGAAGTTGATCAACCCTTATAGACTGAAAGTAAGTTTCAAATGAACCTATGTCCCATTTGGATTTATGGTCATTTGTTCTTTCCCTAATGCCACCAAAAGACGAAAGAGGGGTTGAAGGAAGAAAATGCCCTCCAGAGCCTGGAATCATAACTGTAATTTTTCACAAATAATCAAAAATGACCAGATGTGCACAAGCCTTTAGAAACAGCAAACAATAGGTACAGGCCCAAGGGAGAAGTCTGACATCAAAGTGAAGAATTTCACACAGATCACGAAACTATAAAATAGAAACAAATGAAAATTTTAGAACTGGGGGAAAATCCAACAAAACAACTTGAGATTAAGAACTCAATGGATGCTTTTAACAACAGAACAGACATAGCTAAAGAATGGATCAATGAAGCAGCTAAGAACAAAATAACCAGATGGATACATGGAAAAACCAAATGGGCATAGGGAGGGACAGAAGGAGCATTTCAAAATTAATGAAAATAGACGGTACAAACTTCCAGTTATTAGATGGATAAGTTCTGAGCATCTAATACACAGCATGGTAATGACCGTTAACAATAATGTATTACATACTTGGAAGTAGCTAAGAGAGTGAATCATCACCACACACACACACACACACACAATTGTGATTGTGAGATGATGAATGTGTTAGCTAAACTTATTGTGGTAATCACTTCACAGTATATAAATGTATCAAATCATCATGTTGTACACCTTAAACTTACACAATGTTATATGTCATCAATAAAGCTAGACTTTTTTTAAAAAAAGGTGAAGAACTAGATCTGTGTTCTTAGGAACCTTTGTGACCTTTAGAGTCCTTAGTGGAAATTATGTCCTATGCTTCAAAGACATACCAGATCATCTACTTGTTAAGTACTAGATACTGTTTTTAAAATACCATAAGGGCAGACATTTAGATGCAGTGGTAAATAAATAGGTAGTGGTAAAGTCAGTAACTCTGGGAAAATATTAATTCAAAATTGTAACACGAAATAACACATAAAATTTTAAAATCCATCAGGCACTTTTGTTGCTGTTGTTTGTTTGTTTCATTTTAAAGGGTACATAAAATAAATCAGGAAAACAGAAACCAAAAATAACGTCCATAGTTTGATCAAAATGATCTTAATTGTTGCTTTATCAAGCCTTTAAACACAACTATCAACAGTACCACAACTGATATCATGAAAAATGACTTTCCTTGAAAAAGAAAAAAGAATGTCCCTATTGTCCACAATCTACATTACCCAAAAATGTGCAGTGCCCTCAGTATGAGGTTTTAAGGACAGGTGCCGAATCCATACTTCTGTCTAATCATGCCTCCTTCTCCTCAGGTTCTTCTCTTATCTAGAACAAACCCTGTCTTAGTAAATGAAAATAGGTTCATCATTTCAAGACTCTGCTTAAGTCCATTTTTTCTATAAAGTCTTACATGATCATTCCATGTAATATGGTCTGTTTTCTCTCTGAATTTCTAAACCATGTGAATTCTTAAGCATGTATTTAATGATGTGGTTGTCATCATTTAATGTGCTTCTTTCTTTTTGCTATTATTTTTCCTTAAATTTGGAGGCTAGCATGTAGAACACAGTAAAAAGATGTGATTGTATCTCAGACTGATGAAGGTTCTAATGATAAAGGACAGAAATTAGGACAAAGAATTGAATGGAAATAAATAATCTTCTAAAATATTTTTTGACAATATTATAAGGGCTTCATTAAAACTGTCTAGGAAATAATCTTTTCCTGACTTTGACATATCAACCTACATAAAATTTTTCCAAATGGAACATGTTCTTCAAAATCTTTTTTCCAAATGGAACACTTTTTCAAAATCTCTCTCAGAATTTGTGCTCATAACAAGGTACATATCCGCTACCACTACCTATTACTGAAATGATCATTATTTTTGAAAGCCACCAGAAATTATAACTGCCTTGTGTTTCACAAAAATACATCTTTGTGAAGAAAATACATGTAATTCTCTCCATTCCATGAAATTATGGAAAATGAGATCTAAGAGAAATCATTATTCCCCCTTTAATACAGAAACACCAACCAAATCCTACTAAATCCTCCAATTTCCAGTCAGAAATTTTCTATGCTGTTTCTCCTGAATCAAGAGATGTCTTTCTCATTTTCTTCCTCATTTTACATCAATTTCTTCATTTTCCTCAAAATTTCTGTCCTTTTATTGGACTCTGCTAAAGTCCAAGTCTCTTGGAGAGAAGTAGCCAAGGCTAAATTTCCAGGAATTCTGATGTCATTCAAAATCTCTTAGTGACAAAAGCTGTCTGTTCCATATTAAATGAACACACGAGCAGTCAATAGGCAAGCAACTCAAAGGCCTGACCTCACATGTCTCTTGATAGAAGACAGCTAACTAGCAGTTCGTTTACTCATAGAGTAAAACTGTAGGGACAGAATCATATTGGGGCAGCTGGGTAGCTTATTTGGTTAAGTGTCTAACTCCTGGTTTTGGCTCAGGTCATGATCTCAGGGTCTTGAGATTAAGTCTCACATAAGGCTCTGTGCTGGCATGAAGCCTAAGATTCTCTCTCCCTCTGACCCTCCCTGCCCCCACTCATATTTGCTCTCTCTCTCTCTCCCCCCACAAAAAAAAGAAGAAAGAAAACTATAAAAAGAAAACAAGAAAATGAATTTTTTTTTCTTTGAAAGGCACTCTAATTAAAAAGTCATTTTGGGGAAAGAATAAAGAAAAGAATGGAAAAGAAAAGAAAAAGAGGGAAGGAAGGGAGGGAGGGAGGGAGGGAGGGAGGGAGGGAGGGAGGATGGGAAAAAGACAAAGGTAGATGGAAGGATGGAGGGAGGCAAACATACAACATATATGACTTCAGATTCAGAGAGGAAATGTAAGAGGTAATTGAGTTTCATAATCCAGCTGGGAATGTGAAGCAGGTCATGGTAGTCAGCTTGGGCTGCCATAACAAAATACATAGATTGGGTGTTTTAAACAACAAAAAATTCATTTTCTTCCAGTTCTGGAGGCCACAAAGTCCAAGATCAGGTCCCAGTAGGGTTCAGTTTCTGATGAGGATGCTCATCCTGGCTTGCAGATGACCATTTCGTCATCACATAGTCCTTCTTCTCTAAGTGTGTGTTCAGAGAGAAAGGGCTCTGGTGTGTCCTCTTATAAAGGCATCAGCCCTATCAGATTAGGGCCCTACCCTTGTGACCTCATTTATCCTTTATTATCTCCTCACAGGCCCTATTTCCAAATACAGTTACACTGGAGGGCCTCAACATATGAATTTGGGGAGGACACAAACATTAGTCTATAACAGGTCATGACAAATGAGTTAGTACCAAAACTTTAAGGCCACTTTTTTCTACTCCCAGTTGGAACCAGATAAAGAATGTGTGTGAAAGTTTCACATAGAAAACCATGATTACTGATTGAGGCTGGTCCTGGGCCAACAGAGGTTATGGGTAACTAGTATTTACCACAGTAAAAATGGTTTTAACTCAAAGACTTTGATTTCTCTTTTATTCAAAATGTAAGGTGAACACAAGAAGATGAAGAATGCTGGTACATTAAACAACAAAAAAGCCAGATATTACCACATAAGAGATATATTCTTAACCCCTCTTATTGAGCCTGCATATATCAGCAGCAAGTGGCCTTCCAACTGTTTCAAAAGAGATTTTTGTTGCAGGAGACCTAGCAGTATAACAAAAACA
Organism: Mirounga leonina; assembly: GCF_011800145.1. Taxonomy (NCBI): domain Eukaryota; kingdom Metazoa; phylum Chordata; class Mammalia; order Carnivora; family Phocidae; genus Mirounga; species Mirounga leonina. The sequence continues at coordinate 56,027,581 of NW_023270305.1, forward strand.
TGAAAGTTAGGCCCAATTTGATTATTCCCCAGTTCATCTGTCTTGTATACAAGTTAGCAATATCCTCATTTGTTTTTCTGAAAACAAGAACTGAGGATTGAAAGTGATGTGCTATTGACAGACACTGCAACTGTCCCTAAAAGGTCCAGGTGATCTATGGCAGACAGTTAAATTTTAATACAATTAGCCTTGGTTTCATGTCAATTAATGCCACACACCACGAGCTACCCAGAGATTCTCTCTCCTAATTCCCAGTGTTGAAAATTACCTATAGCATTTTGTTAAGATTAATTTTTAAAAAAATAAGTAAAAGAAAATTCCCATTATGCTCTATATGATATATTCTCTATAGAAGAGCAGAGTACTTCTTCAAAATCAAGATGTTCCAGGACAGTATTTTTAAAAGCAGTTTGGGGACGCCTGGGTGGCTCAGTCATTAAGCAACAGCCTTCGGCTCAGGTCATGGTCCCAGGGTCCCGAGACTGAGCCCCGCATCAGGCTCCCTGCTCAGTGGGAAGCCTGTTTCTTCCTCTCCCACTCCCCCTGCCCGTGTTCCTGCTCTTATTATCTCTCTGTCAAATAAATAAATAAAATCTTCAAAAAAATTAAAAAAAAAAAAACGAACTACTTTAAAAAAAAAGTCTGAAAAGATTCTGAGTGATGATCTCTGCACATAAGTTCATCTTCACTGGCTAAAATACCTCTGATTTTGTGTAGACTAATTTCCTTAGACTATGTTTTAACATCAAAAGATAAGTTATGACAAGGCTGAAATTAAACTTGAAATTTTTAATTAAGTGGCATTTTAATACTATGGTAAATATATAAATTTTTAAAAAACAGTAATTGAGGGCAGGTTTTATGGATCACATTTGAGACAGGATATTAAAGAGTTTAAACAAATTTATGAAAGAACAGGTGTAGTGAGAATTTTTTAAACAGTGAATCCATTGAGAAAAGAAGTAACAGATTAGAGCACTTTAGCTGTTCTATATGTAAACAAAATCACAATATAATTTAATTAAATCAATCAAATATCAGGTAATGTATAGTAATAATAATACCACCTAATGTTTGATTCTCACATTACTTAGACCAAATACCTGAGTTAGACACACTATTCTAGAATGCAGAAGTAGCTGATTATTACACATCCACATAAAAGTAAGTATAGTCTATCCTTATAATTAATGGATTCTGTATTTAGGGTCTCTTTACTTGTGAATTCTCCTTTTCAGTAAAATGTACTTATAACCTGAAAATCAATACTACTATTGTATTTTTACAATCATTCATGGGCATGCCTGCACAGAACGAACCTGTAAAAAATCTGAGTTCCTGATGCATATTCCCAACTGAGGTCAAAGAGGGCGATGCTAGACCGTCCTGTTTCAGCTCTCACACAGAGATTAAGAGAGGATGAAGAGGGTAAGGAGCAGAACAGCGTACTGTAAGAAGCTCTGATTCTGGGGCGAGGTGCACAGGGTTTATTTTTTTACTATGTTATGTTAATCACCATACATTACATCATTAGTTTTTGATGTAGTGTTCCACGATTCATTGTTTGCATATAACACCCAGTGCTCCATGCAATACGTGCCCTCTTTAATACCCATCACCAGACTAAACCATCCCCCTACCCCCCTCTCCTCTAGAACCCTCAATTTGTTTCCAGAGTCCACAGTCTCTCACGGTTTGTCTCCCCCTCTGATTTCCCCCCTTCATTTTTCCCTTACTGCCATCTTCTTTTCTTCTTCTTTTTTTTTTAACATATAATGTATTATGTGTTTCAGAGGTACAGATCTATGATTCAACAGTCATGCACAATTCACAGCGCTCACCACAGCACACACACTCCCCAATGTCTTTCAACCAGCCACCCCATCCCTCCAAACCCCAACCACTCCAGTAACCCTCAGTTTGTTTCCTGAGATTAAGAATTCCTCATATCAGTAAGGTCATATGATACATGTCTTTCTCTGATTGACTTATTTTGCTCAGCATAACACCCTCCAGTTCCAACCATGTCGTTGCAAATGGCAAGATCTCATTCCTTTTGATGGTTGCATAATATTCCATTGTATATATATATACCACTTCTTCTTTATCCATTCATCTGTCGATGGACATCTTGACTCTTTCCATAGTTTGGCTACTGTGGACATTGCTGCTATAAACATCGGGGTGCATGTACCGCTTAGGATCACTCCATTTCTACCTTTGGGTAAATACTCAGTAGTGCAATTGCTGGGTCGTATGGTAGCTCTATTTTCAACTTTTTGAGGAACCTCCATACTGTTTTCCAGAGTGGCTGCACCAGCTTGCATTCCCACCAACAGTGGAGGAGGGTTCCCCTTTCTCCGCATCCCTGCCAACGTCTGTCATTTCCTGACTTGTTAATTTTAGCCATTCTGACTGGTGTGAGGTGGTATCTCATTGAGGTTTTGATTTGGATTTCCCTGAGGCCGAGCAATGTTGAGCACTTTTTCATGTGTCTGTTGGCCATTTGGATGTCTTCTTTGGAGAAATGTCTGTTCATGTCTTCTGCCCATTTCTTGATTGGATCATTTGTTCTTTGGGTGTTGAGTTTAAGAAGTTCTTTACAGATTTTGGATACTACCCTTTATCTGATATGTCATTTGCAAATATCTTCTCCCATTCTATCAGTTGTCTTTTGGTTTTGTTGACTGTTTCTTTTGCTGTGCAAAAGCTTTGTATCTTGATGAAGTCCCAATAGCTCATTTTTGCCCTTGTTTCCCTTGCCTTTGGCGATGTTTCTATGAAGAAGTTGCTGCGGCTGAGGTCAAAGAGGTTGCTGCCTGTGTTCTCCTTTAGGATTTTGATGGACTCCTGTCTCACATTGAGGTCTTTCAACCATTTGGAATCTATTTTTGTGTGTGGTGTAAGGAAAAGGCCCAGTTTCATTCTTCTGCATGTGGCTGTCCAATTTTCCTAACACCATTTGTTGAAGAGACTGTCTTTTTGCCATTGGACATTCTTTCCTGCTTTGTCGAAGATGAGTTGACTATAGAGTTGAGGGTCCCTTTCTGGGCTCTCTATTCTGTTCCATTGACCTATGTGTCTGTTTTTGTGCCAGTACCATACTGTCTTGATGATGACAGCTTTGTAATAGAGCTGGAAGTCCGGAATTGTGATGCCGCCAGCTTTGCTTTTCTTTTTCAACATTCCTCTGGCTATTCAGGGTCTTTTTGGGTTCCATACAAATTTTAGGATTATTTGTTCCATTTCTTTGAAAAAAGTTGATGATATTTTGATAGGGATTGCATTAAATGTGTAGATTGCTCTAGGTAGCATTGACATCTGCACAATATTTGTTCTTCCAATCCATGAGCATGGAACGTTTTTCCATTTTTTTGTGTCTTCTTCAATTTCTTTCATAAGTATTTTATAGTTTTCTGAGTACAGGTTCTTCTCTTTGCCTCTTTCGTTAGATTTATTCCTAGGTATCTTATGGTTTTGGGTGCAACTGGAAATGGGATCGACTCCTTAATTTCTCTTTCTTCTTTCCTGTTATTGGTGTATAGGAATGCCACTGATTTCTGTGCATTGATTCTATATCCTGCCACTTTACTGAATTCCTATCTGAGTTCTAGCAGTTTTGAGGTGGAGTCTTTTGGGTTTTCCACATAAAGTATCATATCATCTGCAAAGAGAGAGAGTTTTACTTCTTCTTTGCCTATTTGGATGCCTTTGATTTCTTTTTGTTGTCTGATTGCTGTGGCTAGGACTTCTAATACTATGTTGAATAGCAGTGGTGAAAGTGGACATCCCTGCCGTGTTCCTGACCTTAGGGGGAAAGCTCTCAGTTTTTCCCCACTGAGAATGATATTTGCTGTAGGTTTTTCATAGATGGCTTTTATGATATTGAGGTATATTCCCTCTAATCCTATACTCTGAAGAGTTTTAATCAAGAAAGGATGCTGTACTTTGTCAAAGGCTTTTTCTGCATCTATTGAGAGGATCATATGGTTCTTGTTCTTTCTTTTATTAATGTTTGTATCACATTGATTGATTTGCGGATGTTGAACCAACCTTGCAGCCCAGGGATAAATCCCACTTGGTCGTGGTGAATAATCCTTTTAATGTACTGTTCTGGATCAGTACAGTACTGATCTGTACAGTACTGTACTGTACTGGATCCTATTGGCTAGTATTTTGGTGAGAATTTTTACATCCATGTTCATCAAGGATATTGGTCTGCAATTCTCCTTTTTGATGGGGTCTTTGTCTGGTTTTGGGATCAAGGTAATGGTGGCCTCATAAAACAAGTTTGGAAGTTTTCCTTCCATTTCTATTTTTGGAACCGTTTCAGAAGAATAGGTATTAATTCTTCTTTAAATGTTTGGTAGAATTCCCCTGGGAAGCCATCTGGCCCTGGGCCCTTGTTTATTGGGAGATTTTTGATTACTGCTTCAATTTCCTCAGTGGTTATAAGTCTGTTCAGGTTTTCTATTTCTTCCTGGTTCAGTTTTGGTAGTTGATACATCCATTTCTTCCAGATTAGCTAATTTGCTGCCATATAGTTGCTCATACTATGTTGTATTTCTTTGGTGTTGGTTGTTATCTCTCCTCTTTCATTCATGATTTTATTTATTTGGTTGATTTCTCTTTTCTTTTTGATAAGTCTGGCCAGGGGTTTATCAATCTTGTTAATTCTTTCAAAGAACCAGCTCCTAGTTTCATTGATCTGTTCTACTGTTCTGGTGGTTTCTATTTCATTGATTTCTGCTCTGATCTTTATGATTTCTCTTCTCCTGCTGGGTTTAGGCTTTATTTGCTGTTCTTTCTCCAGCTCCTTTAGATGTAGGGTTAGGTTGTGTATTTGAGACCTTTCTTGTTTCTTGAGAAAGGCCTGTATTGCTATATACTTTCCTCTTAGGACTGCTTTTGCTGCATCCCAAAGATCTTGAACAGTTGTGTTTTCATTTTCATTGGTTTCCATGAATTTTTTAAATTCTTCTTTAATTTCCTGGTTGACCCATTCATTCTTTAGTAGGACGCTCTTTAGCCTCCATGTATTTGAGTTCTTTCCAACCTTCCTCTTGTTGAGTTCTAGTTTCAAAGCATTGTGGTTTGAAAATAGGCAGGGAATGATCCCAATCTTTTGGTACCGGTTGAGACCTCATTTGTGACCTAGGATGTGATCGATTCTGGAGAATGTTCCATGGGCACTAGAGAAGAATGTGTATTCCGTTGCTTTGGGATGGAATGTTCTGAATATGTCTGTGAAGTCCATTTGGTCCAGTGTGTCATTTCAAGTCTTTATTTCCTTGTTGATCTTTGGCTTAGATGATCTGTCCATTTCAGTGAGGGGGGTGTTAAAGTCCCCCACTATTATTGTATTGTTGTCCATGTGTTTCTTTGCTTTTGTTACTAATTGGCTTATATAACTGGCTGCTCCCATGTTAGGGGCATAGATATTTACAATTGTTAGATCGTCTTGTTGGATAGACCCTTTAAGTATGCTATAGTATCCTTCTTCATCTCTTATTATAGTCTTTGGTTTAAAATCTAATTTGTCTGATAGAAGGATTGCCACCCCAGCTTTCTTTTGGTGTCCATTAGCATGGTAAATGGTTTTCCACCCCCTCACTTTCAATCTGGCGGTGTCTTTGGTTCTAAAATGAGTCTCTTGCAGACAGCATATCGATGGGTCTTATTTTTTTATCCAATCTGATAGCCTGTGTCTTTTGATTGGGACATTTAGCCCATTTACATTCAGGGTAACTATGGAAAGATAGGAATTTAGTGCCATTGTATTGCCTGTAAGGTAACTATTACTGTAAAGTGACTGTTACTGTATGTTGTCTGTGTTCCTTTCTGGTCTATGTTACTTTTAGGCTCTCTCTTTGCTTAGAGGACCCCTTTTAATATTTCTTGTAGGGCTGGTTTCGTGTGTGCAAATTCCTTTAGTTTTTGTTTGTCCTGGAAGCTTTTTATCTCTCCTTCTATTTTCAATGACAGCCTAGCTGCATATAGTATTCTTGGCTGCATATTTTTCTCATTTAGTGCTCTGAATATATCCTGCCAGTTCTTTCTGGCCTGCCAGGTCTCTGTGGATAGGTCTGTTGCTAATCTAATGTTTCTACCATTGTAGGTTACATATCTCTTCCCCCAAGCTGCTTTCAGGATTTTCTCTTTGTCTCTGAGACTCGTGAGTTTTACTATTAGATGTCAGGGTGTTGACCTATTTGTTTTCATTTTGAAGGGGGTTCTCTGTGCCTCCTGGATTTTGATGCCTGTTTTCTTCCCCAAATTAGGGGAGTTCTCTGCCATAATTTGCTCCAATATACCTTCTGCCCCTCTCTCTCTTTCTTCTTCTGGATCCCAATTATTCTAATATTGTTTCATCTTATGGTATCACTTATCTCTCGAATTCTGCCCTCGTGATCCAGTAGTTGTTTATCTCTCTTTTTCTCAGCTTCTTTATTTTCCATCATTTGGTCTCCTATATCACTAATTCTCTTCTGCCTCATTTATCTTAGCAGTTAGAGCCTCCATTTTTGATTGCACCCCATTAATAGCCTTTTTGATTTCGACTTGGTTAGATTTTAGTTCTTTTATTTCTCCAGAGAGGGTTTCTCTAATATCTTCCATGCTTTTTTCAAACCCAGCTAGTATCTTTAAAATCATCATTCTGAACTCTAGTTCCAACATCTTACTGATGTCCATATTGATTAGGTCCTTAGCAGTCAATACTGCCTCTTGTTCTTTTTTTTGAGGTGATTTTTTCCATCTTGTCATTTTGTCCAGAGGAGAATAGATGAATGAGAGGACAAAATGCTAATAGGGTAACAACAATCCCATAAAAATATACACTAAGCAAATCAGAAGAGACTTTCCAGAAAGTGGTTGCTTTTCTGTTCAGAGATTTGCTGCTATTCTCTTTTTCGATCTCCTGTTGAGTTCGTAGGTGTTCAGAATGGTTTGATCCCTATCTAGCTGAATTCCTGGGACCAGACGAAATTTAGGTCTTCTACTCCTCTGCCATCTTGCCTATTATTGGTGCACAGGGTTTAAATCCCAACTCTGGCAACTATCAGTGGAGTGGTCAATTAATTAACAGTTCCAACTTTTCTCTTTTATGAAAGAAAGAAAATAGAATCTACCAGATGAGGTGATTTTAGGATTTAAGATTTTAATTTATGTTAGCTATGGATACATATTTCCCATAGGAACAACAGATCAATATTCTATAATTCAGTATTCACAGTGACTTTATAGCACATACTACAAGTAAAGATAATCAACTGCATTTTAAAAAATAATATTTAAAAGTTACCATATTTCAAACTACAAAAATATCGCCATAGGAATTAGACTAGCAACCATGAGAGTTGTTTCCTAATTTTTAGAGTTTGGGGGCTATGCTATATAGGTGATAGAATTCAAAGCTCTTTAGTTCTCTGTAACTTGATACTTTTTTTTCCCATTCAATCAACAAATTTGCATTAGGTACTGTTCTTGGGATAAAATACTGAGCAAAAAGAGACAAATGATTCATAGAGTTAATATCCGAGCTCTAGAGAGAAACAATAAGTAAAATAAATTAATCCATATAGTATAAAAGGTAGTCATAAGTGAAAAAAAACTCTAAATGAGGAAGAAAGACAGTCTCTGTTTGCACTGAATATCTGAGTCATTCTCTCTTCTATATAACTACTGACTTTACTCAAATTCAGCCACATTTTCTTTGATTCAACTTAATTGTAAATGACTCCAAATCAGTTTCCCATCTCCACTCTTACTACCTTTCCAATCAATCCTACATTGATTTTCCAGAGATATTTCTCTAAATATCAAACAGTTATTAATACCCTCTATCCTCCACTCCAAAGTCTTCAATGATTCCTCCACACCATATAAAAAATAAACCCATGTCCCACAAATTTTTGTTTAACCTACCTAGATCAGGTTGGCTATTCCATAAATGTTTGCTGCCCCTAACATAATACATTTTAAACAAGAGATACTGTATGCATATCTGTTAATGAATTGACTGGAAACAGAAGTTCCAGGGAGAGAGAACATATTATGAAGTTAGGTGTGGTACAGTCACTGAAACAGAAGAAGGAATTCTCGAGTGAAGGGAATGTAAAGATCAGTTATTGTTGGTCTTTCTGGAAACAAAAAAAAAATGCTGGAGAGGATCTGGAGATGCATATACTAGAAGTCTGGCTAGCAGGGGACATACAACATGAAGCCATATTTATGAGCCTCCCTCCATTCTATTCCTTTTTTGATCTGCCCTGAGCTGGCCCAGTTGTTATTAGGCTACCATCATAGTGAACATATTCTTGTTTATGCTCATGTGATTCATTTCTTATCTCTGTTGTACAAACCTCTGTGTGTGTGTTTCTATGTGTGTGTGTGTGTGTATTGGTTCTTAATGATTGGAAAAAAGTGATAGGCTTATAATATAACTTCCAAGCTGCCTCTAACAGTGCCTTGTTAGAAGCATTAATTAAAAATTGAATCTTTATGCCAAAAAGTGGCTTCCTTCTCGACAGAGGGATATTCCTACAAGAATAACTGGAAATCAGTACTGCTAAATAGCTCTGATCATTTACCACCATATTCTACAACTTTTCATACAGTTTCTTAGGTAATTTGGTACAATTCTGCTCTCTGCAATTTCACTTCTCTTATTTTCCCCCATTCTCATCTCATCATTAGGTAGGCATTTAATTGAATTAATATAACATTGATATAACATCATTCAGTTTGTTTAGATGTGAAGTCATGCTTAATTCTTTGAGCTTTGATAATCCTTCTTAAACTCAGTTAAACATTAACTAAGTATTTGAAATAACAAAAATATTGTGTAGATTCATTAATACATACACTTATCTAAAAATAGTTTATAGGGTAATAGTATAAATAAGGAGCTTATGACTTAATTAGAAGTAAAATACTCTGTTGGATGAATATGTGGAACTCCAAAGCATATCATACTGATTTGTAGGGCTGTCTACATTCACGAAGAAACCATGAGATTGCTGCATGTTGTTATATAAAGTATGAAGTTAAAATGGTTTATTTTCATTATTTAGAATAGCAATAATTAATATTATTTTATAGTTAAAATAAATGTATATATATGTGTGTATAAATATACATGTATTTATATCTATTTCAGTTTCTAACATTGACATAAATATGAACACTAGGAAAAGTAACACACATTACTAAAATAAAATACTTTAATTCCTCCCCCAAATCCTTAATTAAGTCTTTAAAGCCTGTGTGACTGAACATGGAATTCAGGTTTATTTTTGTGGCCAACACATGCCAACAACAACAAAAAAAGGAAGCTGATAGTCAATAATATATTAGCGTTTGTTTCATGGTAATCCTGAAAAAGATGGTTGCAAGGTAAAGAAAACAGAGGGGCTTCTCTATGAGAGAAAAAGAATCTAAAAAATTTTTAAGGCAAAGCAAACAAACAAAATTCCTCACTTATTCATTCATTTTTGTTTGATTGTTATTACCCAACAATTAGCTCAATACATCAGCCTCTGTTTGGCAAAGAAATATTTTAGGTAGTAAATGAACTGTGTTTGAGCATGAATCACTGCCTTTGCAATAGCCAAGTCTTTGAAAACAGCTGTTGAGACGATCTCAAGTAATGATAATTTTAAAATCATAAATAGCAATTTAAAATGTGACTCAAATAAAGAATTGATATACTTATTATATTCAGTAACATCCCTTTAGGGTGAGGAAGAAGCCATAATTGTTTCTTGTGAAAGTTATGGTGATTTTTTATAAAACATTAGAATACTAAGTGCTGTTCTTGGCTTTATTTTTTTTAAGTAGGGGGCTTGAACTCATAACCCTGGGATCAAGAGTTGGAAACTTAACTGACTGAGCCACCCAGGCACCCCAGTTCTTGACTTTAAATGGTAGGTATAAAGCTCTGTTAGGACCACTCCTCTCAAAGGGTATAAACGATGATTCACAAGATTTTGGCAAAGAACTCAAATTCCATTTAGTATTTCTTCACTCAGTCATCTATAACTTTTATTATACAGATTGTAAGCTAAAATAGGAATTGTGTATTAGAAGCTGTTCTCCGCTCATCATCAGGGAAGGTGAAAAGATAGTTGGGAATTTACAATCCTCTTGATTTTGATGGTCATGAACCTATGTAAATTTTTGTTTCCTAGGTGGATGGATGATTTACAGTAAGGAGGAACTGGATGGGCTAAAAGAAACATGAAGATTAGTGGGACATGATATTCCCACATCTCTTTCAATGGAAAAAAAATGCCCATACATATATTCCACAGGAATTATGCACCAGGCATCATTTTTATGCCATGATATGCTCTTATGGATATAGTCAGTGCAGATCTTCCTTCATTATTCTGTATATCTAAGCTAATTGAAGTTATCAAATGATGCCTGCTACTCAACACTATATAAATATACAAAACATAAGCATACAAAAACTCTGTAACTATTATTTTTCTGTTCAAGAGTGATTCTTTAGTGGGCTAATTTTGTTCTTTCAGTAAAAACATATGTTGGAATCAACATATACAGCCAAACAAATATTTACATTTAGAGCAGACAGATAAAAATTTTTACAAATATAGCCCAGGCATCAATTGTTGGGAATTTAGAGAAAAGGGCCTTATATCCAGAAATAGCACAAAATCCAAGATAATATTTTAAGCTGGAATATCCAGTATAAATAAGCTTCACAGTAACTCAAATATCAATCAAAACAAAAAAATTATCAACATTAAAACCAAATTTATGACTTTCAGTTTCCAATCCATATATAAGGAGCTTAAAGTTCCCACTCATTTTAACAAGAAGTAAAAAGCTGAACAGACCTTCCAAAACAGAAAATACCAAGCCCAGATAGGTTCACTGGTAAATTCTACCAAACATTTAAGGAAGATTTTATACCAACTGCCTACAATCTCTTCTGAGGACAGAAGCAGAGGAAATACTTACTAATTCATCAAGGCCAGCAATACCCTAATATCAAAAACAGATGAAGACATTACCACAAAGTAAAATAGCAATATCTCTCATAAACACAGGTGCAAAAATCCTCAATAAAATATCAACAAATCAAATAAAAAGAAATATAAAATAATTATACACCATGATCAAGTGGTATTTATCCCAGATATGCAAAGCTGGTTCAATATTTGAAAATAAATTAATACAATCCATCACAGCAACAGACCAAAAAAGAAAGAAAAAAATCACATGATTCTATCAATAGCCAGATAAAGATTTTGAAAAAAATCCAACACTGATTTGTGTTAAAACCTCTCAGTAAACTAGGACTAGAGGGGCAACTGTCTCAACTTGATAAAGACTGTCCACAACTAACATCATATTTAATGAGAAATGTGAAGTGTTTCCACGAAGATCAAGTATAAGACAAGGATGTCTCCTCTCACCACTCCTTTTCAACACTGTCCTGGAAATTCTTACTAATGCAATAAGGCAAGAAAAGAAAAGAAAAGTTTTATAGACTGGGAATAAAGACATAAAACTGCCTTTGTTTGCAGTAGATTTGATTTTATATCTGAAATATCAACAAAAGAACTCCTGGAACTAATCAGCGATTATAACAAGGTTGTAGAATATAAGGTTAATATACAAAAGTCTATTGTTTTCCTATACACTAACAATGAGCAAGTAGGATTTGAAATTAAAAAAAAAAATCACATTAGTATATCCCCCAAAACAAAATAATTAGACAGAAATCTAACAAATATGTACAAAATCAATATGAGAAAAACTATAAAACTCTAATGAACAAAATGGAAAAAAAAACTAAATAAAGATATTCCATGTTCATAGATAGGAAGACCTGATATTGTCAAGATGTCAGTTCTTCCTAATTTAATCTACAGATTCACTGCATTTGCAATCAAAATCCCAGCAACTTATTTTGTGGATATTGAAAAACTGATTCTAAAGTATACAGAGAGAGGCAAGACACCCAGAAGAGCCAACACAATATAGAACAAAAAGAACAAAGTTGGAAGGCTGATGCTATGCAACTTCAAGACTTACTATAAAACTACAGTAAAAGACTCCGTGGTATTGAAAGAATACCATAAAATGAAAGAATAGACAAATAGATCAATGGAACAGAAAAGAGAGCCTAGAAATTAATCTCCATAAATATAGTGAACTCATCTTTGACAAAGGAACAAAAGCAATACAATGGAGCAAAAATAGTCTTTTTAACAAAAAATGCTGGAACAACTAGACATCCACATGCAAAAATAAATCTAGAAACATATTTTATACCCTTCACAAAAATTAACTCAAAATGGATCATAGGCCTAAATGTAAAATATTATAAAACTGCTAAAGATAACATAGGAGAACACCTAGATGATCTTGGGTATAGCGATGACTTTTTAGATACAACATCAAAGACACAAGCCATTAAATAAATGATAAATTGGACTTCATTAAAATTAAAAACTTGGGGCGCCTGGGTGGCTCAGTTGGTTGGGCGACTGCCTTCGGCTCAGGTCATGATCCTGGAGTCCCGGGATCGAGTCCCACATCGGGCTCCCTGCTCGGCGGGGAGTCTGCTTCTCCCTCTGACCCTCCTCCCTCTCATGCTCTCTGTCTCTCATTCTCTCTCTCTCAAATAAATAAAAAAAAAATCTTTAAAAAAAAAATTAAAAACTTGTGCTCTGCAAAAGACAATATCAAGAGAACGAGAAGACAAACCACAAAGTGGAAAAAATATTTGTAAAAGACACATCTGATAAGATATGACTTACCCAAAATATACAGAGAAATCTTAAACACAATAAGAAAACAACCAACCTAAGTAAAAATTGGCCAAAGACCTTAACATACACATGGACAAATATATATATACATATATATATATATATGTCAAACAAGCATATATAAAAAGATGCAACACATCATATCATCAAGAAAATGTAAATTAAAATAACAATAAGCTACCACTACACACCTATTGGAATCTCCAAATTCTGGAACACAGACAACACCAAATGCTGGCAAGGATATAGAGCAACAGGAACTCTGATACATTGCTGATGGGAATTCAAAATTGTTACAGCCACACGTGTAAGACAATTTGGAAGTTTCTTACAAAACCAAAGTTACTCTTACCAACAACCCAACAATCACACTTCTTGATAGTTACCAAAGGAGTTTAAAACTTAGGTCTATATCAAAACCTGTCCTCCACAGACTTTATGACAGCTTTATCCATAATTGCCGAAACTTAGAAGTCCTCACAATATCTTTCAGTAAGTGAATGGATTAATAAATTCTGGTACATCCAGACAATGTAATATTACTCAGTGCTGGAAAGAATTGAGCTATCAAGCCATGAAAAGACATGGAGGAACCTTAAATGTATACTACTAAGTGAAAGAAGCCAATCTGAAAAGACTACATACTATGTGATTTCAATTATATGACATTTTGGAAAAGGCAAAACCCTGAAGACAATAAAAAATATTAGTGGGTTCCAGGGGTTGAATTTGGGGGACAGGGTTGCATAGAAAGAGCACAGAGGATTCTTAGGGCAATGAAAATATTCTCTATGATATTATAATGATGGACAAATGTCATTATACATTTGTTCATACCCACAGAATGTACAAAACTAAAGGTAAACCATAATTTAAGCAGTGGACTCAAGGTAATTATACTGTGTCAGATTAATCAATTATAACAAATGTACCACTCTAGCAGAGGATTTTGATAATGAAGGAAGTTATACAAATGTAGAGGCAGGGGATATATGTGAAATCTCTGTGCTTTTCCCTCAATTTTTCTGTGAACCTAAAACTGGTGTAGTTCAAACTTAGAAAAACAAAGTTATTACCTACAATTAGTAATTTTGCTAAAGAAAAATTCAAATCATAAAGGCACCAAATATTCAGAGAAATTATAAGTTACAAACACACACATACACATCGATTAGAATAATGATGGCTGTTAAGTAATAACCTAACAATGACTTAAACTCAAAGGAAGAAGTCCAGAGGCAGGTAGGTACTAGCATTTATTCATCTGCTTAACACCAGGTCCTGGCTTCCTTCTGTGCCACTGTTACTAGCATACTGATTTTTCTCACCCTATGCTTTTCTCTTCATTTTAACAGGATGGCTGGTGCAGCCTTGAGTATAACACACTCATTAAGATTAATGAGTAAAAGGAAGAAGAATAGTGTAAGATCCATCTATTCTTTTTATCAAAAAAAGCCAAAGCTTTTCCAGTTACTCCTTGGAAAACTGTCCTATGTCACGTGAGTTAGAACTGAATCTCAGGGTCACCAATAGCTGGGAAAGAAAATATCTCACTCAGCATCTTTAGTGAAATGTGGGAAATGAAGAAAGGAGTAAGGAGCTGTCAGAGAATTATTCATTAACAGGATGGATGGATAGATAGGTAGATAGACAGACAGACATATATGGATTATATCTCAGTTCATGTGAGGCAAAAATGTTGTTTATTCCCAAATATTTTGAATTATCATTTTACCACCGACCATTACAGCAGCGCTGCTGTTTTTATAAATTGGACACTTACCCTCTATTACTTTTCTATTAAATAGATTTCAAATTGGGTAGGCTCAGCATTCACATTTGTTTATTAAATTTAAAAAATCACATAGGCATTTAAAAAATGATATAATGATAAAAATATTAAATAAGGCTATTGAAATTTAGCATTTTTGAATATAAATTATGTACAATTATATAAGGATATAATTTGTAATTCTATAAAATGTAAAAGTAACTATATATCTAAAATTTTAAGTATGACAGAATTGTCCCTAAGATTTTTTTTCTTAAGAGAGAGAGAGTGAGAGCATGTGCAGAGTGGGGAAGGGTAAAGGGAGAAGGAGAGAGAGAATCTTAACCACATTCTATACCAGCATGGAGCCCAACATAGGCTCACAACCCTGAGATCATGACCTGAACCAAAATCAAGAGTCAGACACTTAACCGATGGAGCCACCCAGGTGGCCTTTTATTAATGTTTTATGTGTGATTTTCTGTGTGTATATACATTCCTTGTAGAAACAAGATGGTGCAAAATAAATGCTTTCATCTAGGAATTTTAAATGCATGTTAAGTTGGTCATTTTGAAAATATACATACAGACATGAGTACAGACACACCGACAAGTAGTAGATCCTCACTACTAAAAGGTTATCTTCAAAAATTAAGGAAACTGGAATTTGGGGACAGGGTAACTTGAAATATCCAGAGGTATAAAGTAGAAAAAAAATTTGCAGCACATTAGGAAACTAGAGAAAGCTACCATATGTATTCCATAAATTAAGAAATTTCTATAATATATAACTTAAAGGGAGACCCAAAATTTTTTCCTATTTTTTTAAAATATACTTCTTCCCAGAGTGTTTTATGTTATCTGTAATTTATTTTAAGCATAGACATTATAGGATGTGTATATGCGTGTGTCTTTATGCATGAATCTACTTTAATGAATGCCCTAGTGGTGGTTAGTTCACATTTGAGGTAACCTACTAAAAGATACACTCAAGGGTAAAGAGTAGCTTAATGAACACAATTAAGAGTCTATGGACAGTCAAAACAAACATGAATCATAAACAACTGAATAACAGAATTGTTAGTTAACTAGCGTAACGATGTTAAAAACAATTTTATTGGGGAAATTATTAGTATTTAATATAGGAGGATTCTCCAGAAATATTATAGAGACACAAAAATGCATACAAATATGGCAATTCCAATAGCCTAAAACTCTTTAAAGTAGAATTGTAAATTTAACAAATGTATAAGAAATTATGTTGTGCCTTTTTGCTAGTAAATGTTTATATTTGTGGTAGAATTCAGCCTGGGAAATAATTTCATTTTTACATTGTGGACAAGGTATTCTATCTCAAGTAATGAGAGGCCACCAATATCTACAAAGAACCAGGTAAGCATGACTGCCCAAATTAGCCTAGGTCAATTCTCAACAAGACTTCTGCAAGAACCATTCACCGAAGTGCATTAACATGCATCGGTTCATGAGAATAAAAACTGGAAAATGTTAATACCACTAAAGCCCTCGAGAAGAGTTTTGTAAACTGCAATTCATCCATAGTAGCAATATAATCATTATATGTTATGTTCTTTGATATGTTAACAATTGACAGTAAATAGTATCACCATTAATGGGAATGTATATTATACATTCATATGCCTTAAAGGAAAAGTCTTTGGAAATAGTTCAATGGCTCATCATCAATTTTACATATTTAATGAACAAAATTTGTTATTTTTCAAATTTGTGCCAATTGGATGACATTATGAGCAAATCAGAATGGAAACTCATGAAAACCTAACATTATTTTATTAAAGGATGAATGCTATAAAATAATTTTATTCAATTGTCTTAGATTAGGCTTTCTCCTGAGTTGCAGGGGGATTTCAAAGAATTCACAATCCTCTAAAACCATTACCTTCATCTATTATTCACAATCTTACATTACCCTCAGTAACAGCATTGTTTTTCTTTGTAGAAGTGTCCTTCTCTTCAGTCAGTATGTTTCTGAAATCTGATCGCATAACAAAATTGCATAATGAATGCCATAAACTAAAATTTGACCAGATTATAAAACATTTTCAAGGTCACAATGAAGTTTTTCTGGGTATGCTGTTGTATAAGGAATATCTGTTTCTTAACAATGATAAATACAATTTAAGTTCATGTTTCCCTATTTTGTAATTTTGAGCAAATTCTTTAAATTCCCCCTCTCTTGGGTTTCTCATTTGCATAGCTAGTACTAACCATTTTTACCCTTCCTATATTATACTTTAAAGATTTACACATTCATTGTTGTTTCTCCTTCAAAGATGTTCCTAGCTTAGGGATGAGTTCATAAATATTGAATAAATAAAGCTGAAATTGGAAAAAGGAAGCAGTAAAGACCAAGTGACACAACATTTAGGCTAGTGGCATATGGAACTAGTGAGTACTAGTGAGTACTAGTTCCCAGAGCTCTAGGGAAGATATTGATACAGAGTCTACAGTGGAATGTAATTGTATGAAAAGTTACATGCCTGGTAGGTAATGATTCCCAGTAAGGTCATTAAGGATCTTGTGTACTCTTCTGTTTTGACTTAAAAATCCAAATGGTCTTTGTTGAGTACTTCTTGCCATTAGTAAAGAAATAGGTTGGGTTTGTGACCATTTGTGTCCTTTATCCACTCTGATGTGCCTTCATTCTTTCAAAAGAACCAAAAACTGTTACCTTATACCCTATTCAACATACTGTCCTGTTTGAACAGGAGAGACTACCACCAGCATCTGCCTGTTTGAAAGCTAAAATATTAATTCAGTTTTCTTCACAGAAAAGTTAAGAGTGAGGTTCAAGCACCAATTTATTAAAATGTTTAGTCCTCTTCGACAAACATAATCTGTGTTGTAAAGAGGCAAATCCAGCCATTATATCTAAAATGTATAGTTCTCAGTTCTGGCTCTTTAATCTATGTACATTTATCAAAATAAATGATAATCAGCCTGCTTTGTAGCACTATTTTTTGGAAATCCTAACATATCATGGAGATAAACATGATGGTTGTCACAACTTACAACTAAAACCTGTCTATCTCATAATGAGATGCAAAATACATGTAAAATGTAAAAAGATCGGCACTTCTGGCTAAATAATGTTATGTCTCAGATGGTTTATGATATTGATGTGGTTATCCATCTATGTGAAAGAAAAATGCAAATTCATATTACCAAACATTCAAGAGAGTCCTCTTAAGTCTAATTTATACTCTAGAATGCTAACATCACACAGCACAGCAACACTATTTACAGAATTATTCTGTGAAAATGTCTTTACCCAAATTCTTAAAGTGAGTTTTGAATATTCCAGAATAAGGTTGAAATTCAGTTGAAAGGCCTTACTATGATCCCAAAATAAAAATGGCAAACTGACCAGCTTTAATTTTGAAGGAGGCACAGGCTGACTCAGTAGTAGAGGAGGCCTTATTTAAAAACTAAAGAATGAGATGTTGAAGACATAAGTTAAAAACTAGTCAAGAGACAGAAGATTAGAAAGAACTATCAAGAGTTGCCTCTAGAAAAGAATCCTGGAATAATCTTACTTTTGCTGACGTATCTTACTATATCTAGTCATCACTGGAAAAAGAAAACTGCATCTGTATTCTATAGGGAATCTTCAATTCTGCTCTTAAAATCTGTAGATTATGAATTATTTTTCTAAATAGATACACATCTGTGTACTTTCTTCTCCAGCATAAAAAATGACAAAAAATAATGTGCACGTGGGAAAATATATCATAAACTCCCAAACTGACCCAGAAGTCACATATGGTAGTGGTGGGTGACTATAATAAAGCCAATATATCTTGTGTGTCATATTTTTCTAAAAGCCTAAGATCGGGTAATTACTTTAGATTAAAGTGAATACACTATAATTAGGAAGCTTAAGGAAAATGTGAATAAAAAATACATGACAGTGTCATGTCAATATAAAGGAATATATTAAGTTGTACAAATTTAAAGATGGAGCTAAGATAAATGTACCATATAAAAATCACCTATAGTAAATACAAGTCATTTTACATAAAATAACAGTGGACTGACTGTTGAAAACTAGATTTTATAATTGTTTTACATCCTTCACAAGCAGGACAGTTTTGGATACACATCAAAAAATCTTTTCTTCCAGATTATTTCTTCATTTTTGTATCACTGGGCATATGCCAGAGAAATGTGATTTTTATGACTTTTTAAAAGGCTAGGGTTTCTAAATTTCTAAAGGTGTACTCATTTGTCATATAATGAGATCTTAGGACTTAGAATTATCTCCCTTATAATAAAGACTCCATACTCCTGAAACTAAAATTACACTGTATGTTAACTAACTGGAATTTAAACAAAAACTTGAAACTACCAAAAACCTTTTATAACAAAGGGCTGAAATAAGTTTACTTAACTATAATTTTTGTAGGAACTGATACATTTTCAATACTTTAGCTTGTCATCTTTTTTTAAAGCTACTTTCAAAATCATGGACTAATTGGACAACTGTTTTTTTAAAGTAATGTTAATAACCTAGACTCTCTACTACTTAAATTTTTTGCTGAAGACCAATGGGAGAACTGACTAAGAAAGTAAGCCCAATCTAGTGTTGGCACCACAGTAGGCATAGCTGAAACAAAGGGCATTTAGGACAAGCGGTCTAGATTTATGTGGTAATATTAGTGATGGGGAATATGGCAGAGAGGGCCAGAGTAGCTCCTTGCTCGTTAATGACATCATTTTTGATGCAGGAGGTGTCATTTCCAGTGAATTAATGTCACCGCACCAACCAATCAGTTAAGAAGAACCACAGCTACTGTTCTTATACCCTTGAAGGACAAATAACAAAAAAGAAAGATATTCTTGTTATTTTTAACAGATGACAGAGATATGAAGAAAAACTCAATATATCCCAGCAAAACGTTAAGGAAGTAGAAGATAATACTGTTTCTTTTTAGATGGGAGGATGAGGAGGCCAGCAGAAAGAAATCAATATAAAAAGTCTCAAAAGAAATGGTTTTTAAACTTGATGAAATTTAACACTGTTTTACAGTGAATAAACATTATAAAATATGTTTATACTCATGCTAAATAAAGGGTACACTTTCTCCTTTATTAGTTTTAAAAAGGCACAGAATTATAAATGATCCATAAAATAAAACAGATATATAAGTTCAACAACAACCAAATGTAAAGCCTGTGACATTTTCCTTGAGTTTCAATGACCTCACTAGTCCTCACCCCTTTGTACCCTCAAGGGATTCCCTTCCTGTTCCTAAGCAGTAACCTGAGTCCTGCCTGAGGGTTCCAACAATAGCTGTCAGAAGAGGTTTAGACTGAAGCATTTCTATTCTAAATATGGATGTTTTCTCCCTCTGAGGTGATTTACATTTTCAACTTTCTCTGTCCTTACAGGCTTTGCTTTTTCTGGGAGAAATTTCAAAGGTGGAAGACCTTAGCAGAGTCCAGATACCACAGCAGCAGCCATATTAACCCACTGCCTAAAGACTGCCCCTTCTCACAGAGACATACATAAGTCATAAGATAGCCAATTTATAACTTTTCTTCACATATGTTGTACCGATTCTAGTTTCATTTTATTGAAATACTTGCTGGACTCTCAATTCTTCAAGTGTGTCATAAAATGAGCCAAATGAATCTGTGATTTGTCTCGCTGTAGTAGAGTCTTGTACTCATGTTTATAAGCATGAGTTAACCAAACATAGGCCCAAACTTGCTTCCATTGGGCAATTACTATCTATGTTATCTTTGAAAAGTAATTTGACTCTGTTTCCTAATCTATAAAGTGAGAAAAGTAACATCATCTACTTCATAAGAGTATCATGAGGCTTCAATTACATATATAAAATATTCAAAACATTCCCTACACATATTAGTGAGTGATATTACCATTATGATCATCATCCTTATCATCATCATTATCAATTCATGGAAGTTGTAAGGATTAAATGAAAATGAATAGAAACCATTTAATTCAGTGTCTGGCATATCAAATGTACTTAATAAATTATTTGGTGTATTAGGGGAATTGTTTGTTTGGCTGACTTGATAAGAAGGTTGGTTCTATCATTATTCTGTACGTATTTGAATCTCATCTCCACCACTGTGCAATATAAATGTTTAGCACATTTTGGTGCATATATATATATATGAATCTTGCTATAATATTTATTTTATGATTGTATATGTTATCTCTTAAGTAAATTTTAAGCATCATATCTTACGTATCTTTTATAGCCAGCAGAGAGGAGTGGGGAAGCAAAGTAACATTTGTGTTTTCTATATGTTCAATCTTGCCCTGGGTCATGTACTTATATTAGGCCACTCAATCCTCCCAGGAACTCTTATCATCTCCATTTGACAGATAAGAATGCTAAGAGTCAAAACGTTTCTAAAGCCAAAACTAGAGCTAGGTATATAAATATTCACATTCATTGCCATAAATACACAATGAGGAAAGGATAGTCTCTTCAACAAATGCTGTTGAGAAAATGGAATGAAATTGAGCCCTAATGTCATACCATACACAAAAATCCAGTCAAAATGAATTAAAAACTTAAATAAAAGACCTGAAACATAAAACTCCTAGAAAACATAGGGGAAATGCTTCATGACATTGGACTTGGCAATGATTTCACAGATATGGCACTAAAAGCATAGGCAACAAAACCAAAATAAACAAATGGGACTACATCAAACCAAAAAGCTTGTGCAGAACAAAGGAAAAATTCAACAGAGTGAAAAAGAAACCTTGGAATGGGAGAAAATATCTGTTAACTATATATCTGATAAGGGTTAATCTCCAAAATATATACAAAACTTCAACAATGTAATATAAAAAAAAAACACCTCCCTAATCTCCCAATTAAAACCTAGACATGGGACTTGAATAGACATTTCTCCAAAGAAGACATACAAATGGCCAATAGGTATATGAAAATGTGTCTAATATCACTGACCATCAAGGAAATGCAAATCAAAACCACAATGAGACTAACACTTCACACCTGTTAGAATGGATATTATCAAAAGACTAAAGACAAGTGTTGGCAAGGAGCAAGGATATGGAGAAAATGAAATCCTACATACTGTTAGTGGGAATGCAAAGTGGTCACTATTGAAAACAGTAAGAAATTCCCTCAAATAATTAAAAATGGAACTACCATATGTTCCAGCAATACTACTTTTGGACATTTATCAAAAAGAATTGAAATCAAGATCTCAAAGCTATATTAAGCACCTCCGTATTAAGCAATATTAAGCACTATTCATAACAGCCACGAAGTGGAAACAACCTAAATGCCCAGTGACAGAAGAGTAGATCAAAAAATGTGGCATAAACATACAATAAAAATGAATCAGCTTTTAAAAAGAAGGAAATTCTGCAATATGCAAATATGAATGAAGCTCAGAGACATTGTGCTATGTGAAATAAGCCAATAACATTAAGACCACACTGCAATTCCACTCACGTTAAGTTGTCTAAAACAGTAAAAGTTACAGAATCAGAGTGGAATGGTCGTTGACAGAGGCTGGGGGCAGAGAGAGAAATGGGGAGTTACTAATGCATGGGCATAAAGTTTCAGTTAAGCAAGATAAATGAGCTCTAGAATTCTCCTGTAAAACACTGTATCTGTGGTCAACAATACTGTATTATATACTCAAAAATATGTGAAGATGGTAGATCTCATGTTAAATGTTATTACCATAATAAAATAAAAAATTTTAAATATTCATGCTCAGAGCTGTATAATTGCAAACCGCATATAACATCTCCCCTTCCATTAAAACATGAATTAAATAATTAATTTTATATTTGACCAAAATTATACACTCTAGAATAAGAAAAAAGAATCTTTTACCATTTAGCAATAATTTACCACAAACCTAGCACAGGGCACACAGGGATCTGATAATAATGATGGATTAATTGTTTTGTGTCACCTTGAAGAAACAGAATAGACCCTTATCCAAAATTTGGTTCAGATATCAAGACTGATGATGCCACACACATATCAAGAATGTATGAAAAAGGTGTATTACTCACAAACGATGTTTTCTGGGGCAAGCACTGCAGATTTCCCAAGCTATTTCATGGCAGTTAAGGGATGAGACCTGGGTGAAGGTTAACACAAGTTGTTTGAACTTACTGCTAATACCAAAGGAGATTACTCTGGCTTTCTAATCTGCTTGCTCATGTGGGGATCAGAAGGGGAATAGGGAATAAGATAATGTTTAAAAGCTGTCATCAGTCAAGAAAAAATGGAGTCAGACTGTTTATTACTGTTTAGTTAAAGGCAAAATTGTTCCAAAAAGATAGAATGACTGAGAATATAAAAATGTAATATGAAAAGCTAAGGTAAATTTTAAGTAAGTATAAAATTCAAATTAGAGAACAGCAAAGTCAGTTTGTTATTGGGAGTATAATCTGAATAGTCATTAAATATTTAATTGTTGAAGTCTATTGCTTTGCTTTTAGAAATGGAAATTTATAAAAGTGATTTAAAAATACTACTTTTGAAATTGAGTCTCAAACTTTGCTTTAATTGCAAAATTATCTTTTAATTTTAGAAAATATAATCATGATGGGGGAAGATTTGGCTTTCAATTTCCCAAGTGAATATTTCACTTAGAGAATTCATTCTACCTCACAGATACCTCTACATTTCATTATCATTTACTTTGACTTAATTAAGAAATAACCCACCCATGACAAATTGAGTTAAATATAAAAAAAACTGATATATCTTGGATTTACTCAATTCTGTCCTCTAAAAGCTCAATGTTGCTCTAAATTCTTGGAAATGGGAGAAACCAATTGTATGGTCTGCTAACCTATGGGTAGAAAGAGGAGAAGCCCATCCATTAAGGTACTATGCTCTCTTCTCCACGGCCTAGGTGAGATGAACTTAAGAAGGAAGGATTTGACGGACTTCTCCAGCAACACAGAAACTAGAAATAAAATAACTTTGTCGTGATAATCTTTCTATGCACTTTTCTGGACAGAAAAGTCAGGCTGTCCCATTTCATCAAGCTATATTAAGCTTGATGATTAATTTCCTGAGTACAGATTCTTTAGTTTGGGGAAAATCAAGTGAACATTTAGTTGAACTGCTTTCTACCCAGATTTATTTTTTTTTCCAGTTAAAGATTTAAAAACTAATTAATTAAAATTAAAAACCAATAATTAAAGTTCACATGAAGCACACATAAAAGTGTGCACACAGACATACACATACACACATGTTACTGAAGCCAGCCACATGATATTCATCTGAAGAAGTGGAAAGAAAATTTGACTATAGATGAGTATACATTCTGGCTGATAAGACAAATATGCATCTCACAAATAATATGAGAATATAATCACATAGCTAGAAATACTGCATACCAGCACAATTTAAGCCTAAAAACATAAAAGATAAGTTGACATTGCAATAAAAGGTGAAAATCCCAAACATTCATGTGTAAATTTGTAACTTAGCACCACTTTATTGCTTGACACTAATTAAGCAAGAAAAAAATCAAATGGCTAGAGAATTTAACTTTGAAAATGAGAATTCTGTTCATAAACATGAAATTATAAAGCTATTCATTAATTTTGATGATTTATTTAGTTAAAAAGCACAGTATGAGATGAATAAAATTAAGAGATCTATAGCTCAGGGTTAGACTCTAGAAATATTACCTTTTTAGTTCATTTTAAAAAATAATGATAAAGGTGAATATCATGTAGACATTTACATCCTATTACAGAGCTAATTACACAGGTTAGGAATAGAGCAGGGTATGTTTATCTTTTTATTATGATATTGAAATTTATCATTTCCCAACTTTGCTTGTTGACCTCAAGGTCTTTTCTAACACAAAGGAGAAAAACTAAATATAGTTGAGCACATTACTTTAAATATACAGAACATTAACCTCTTAATTTATTGGGCAATTTCATTCATGAATTCTTTAGAGACATAGCAAGCTTAAGAGGTGGAGGGATGACAACAATTACCTTTTAATGTCTTCTTTGTAACCTTGTCCAACTGAGTGGCATTAATTTACCATGGGTTGCCTTAGATATAAAATACTTAATCATGCTCCCTGACTTCAAATTATAATACAAAGCTATAGTAATTAAAACAATATGATAGTGACATAAAAATAGACACGTACATAAATGGAACAGAATAGGGAGCCTGAAAATAAACCCATGCATATATGATCAATTAATTTGCAATAGGAGCCAAGAATATATATACAGTGGAGAAAGGACAGTTTCTTCACTAAATGGCTCTTGAAAAACTAAACAGCCACATGCAAGAGAATGAAACTGGACGACTATATTTCAGAAAACACAAAAATCTAGTAAAAATCTTAACTCAAAATCTAGTAAAGCCTTGAACATCAGACCTGAAACCATAAAACCACTAGAAAAAAACGTAGGCTGTAAACTCTCTGACATGTCTTGGCAATGATTTTTTTTTTTAATATGACACCCAAAGCAAAAGCAACAAAGCAAAAACAAACATAGTGGAACTATATAAAACTAAAAGGCTTCTATACAGCAAAGGAAATCATCAACAAAATGAGAAGGCAACCTACTGAATGGGAGAAAATACTTGCAAATCATATATCTGATAAGGGCTTATATCCAAATTATATAAAGAACTCATACAATCCAATAGGAAAAGAATAAACAATTTGACTAAAAGACGAGCAGAAGATATGAATAGATGTTTTTCCGAAGACATACAGATGGCTAACAGGTACATGAGAAGATGCTCAACATCATTAATGATTAGGCAAACACAAATCAAAACCACAATAAGCTATCACCTCACACCTGTTAGACTGGCTACTGTCAAAAAGACAAGAAATTATAAGTGCTGGCAAGGATGTGGAGAAAAAAGAACACTTGTGCACTGTTGGTGGGAATGTAAATTGGTGCAGCCACCATGGAAAAGAGTATGGAGGCTCCTCAAAAACTTAAAAATAGAACTACCATATGATCCAGCAATTCCACTTCTAGGTATTTATCTGAAAAAAAAAAAAAAAGAACTCAAAAAGATTTATGCACCCCCATGTTCACTGCAGCATTATTTACAATAGACAAGCCATGGAAACAACCTAAGTGTCCATAAATGGATAAATGGATAAAGAAATTGTGGTATACGTATGCAGTGAAATATTATAGAGCCATAAAAAAGAGTGAACTCTTTCCGTTTGTGACAACACGGATGGACCTCAAAAGCATTATGCTAAGTGAAATAAATCAGAGAAAGACAAATACCATATGATCCCTCTTATATGTAGAATCTAAAAAAGATACAAGTTCATAGATAGAGATATATTGGTGGTTGCCAGAGGTGGGGAATAGGGATGAAAGAAATAAAAGGGAAAAAAGATGACATGCTCCCCGTGTAATTCTTATAGTTTCTTATTGATCAGTGAAATTATTGCTACTGGCTAAATGCATGGAACAGTACCGTGTGGTTTGCTGAGATAACTATAACAAGCATGGAGGAGTGAAGAGAACTTCTTAACATATAGATCAATGTAACAGAGATGTTCACAAGTACTTAGTAGGATAAAAGCTACAGTAGCTAAACATTCTTATTCACAACAAAGAAGTATATTATTTTGTTCTAGGTAAGAGTGCTTGATTATATTTAAAAACCTTTTCACAGCTGGATGTTCCCATGATAATGACAAGGGACATATAATAATTTTCACTCAAAGGTCAAAAAGTATGTTAGAAGCCTTTTAAAAGAGATAAATGTGTCACACACCAGTAAATACAGCCACCTATCAAGTAGAAACCAGGAGGCAACTTACAGAGGGTCTTCAGAATGTAAGTATGTAGGAAGGAAATTAAATTCTACACTTAAGACAATAAATTGATAATCTGAGTTAGATAAAAAAAAATCACCTTTTGTTGCAAAAAAACATTCAAACCTCCTTAGTTTATATAACTACAAATGTACGAGCCTGATTCAGGGAAAGTCACTAAGAAATTTTGTTGCTTAACATTCATTAAATATAAGAACTTTTTTAAAGAATAATATATGTTTACATTAAAAGCAATCACAAATATTCTAAAATTGTTTTCCCTTAAACATTTAACAATCAACTGAACTGTCATCCCACTCAACATTCAAATTCTACCGCTACAAAAACTCTACTCCATCTTTGCTTTATTTCCTAGATTTAGTCATTATTTTTTCATTTAAATATATATTAATATCTGTAATTTACCAGAGACTGTGCTAGAATCCTGAGGATGGTGGAAACAAAGGGAGGATAAAAGTTTGAAAAAGACTCTTCTTAAATAGCTCCCAAGCTAGTGGGGGAGCAAAAGAAAATTAAACATATAACTAAAACCCAGCATAATTAGTATTATAATAGAGGTATGTAAAAAATGGTAGCCGCTAAGTGATTTTAATTTTAGTCTATTGAGATGGTAAGAACAGATTGTCTACACAAGAAGAGGAAAGATGACATCGACATATATGAAATACTATGGCATATTCAGGAAATTACATACTACTTTGGTATGGCGTAACAGACAGAGCTGCCGAGGAATGTAGGAAATGTGGTTGAAAGAGGCATCTCAGGTCTAACTGTGAAAGATCATGCATGTGCTGAGAAGAGGTGTATTTTGTAGGCATGGAGAAGCCACTGAAGGTTTACATGATAAATTGTGGGTTTTAGAAACATTTTTGATGACAATGTGGATGATGGATAGAAAAAGGAGAGGCTGAAACAGGAAGGCCCATTAGGAGGCTAAGATGCTTACCTGCCTGAAAAGATTTGGTTCTGATCTGAGAGAGCAATAGTGAGAGTGGAGGGGAAAGAAAGAACTTGAGAGCTCTGTCAAGACAAGAATGGACAGGAGGAAGTGGTTTATGGAGGAGATAAAAGAAAGGGAAACATCTCACAATACTCTGATGTTTCACCTAGAGAATGGTACATGATAATTCCATTAGAAATGGAAAACACAGGAAAAAAGTATATTTGAAACAAAAGAAAATTTGATTTTGAATGTGTTGTATCTGAATTGCTTGTGTGTCTATATGCATACATCTGACTACATGAAGATGTTCACTTTCTTTTTCCTTCTATTATACTCTGTTCTTTGTGTTTGAGTCTATTAGAATACTTTAATGTCATATTATCACATGCTAAAGAAAAATCATATCCAAAACCTACATGAAATTCTCCAGTCCTAGAAACTTTCTAATTTCCACAGCTGCTACCACTGTATAATTGTATTTATCTTTCAAATTGATTAGTGGCAAACACTGTTTTAAGCACTAGACTCAGGTAGAACATGGAGACTAAACCCTATGTATCTGAGGTTGGTTGCTAACCAACAAAATTCTCTTTCTAAACATAAATCTGTAAGTCCTTCAAATGGTTTCTAGTAAGAAGTTTGAGTGTAAAATAAGCTTCTGTATTAGAAGTATAATGTAAATAATAACAGAAAATGCTAGCAGATTAGGGAAATCTTACTGTGATTCTCATTCATTACAAATCCTCTAATAATGAAAATACTGCTAATGTGGGCATGAAAGGTGTGGGTGAGCATTCATTTCAAAGCAACTGAGCCAAACAAATAAACTATAATAACTTAGGACCCACCCTGACTTCAGCTCCAATCTAGTAAGCAATCACATGCTTTATGCTCAACTTCTGGAAGAAGTCAGCTTCAGAATGACCTGCTGAGTCAGAAAGGCCCTAGAGCTGGCTGGCACATTGCCTACAACATTTCAGTTCTGGTCTTTATTTTTTATTTATTCTTTTTTTTTTTTTTTTGAGAGAGGGAAAGAGGGGGGATGGGCCTGAGGGGGGGGCGAGAAAGAGGGAGAGAGAGAATCTTAAGCAGGCTCCACTCCCAGCAGAGAGCCTGTCGTGGGGCTTGATCTTACAACCCTGAGATCACGACCTGAGCTGAAACCAAGAATTGAACGCTTTACTGACTGAGCCACCCAGGTGCTTCATGATCGTTTAATAATAAGAGAATCAATTCCTCTGGGCCAAGATAACATTTCAGAGCCTCATATATTTTGTGAATTCATAAAGGGAGCTTCCCTATATTTATAATTATTTATAGTTACAGAGATGGGAAAATTGATGAGGTTTACCTGAGAGGTGGTCAAACAGCTGTTCAACTTAGCTGTTTGGTATTTAAACTCTTGGCTCTATAATGCAAGAATGTATTGTGCCCTAAGTGCATTTTTTTAGCTCTTCTGATAATTATTTCCTGCTCACTAAAGTAACATGGTGTTATTTACTTGTTTTATCCTCTTCATCCTCTTTACCAAAAAAGCACGAAGGAATCATTTATGTTTTAATTTTACTTGATTAAAAAATCTATTTTGGGTTAATGATTCTTTCATAAAATGCCCCTATGCCTAGAAAACAATGTCATTAACTTAGACCAAAATCAGTTAGCAACTGAAATACAAATTTAAGCAACCACATGCACTTGCATAAAGTTATGAAACAATCATTTTTGTAAGATCAAAACCACCAATCTTATTGGTGAGTCACAGTGCTGAAACATAATGGGAGGACCTGGGTTTGGACTGGAGACCTAAAGATCTGGGGAAGTTAAGGGCCCCCTGCAAACATTCCATTCTTAGGAAAAGAAAGAGTTAGAAACCTAGAAAACTTTTCTCTCAAAATAATCCTGAAACACAAACTTCCCAAACACATGAAGAAATCCAATGCTAGATATGTTAACCAAATTAATAACAGAATTACGTACTCCTATCTGATAAAATGAATTTTATGGAACAGTTTGACAGAAATTTTAAAATAAATATATTTAAGTGCTAAAAGAGATAAATGAGGGACTATTATAAGTTAAAAGTGATCAATACTATAAGCAATGGCATGAATTAATCTTATAGACACAAAGCTGAGCAAAAGAAAACACATGAATACATAATGTATGATTCTAATGATATAAAGTGCAAAAAAATGCAAAACTAATCTATGGTTTAAGATGTCAGTAAAATGATTACCTTTTAAAAGGGATATGGAGACCAGGAAGGGTTCAAAGAGACTTTTGGGAATGTTGGGAATGTTCTATTTCATCATTTGGATGCTATTTACATGGGTGCGCTCACTTTGTGAAGAGTACTTGTACTATAAAATGATGCAGAGTGCACTTCAATTAAAATATATGTACTTAAAATACAAACACTAAATATATTTTTAGACATTAAAAACATGTTCTGCTAAGCACTGCCAGTAAGAAAATCCAGGTGTGTCGAACTGATGCATTATCTTTTGGGTTTATTTCATAACTAACTGTTAAAATAAGAATTGCTAAATTTAAAGTAAAAACTAAACTAAAACTAAAAGAAAAATAATTAAATAGAATATTGAAATGTTATGAATGCAATGGGAATACAAATGCATGGGAAAATTTTAAAATATGTCCTACCTTTTTTTTTTAAAGATTTTATTTATTTATTTGACAGAGAGAGACACAGCAAGAGAGGGAACACAAGCAGGGGGAGTGGGAGTGTTCGGAGAAGCAGGCTCCCACTGAGGGGGCAGCCCGATGCAGGGCTCAATCCCAGGACCCTGAGATCATGACCTGAGCCAAAGGCAGACACTTAACGACTGAGCCACCCAGGTGCCCCAATATGTCCTACCTTTTATTGGCATTCAAAATCAGTGCATATTGGTCTCATTAGCAGGCTTAAATCTTCCTCCTCATTTTCTTCTTATTCAAAATATATGAGTTTTTGCTCACTTTTTTCTTTTTCCACTTATTTGTGCTTTTGCATTTGACATTTCCTCCAAAATACTATCATTCAAGTTTTTAATCTTGATAAATCCCTTCCTTGAAGACTAAGTTGGAATGGTTTCACAGGTATATGCATATGTTAAACTCATCAAATTGTATACATTAAATATGTAGTTTTTATCAATTGTACCTGAATAAAGCTGTTTTAAAAAAGGACTGAATTGGAATGCTACATGCTCTGGGAATTCTTATCTCGCTCACAGCCAGAGTTAGCTGGGCATTCCAGTATCCCTTATCAGATACGTGAGATCATTAAAGCAGTTATACTCTCAGGCTGGGAGAAATACTGCCTGGGTTCATTTTATCCACAACTTCCCAATTTTGTTATAGGAAGATTCACTTAACCTCTCAATGTCTTAGTTTTCTTTTCAGTAAAAGGGGAATAAAATATCACTTTAAATAGGTGATGGAGGGGCGCCTGGGTGGCTCAGTCGTTGAGCGTCTGCCTTCGGCTCGGGTCATGATCCCAGGGTCCTGGGATCGAGCCCCGCATCGGGCTCCCTGCTCTGCGGGAGGCCTGCTTCTCCCTCTCCCACTGCCCCTGCTTGTGTTCCCTCTCTCGCGGTGTCTCTCTCTGTCAAATAAATAAAATCTTAAAAAATAAATAAATAAATAAATAAATAAATAAATAAATAAATAAATAAATAGGTGATGGAGATAAAGAGTATATTTATCATGGTGAGCACCAAGTACTACAGAATTACTGAGTCACTATACTGTACACCTGAAACTAACATAACACCGCGTGTTAACTATACTAGAATTAAAATTAAAAACTTAAATAAATCATTTTCTTCTTAGGATTCTCTTAGTGATTAAATACATTACAACATAAATTCATAGAATAGTATCAGACAAATACTAATTGTTCATAAAATCCTAATCATTATTTTTGAGTCACAGATTTTTTTGTGTTCCATAATTTGTCTACTGCCAAGTTCCCTAAGATTTCCAATTTTGTCTTTGCCATATCCTGTAGGCTTTGCACCTTGCAGAGCAGCTGGCATATATGTGATGCTTAATAACAGTTTTATGATTTGAACTGAATCTCTGAGTTAGCTAATTGTTAAATTATGGACTTATAATAATGATTATTAGATAGTATGAATTTTAGGGGGCTTAAAATATTAAATATTCAAATTATGTTCAACATAATTTTCATCTTTTTTTAGTATTTCTAAGTTCTTTAAATATTATATAAAACAATAAGTATTAATTTCTCCACAGCTCTGCTAGCCATCTATGGACATACATATAGGTGTAGGTTTCGAAGAATGAACTCCCATTTTACAAAAAATGACAAAAGGATAGAACCTCCCAAACACCAAGCAAAGAAGAATCCTAGAATAAGATGCCATGTGTTTGAGTGAACCAGACTCTGTTCTCAATTTGCACCTTCCTTTAAGTTACTCTCATTTTGATTTTCTCCTTACCTGGCCATAGTATAGCTTCCACTACGTGATGTTTGCCCATGTCTATGCAAGAATGCTGTAAAAGTTCAGACTTACTCAAGATCATAAAGAAAACCCCATTTGAGCTCTCTGTAACAAAAGATGGTGGGATTTGGTGGCTATTATAAATTTTTTTGAAAAAGGGAGGAGATACTATTAGGCTTGGGGAAAGAATTAGAATAATAGACTATACAAAATAGTAATCCTTCTTCCCTCTCTTGATTTTGCCCTCTTCTGATTCTTGGCTTCATTCTTCTATGTGTGTGTGCCAACTTTCCTTTATTTTAGTCCACATGGAAGATAGTGATTATTCATAGTTTTTACTTTCAACTCCTTCATTCACAATAGAGTGGAAGTCCTTGATTCAACTTGAAATCCCTACAAGAGGGCCACTTATTGATAGATACTAGTTGGGCTCTCAAAATGAGCCAATCAGTTATGGCCAAGGAGACAGTTACCTAAAACAGTGTGGCTAGATAAACACACATGCATACACAATATTGTTGGATTTTGATGGTAACAGCAATGAAAGAATCTCAAGTATACTGGGTTTTATAGTGTCACCCCTGAAATCCATGCCAACCGAGAACCTCAGAACATGACCCTATTTGGAAATACGTTTTTTGTAGATACAATCATAGTAAGGATTGAGATAAGAAATTATACTGCCCAAAACCAGACTATAATGTCCTTCCTTATAAGACAGAAAAGACAAAGGGAGACACAGAGAAGAAAGCGATATTCAGACGGAGGCAGAGATTAGAGTGATGAGCTTACAAACCAAGGAGCACCAAGGATTCTGTGTAACCACCAGAAGCAAGGAGAGAGGCACGAGAAACTTTCTCCCTCAGAGGCTGCAAAGCAAGTTTTTTCCACTTGGAGATTCCCCTTCCATATATCTTCTCTGTTAAACAATACATTCTGTATATTATTTTAACCAGGTAAGCTATTCACTTCCAGAGCCCAACTTCTATCATATTAATTTATAATTGTAAAAGGATCCTAAGCAACTTAACACAGAGTAATGCAATAATAGTTGACTACTATTGCTCACAAATGGCAAAAATGTAGAAGATAGTTACTCTTTATTTCTATTCCTTCACTGATTTAAATGCATGCCACTAAGTGGTAATGCTTCCTTGCTTTAAAGACCAAATGTACTCAACTGTTCTCACTTAAGCATTCATCACCAGGCCTCAAGGTCCTTGCACCATTTGAGGTCGATTCAGTAAAAAGGTGACTAAAATGAAGTGCTTGAGCTGGTCCTTAAATATTCCTGTAGTCATTGAATACCTTTGCAAAGAGCTTTATAATGGCAAAACTGCCACATTATGATTGAATTTGTACTGAACAAATGAGGACACATTATCATCTCAGCCAATATTTGAGTTAGCTCAGGAGAATTACAGCCAACTTTTATTTTACATGAGCTTAGCTGCAATTTAGTGCTGGAAATAAGATAAATTTAATTGTTTTTATATTTATATACACAATATGTATATATATAATATACCTATTATATATATACACATGACTTGAAAACAAACTTCATTTTGTACAACTGGAATAAAAACTAAAATGGAAAGACGCCAGCATTTTTTTTCTACAGTAGAAAATGCATGAAAATGAACTGACCTTTCATTCATGGTAATCATGTCTCAAGCGTCCTGTGAAGAGAAAATAAAGCAGTAACATGTCATTTATCTGAAGGTCACTTATCTTGCAAATTCAGCAATTTGGAGCATCACTGAGAACTTGGCAATAGTCAAGAAAAGCCCATAAAAACAGAAAGAGATGGTTATACATCTTTTGATTTGACTTGATTTAACAAAATACTTGATTTGGCTATTCACCAAAGAAGTGCTTGATATTTAATTCAATATTTTTTACTGTTACAGTCATAATTTTATAAAGCCCACTTAGCTTTCTAATTATGAATACATTAAAATTAATCATAATTAGGAAGCTCTTTTAGCCACAGTGATCACAGAAGGAAGTTATAAGAACAACCTGAGAGCAATGGAGGAAATAGGTAAAACTTTAAAATACAGAAAAACAAGCTCTCTAAAATTATAGCGAAAAGACTTCCTGATCAATTTGCAAACTTCATAACTGCTCAAACCTCCCATGATGTCATTCCAAATACATAAAAATGAAAGAACAAGTATTACCAAACCAAAATTACCATAATCAAAAAAAAGAGAAAGAGCATCTTCCAGACTAGAAATGAAGTAATACATGCACTAAATATTCTGGGCTAGGTCAGGCAATCAAAGGGCTGGTGGGCTGAGGGTTGACAATGTAATAGAATCTGTAATTTATTTTAAGGATACTTATAAAGCATATAAAAAGACAATCTATAACATTATAATATGATATTATAATATAATTTGAGGAGAAAAATGAGTTTTGTTGCCTAGGAACTCAAGCAGAATCTCTTATACATGAAGCAGATCTAGAATTGTATAACATATTTGATGAAATAAATCCAGAAATTAACCACATAGAATCAGAATCTAATAGATTATGAATCATGTAAAGCCTATCTTGGGAGTCTTGTATAATCAAAGCCATGGCTCAGTATCTTTAAGACAATTATGTATTCCCTGGATGTGTAGTAAAGGAATATCTGCCTGAAGATGACCTTGCAACTAAGAATTACAAAGTACTAAGGAAACCAAAATGATGAAAGAGTAACACAAACTGAGCAAAATAAAGAGTTATAACTCAGGACCTAGAAAAAAAGTAGAACCTGAAAAGTAGAACCTGAAAAGAACTTTAAAATGATCAATTTAATGTCTTCTACAGAGAAACAAAGTGAAAGCAACCAAAAAAGAATAAAAAGTTATGACACAGAAGTTGATGGCTATTAAGCAAGAAATAGGTTAGTAGATTTACTACCGAGGTGACTGGAGAGACCTGAGAAGTGAAATAGTGAGCTATAAAATCAGTGGAAACTTCCTGGAATACAGAGCAAAGAGATTAAAAAAATACAAAATATAAAACAAAGTTAAAGTACATTAGGAATAGTAGGGTAAAAATATAAAGTTGAAAAAATAACAACAGTTGGGAGATGGAATGTTACAGAGGAAAGTATAAGTATGGTAAAA
This sequence comes from Mirounga leonina, assembly GCF_011800145.1. Classification (NCBI taxonomy): domain Eukaryota; kingdom Metazoa; phylum Chordata; class Mammalia; order Carnivora; family Phocidae; genus Mirounga; species Mirounga leonina. The sequence continues at coordinate 56,062,575 of NW_023270305.1, forward strand.
TTTTTGACTCCTCCCAAAGAAAGATAGGCCTACTCAATACATTTGTTAGGGGAAAAAATAACTTGATGCCTTTATGAATAAAAACATAAAGAAATCCCCAAAGAAGAAGAAGATGAGGAGGAAGGAGGAAAGACGGAGGAAGAAAATGAGCAAGAGGAAGATATGTTAAGAATTAGACTAAACTTATAAATTTACAGAGAAAAAAAATGGAACAAAGAACAAAAACATTGAAGACATTATTTTTTAAAAAAGAGGACCAAAAAAACAACGAAAAACCCTAATATTAAAAAGAAAACAAAAACCCATACTAAGATGGCAGAAATAATTTAAAGTATACTATTATTCAAAATAAGTATATTTGAGTTGAAACTATTATTAAAAAGCATAAATTATAAATAGATTTTTTAAATGTAGCTCGTATCTGTTTACACAGGGCAAGCTTAAAAGACAAAAAAAAAATTGAAACAAAAGAATGCAAACACACAATGTTTTAAAAATGATTCAGTAAGTAAGTTAAATGAAGTCAGGGTTCCTTTCCAGCAACCCTCAGTTCGTTTCCTGAGATTAAGAATTCCTCATATCAGTGAGATCATATGATACATGTCTTTCTCTGACTGACTTATTTTGCTCAGCATAATACTGGAATGGTGGGGGGTGGGATGGATGGGGTGTCTGGGTGATAGACATTGGGGAGGGTATATGCTATGGTGAGCGCCGTGAATTGTGTAAGACTGTTGAATCACAGACCTGTACCTCTGAAACAAATAATACATTATATGTTAAAAAAAAAAAAAGAAGAAGAAGAAGAAGAAGAAGAAGATAGCAGGAAGGGAAAAATGAAGGGAGGGAAATCAGAGGGGGAGACGAATCATGAGAGACTGTGGACTCTGAGAAACAAACTGAAGGTTCTAGAGGAGAGGGGGGTGGGAGGATGGGTTAGCCTGGTGATGGGTATTAAAGAGGGCACATACTGAATGGAGCACTGGGTGTTATAGGCAAACAATGAATCATAGAACACTACATCAAAAACTAATGATGTATGGTGATTAACATAACCTAATAAAAAGAAAAAGAAGTCAGGGTTCCTAATACTTGTGAAGATCCTCCCAGCCATAGATGGCCTAGGTTTTGGAGACAGAAAAGTAAACTTGTATCTTGCTTAAGACACAGTTATTTTTGTTATCTGTCATTTGATGCTAAATCTTCTTATAACCAATACATATTATGAGATATAAACATAATTAATCTGGGAATAACATTTCAAAAGTGCCATGAAGATTAACCAAAACTCTTCCACAATCTACTATCCATTTGATTTTCTTGTGTGTGTATGTATACATATAATTTCTCCTCCTAAAGGCAGTATCAAAATCCATTAAGACTGAATGCATCTATTATTATTATCATCCACTGCATACTTTGAGGCATTTAATTATTAGCACTCTTGTCCTAGAGAAGAGAATTTCACTTTGGGTATGTAGAATAATGGCTCACCCAAAGATGTCCACACCTTAATCCCTGGCACCTGTGAATATGTTGTTATATGACAGAAGGAATTAGGTTTGCAGATAGAATTAAGGGTGTAATCAGCTAACCTTAAGATAAAAATGTTACCCTAGAATATCTGGTTGTGACCAGGTAATCACAATAGTCCCTAGAGGTGGAAGAGGGAGGCAGAAAAAGAGAATTGGTAAAAGAGATCTGATGGCAGAAACAGGGAGGACTGCCATTTAAGATAAAGTCTATTGTTCTAGTTCTTTCCTCAGAACTGACAGGATCTCCCCTTTTTTAGTTTGTAGTATATGGTTATATTCTTACAATGAATCCCCCAAACCGACTTCTTCTGTTTCAGAGTGCTCAAGTTCTGTTATACAGTTGTGAATAATTTTGCACTTTTATATGATCTAAAGAAAAAAATAAGAACATAAATGTGTAAATAACCAACGGGGAGAAAACATTTAGGAAAAATATATCTGACAAACAACTTGAATCAAGAATATATAAAGTACACTTACAATTTAACAATAAAAAAACACATAAAAATGGATGAAGAATTAAATAGACAATTCAAAAGAAGCTATATAAATAGCCAAGAAGCACATGAAGATTCATGATATCTTTAGTTATCAGGGAAATGCAAATTAAACCACAGTGTGATACCATCACACACCAAAAAGAAAAGCTAAATTTAAAATGACTGTCAATTCCATATGCTGGCAAAAATGTGCAGTAATTGAAACTCTGATACAATGATGGCAAGAATGTAAAAATAATAAAACACTCAGGCAAGAAGTTTGGCAGTTTCTTGTCATCTTAAACATATACTTAAAATATAACCTCAAAATTCCACCCTCAAAAATGATGAAAATTAAGTCTCAACAAAAGCAAACAAACTAACTTATATAGGAATGTCAAGGAGACATTATTCATACCAGCCCTGAACTGGATATAACTCAAATATCCATCAACCAGAGAGTGGATATAAAAAATTAAGGTATATTCTTAAAACAGAATACCATCAGAAAAGAAAAAGGGAAGACCTTGTGATAATTGCCACAGTATAGACAAATATCAAATTTATGTTGGACAAAAGCAAACAGACACAAAAGAGTGCATATTGTATGATTCCATTTTTTATGAAGTTCTGGAACTGGAAAATATAATCTGTGGTGAACAATGGCAGCCTCAGGGGTATGGAAATGTTTTTTGTGGTAATAAAATGCTCTCTCCATCTTCATAAGGGTGTGAGTTACATGGGTGCTACTTGTCAAAACTCAGTGTACTGTACACTACAAATTTGCAGATCACTAAATATATATCTTATCTCAAGAACAAAAAGAAGGAAGTGAACTCTGTTCTTATTTACACCCCCAAAGGGCTCCTTCTCAGAAAATGGGAATTTGAGTAATCATAAAAACAAATTTTTCTACGTATGTACTAACTTTTGTAATACATACAGGTGTGTGTGTGTGTGTGTGCACATATGTGTGTCTAAGAAACACAACTGTTTAGAACATGTGTACAACCAGGTAAAATTTGCTGTGTAACTGATGAATGTTTGAACACACAGGATTTATCATATGATCAAAGCACTACCTGGCGCCTAGGTGGCTCAGTTGCTTGGGCGACTGCCTTCAGCTCGGGTCATGGTCTTGGAGTCCTGGGATCGAGTCCCGCATTGGGCTCCCGGCTTGGCAGAGAGCCTGCTTCTCCCTCTGACCCTCTCCCTTCTCATGCTGTTTCTCTCTCTCTCAAATAAATAAATGGATAAAATCTTTTTTTAAAAAAGCACTACCTGATTTTTCATATGATTTGGAGAGAAAATATTGGGTGTTAGATAGCTCTACACCTGCTTGTCTTCAGTTACAAAGAAGTCCCCCAAGTCAGTATTTTTAAAATCTCCCTAGATGATACTAATTGACAGCCAAGTTGGAAACCACTGATTTTATTCACTACCTCTAAAATAAACTGAAGGAGATAAGCCCTTGAAGTGTATCATTTTGACAACAACATTTGACAGAAGTAGAGAAGCAACACAGCTAGTCTCAGAGAATTCCAAAGGAAATGAAGGAGGACTTGGGTGCAAATACCTAAGGGACATTATAGAGTCATTTTTTATTTTAATTGCTTGGAATTGCTTGGTATAGATTTACACACATATTATAAACTAGAAAAGCAAGTCTCTCCCTTTAGAGGTCTTACCCCATATACTTGTGAGCAAGGTAAGATAGTAGTAGAATAATTTGGCCATGGAACTAAGTCATATTCTCTGAGAGTGATATCAGAAAACTAGCTGATATTTTGATCATGCTCTATTTACTGTGTAATTATGCCATATTTTTAAAATTTTAATTCAGATGAAGATTTGCAGTTGTATGACAAAGGGTCAAATATAAATCATGCATAAAAGTTAGGTAAAACAACATGTCCCCACTCTGCTCTCTGCTTCCATGAATTTGATTATTTTAGATTTCTCATAAAACAGGAATCATGCAGTATTTGTCCTCCTGTGTCTGACTTACTTCACTTAGCATAAGGTTCCAGGTCCATCTGTGTTGTCACAGATGGCAAGATATCCTTCTTTTTTCAAGTCTGAATAAAATTCCATTGTATGCGTATACCACATTTTCCTCCATTCATCTGTCAATGGATAGATTTAATTTGTTTTCATATCTTGGCTACTGAGAATAATGCTGCAATAAACATGCAAAGGCAGATATCTCTTTGAGATCCTGATTTCAATTCTTTTGGATATATACCCAAAAGCGAGATTGTGAGATCATATCGTAGTTCTGCTTTTCATTTTTTGAGGAATCTCCATACTGTTTTCCATAGTGGCTGCTTCAATTTACATTCTCACCAACAGTGTGCAAGGATTCCCTTTATTCACATCCTCACCAACACTTCTTTTTTTTTTTCTTTTTTAAAGGTTATTTTATTTTAACAACTGAGCCACCCAGGTGCCCAGGTTATTTTATTTTAGAAAGAGAGAAAGAGCATGGGCACCTGAGGTGGGGGGAGCAGAGGGAGAGGGAGTTTCAAAGTATATCCCTCAAATATTTATCAGTTACAAAGAGAATAATAGTACCCTTATAGTGGAGAAAACTGGCAGACATCTTAATTAAGTGCTTATGATTAACATCACAATAATAACACATAGCAACATTATATACTCCCTAAAATCACTTACTGAGGAAGATATTACATCATTTCTATGGTATTCTCTCCAAAAATGTATAACCTCAACTTAACCATGAGAAAACATCAGATAATGCCAAATTGAATGATAACCCCAAATTATTCTACAAAATAATTAAGTAGTACTCAAAAATATGTCATAAAAAATAAGAGAAGACTGAAGAACCATCACAGATCAGGGGAGACCAGAACACAACTATATGCAATGCAGATTTTAGATCAGATTCTAGCACAGAAAAATGACATTAGGGACTAAAACTACTGGTGAGCAGCTAATAAGGTCTTTAGTTAATATTATATCAACATTAATCTCCTGATTGTAATATTTGTACTCGGTTATGTAAGCTGTTAACATTTGGAGAAGCTGGATGAAGGATATATATGAATGCCATGTACAGTGTTTGCAAATTTTCTGTAAATCTACAATAATTTCAAAGTAATTTTTTAAAACTAATCACAGAACCATACAGGATCCAACAGTCTCTCTGCTGGGTCCTCACAGCATTTATGCTACAGCTTTTCTTCACAGTTTATGTTTCAACTCAGCATTTCCCTACTTTCCACTTTAAAGCTATGTAGTATAGTAAAATAGAAGAATGGCCGATCTTATTTTTCTTGGAAGCAGAAAGCTTTTACCTGTTGCTCTGTAGATGATTCTACTTTGGAGGGGCAGACTGCTGCTCAGGTTAGTAAACAGCTGAGAGTTCCACCTCCAAAACTTGACATGTTTGCATAGTTCTCTAATTCCTCACCCTCTACATACTTGAACCCCCTGCTCATCCCTACACACACAAAAAATGAAGTGGTTGTGGAGTTGGTGGAATTTGTTATTTTCTGCAGAACAAAAACATCATATATTACTGATCTAAAACTAAAATTCTCAAAATGAAGCCTAAGTCTGACTAGAGAGCCCCTGCAATCAGATGTGTCCAATAGGTCAACAAACAAAAGACTCCGTAGATTCTGTTGAAGTCAATGAAGATCAGCCTGAGGAAATTACTACCTTCAATAGGAGCAGCTGTGGTCCTTGAAAATGCATCCTGTCTCTAAATATCTCTAAAGCAAAACCTACCCTACTTGACGTTTTCCATCACTTCTCCAAGCCCTACCAACAATGAGCCAAAAGTGACCACAACCTTCTCTAAATTTTAATACAATTTGTCCCTGTGACAGCAGGTTTCAAATACTGCTATGAAATATCATTACTTATGAAATTATCTCCTCTGAATATCTAGAATGTAAGATTCTTGAGAACAGCCCCATATCTTAATCATTTCTGTTTCTTCATAATAAAGAATACCAGTCATACCGGAGAATACATAAGTATTTGAGAGATCATTTATTTTGGTTCAGTTGAAGTTATAATAAATCAGAATCCAAGTATTAGCTTAAAAATTCCATTCTAATTATAGGGCATGAAAGACAATTTTGGGTCTGTTTTGAAAATATCTTTGAGTTTTTCTCAGTTTGAAGGGTTACGAAAGCAGTCCTCCACACACTTGAGTAAGAACAGAAACTCTCCTCTAACATAGTTCATTGAATAGAACTGGAACATCAGTCAGTTAACTCATTCTGTTCCATGAAGACAGAATGAAAGGCCAAATAGACTTTCCCAACTGGAACAACCAAAAGTAAACCGTGGATGACACATCATACAAAGCTAAAGGACCACCTATCTTCAGCACAGATTTGTTCCTCAGATTTGTTAATTCTGAAGGCCTTGTGGTGATTTATAGGGCAGATTACATTTCCATGAAAGGAAAATGATGTATATAAATCTTGAAACCAAAGAAAGATAGAGAGTAGTATCACCTTTGGGATTAATATGTGGGAGGGAGGGAAACAGGAGAAAGGGGCAATAAGTGACTTCTCTGATGTCACCTCTTAACATCAAAAGCCTTGCAGTAAACATGTATTTTCATATCAGTAACAGACACATTAAACATTAAATACACATAGAATTTTTCTAGATTTCTGTGGTGCTTTATACACATTATTTAAATACTACTGGTGTTAATGGCCAATTAGCCAGAAGAAAAAAGAATTCCAACACTAAAATGAGCACAGTTAAGACTTCTTGAGATAAACTACTGAGGCTCTCTTGAGTGCAGAAGAAATTTAAGAAAAAGCAAATTTGTTTTTAAAAATTAATTAAAAATCCACTGAAATGCTCTGAAAATTTTGGCAACTTTGCAAAACAAATACTTGCACAGCACCAAGCCTGGACGCTATGAGAATGATGTTCAAGAGAAAATGATACCCAGGGTTTTAAAAAGGAATTTCTCTGGTATAGGAATTCTAATTGTACTGTTAAATGGTTTTTAAACTGTTAACTAATTGGCATGTCCTTGGTGCTAGAAAGTTCCTACAACTGTTTTGATTCCTTTTATTTTCTTTCTAATTTACACAAGGAATAAACCAAGTTTTACTAAGCTGGATTTGGAAGATATCCAACTCCAAGCAGAGGGGAGAGTCCATTTTTTACTTACAGGCTGTGCTTCTTACATTTATTCAAATAAATTGCTTTCAATTTTGGGACATTCTAAATGAAACCCATAGTAGGGTAAGCTTAGAGTAAAAATTAAATAAATGAATATAACAAAAGATTTATCTTACTTTTTCCAAATTTGTTCTTTTGTCATTATTATATATAAAAACTTTACAACAATAAATTTTAAATTATGAATTTTTTTAAAGATATTATTTATTTGACAGAGAGAGACACAGCGAGAGAGGAAACACAACCAGGTGGGTGGGTAGGAGAGAGGGAGAAGCAGGCTTCCCACAGAGCAAGGAGCCTGATGTGGGGCTCCATCTCAGGACCCTGAGATCATGACCTGAGCCGAAGGCTGATGCTTAATGACTGAGCCACCCAGGAGCCCCTTAAATTATGAATTTATAATTAATTATATCATTGTCAATGTCATTGTCAGGTGCAAAATGAAAACTTTAAAACCAAGGGGAACCTGGGAAGAAAAGGAAGATAAAATATGGCCAGTAGGATCAGGCTGGTAAATACATTGTTTCTTGATCATTATTTTACACTATTAAGACCAAAGGTTTTAAGGAAAAGAGTGTGGTGGGTAATAGGTCCAAATGAAAATGTATTGACTAATAATGTAAGAGGTTATAAGCCAAAAAGTTAAATTTCCTTAGTCTATGGCTGTCCTTCCAAATTTGAAGAATATAGCTTAAATGGCTTCTCACATTCTTTCTAAACATTTTTATACAGCTTTTGCTCCTTGTTGGCTTTGTTTTGTCTATCCTGACTATTACCTGTATTTTATATTTGAAAAGTCCTGAAATTAATTTTAAAGTTAGCATTTTCTGGATAGTGACTTGAGGTATTCAGAGGAAAGATAGTTTAAAAACTAGCAACTGAAAGTATTGGGAAGATATTGCTTTTCCCTGCATATCATGCCTCAAAGACAGTAACTGGCCAGTTTCTCCTTGAAAAATTAGGGGAGCTTAGTATAATTGGCCTACCACAGAAAGCTGCTTATTCTGTGATTTCTGACTCATTGTGGTGCCTGAAATTACCATCATTACTTATACTTAGAGTACAGGAAGCTGAGGGTTACTTTAAAAATACTGTTGGGGTACCTGGCTGGCTCAGTCAGTAAAGCATGTGGCTCTTAATCTCAGGGTCATGAGTTCGAGCCCTACGTTGGGTGTAGAGATTACTTAAATAAATAAAGTGAAAAAAATACTGTCAAAATAAAAAGGGTGCCATCTGATAATGTTAAATAGGCAAAGAAGACTTTCTTTTCAGGTTATTGCAATAGGGAAAAGAGTCTAAACTCAACTTCACTGAAATAAAAGGCAGAAGGGTTTTTAAGTGGTGTATGAGCTAGTGGAAAAGTACTTGGAGGACCTTAGTGGAAGGGCTGATCAATAGGATATGTTCAGCACATTGAGTTACCATTAAGTTTGCAAATGTTTTTCTCTGTGATTAAGTTATCTAAGTTTGATAATTGGTACCTCACTCATAAAGACTGAGAAATAGGGGCAGTATCTTCCCTGATGATTACGTTTCAAAGGGATAACTCTCAAGCTTTTGATAAAGACATTTTCTGGGTTGTGAAACTGTCCAGAGGTTGGGAGAATATTTACATAAATTTGAAAATCGCAGAGAAAAACTTATAATTGCAATTTTCTGAAGTAAATGCTCTATGAGAAGGGAGGTCAGGGGCCAACAGTCAGGAAAATACCTATTTAAAGTTTAGCCAAGCTGAAGGAAATAGTAACACCATCTTAGTCAATACAAATAAAACCTCTGTGAGGGAATAAAATGAAGAAAAATGAAATAAAAATTACCTAGGAGGGTGCAAGCAAAAGATGATCTTTACTGCCACCAACCATAAACATCTCCCACCCAAATCACTGCTCAGTAGAGGAAGTTCATTGGATGTCAGGGCAAGACTGAAAAGAATATTTGGGGTTACCTGCAGGCTGAGGTGGACCTTTTGGCCTAGATGGGACTCACTAGCAGAGGCTGGCCTTATTATCTTCCCTAACATGAGAATGAAGGCAGATCAGTCATAAAGCAAAGTGAAACATGGATTCAGGCACCAACTGAACTAAAGCAAAACTACTATAATTGCTTTCCAAGTTGAAGAAAACTTGGCAAAGTAGAATCTTTGTAGAGGCTTCCAACATACTTCATGTAACTGGCCTCTTCTATGAATGTCTATGTGAGCATAAGATGCGATACAATGCATTTAAAAGAGAAGCACTGTGATGATTAAATTTTTGTGTCAACTTGGCTGGGCCACATTGCCCAAATATTTGTTCAAACATTATTCTGAATATTTCTGTGATGGTATTTGAATAAGGTTTACATCAAAATTGGTAGATACCTCATAAATCAGATTGCCTTCCATAATGTGGATTTTACATTGAAGGCATGAATAAAACAAAAGCCCAACCTCCCCATCAGCAAGAAGGAATTCTACAGCTTGATGGTCTTTGGACTTGAACTGCAGCATAAGCTCTTTCCTGGGTCTCCAGCCTGCCTCACCCTATAAATTTTAGACTTGCCAGACTCCATAATTGTGTGAGCTAATTCCCTAAAATAAATATATAAATTCCCTAAAATATATATTTAGTATATATTCTGTTTCTCTGAATAACCCTGACTAATACCAGCACTATCTGAAACACAACCTCAATGTTAGGGGCTGTGTTATTTGAGGTTGATATGGGAGATGACTGACCTTCTTCATAGGATTACAGAGAAGATTCTATTGAGATCAGAATAAAAATTTTGATTAGAGATCATCACAAATTGCTACAGACTAGGTGAAAAGAGAAAAGACATCTAGCTTCCTTTATTTTAAACAGACCATTCCTCTATAACAGTATCTCATATTGTGCATTTAGCAGATGAATAGTAAATGATGATGAATAACAAACATTTCATTGAGGTACCCCTATTGGTAGCCAAGTCCAGTTTTTCAATCCCAGTACAATAGACATTTTGGGCCAGATAATTCTTTGTTGTGGGTACCTCTCCTGGGCATTACAGAATGCTTAGTGGCATCTCTGGCCCCTCCCCAATAGATGCTAGTAGCATTCTTCAAATCATGATAATCAAAATGTCTTCAGATGTTGCCAAATCACCCTTGTCTGACAGCACCTGGCCAACACCAAGCTGTCACCTTAGTCTGCTCAGGCTTCCATAAAAAAAGTATCATAGAGTGGGTGGCTTAAACAACAGAAATCATATTCTCAGTTTGGAAGCTTGATGTCTGAGACAAGGGTGCCAGCATGGTCAGTTTCTAGTTGTTCTCAAGAGACAGAGAGAGAGAGAGAGAGAAGGAGAGAGAGAGAAATGTAGAGGGAGGTACATAGGTAGGTAGGTAGAACTGGGAGAGGAGGGATGGGGAAAGGGAAAGAGGGGGAGAAAGAATTTTTTGGTATCTCTTCTAATAAGGGCAATACTCATACCATGAGGGCCATCCTAATGGCATCATCTCAACCAACTTATCTCCCAAAGTCCCATCTCCAAATACTGTCACATTGAGTGTGGAAGCTTCAACATATAAATTTGGGGGGACACAATGCAGTGCATAGCAGCTGCCCTTTGAAAATTTGAAAGCATTTGGAGTCTCATATTTCATGCCAACTTTTTATTCAAATTTTTATTATGTCAATATTTCATTCTAATATAAAAATAATGAGGCTTCTTTAATAAAATAATATAAAACAAAAAGAGAAAAGAACCATCAGATTTATCCTGGGGCTCCCTTCATATAACTCCAGGAAAATGAGTCCTCAGTTCAAGAATCACAGTCATAAGTAGACTGAACTAAAGATCAGGTTTTTTACTATTGCTGTGCAGGTTTTTTACTATTACCACCTCCAGAATTAGTACTTTGTAGAAACGCCACTGCCAAAAAAAATAGACGAGATGGCTTCTAAAATTCCTTCCATTTCTTAAAAACCTGTGAATTTCTAAAAAAAAAAAAATGGGTGCAGAAACTTGGAGTGATTTGTTATTTTAAAAGGCCCTTGTGAGTATAGATGGTTTAAAATACATGAAAGGTTATTAAGTAAATGAGAGCTTATTTTTTTTCTGCGTATTTCTAGACAGCAAAGTTAGGACTAATGGGTTCAGGTTACAGAGGGGTGAGGAATACAGATTTAAACTCAACATAAAAACTTTCTTACACACAAAGCTGCTAAAGTGGAAAGGGATGTTTGATGAGATAGTAAGTTCTAAGACATTTAAAGTGCTTGAGCTGATAAATCATTTTAGTGGGTGATGTAAAGGGATTTATGCATCAGGAAAAGATGAGATTGCTTTTGAGGTCTCATTCAGCTTTAAAATTACGTTTCTCAGTAGAACCTTCTAAAAAATAATAATGTGAAATTAAAATAGTGATTTGTTTTCTAATTTGCTATACAAAAACAAACAAACAAAAAGAAAATAGTAGTGCCAAAAATGGTAATTGTTCACGACTAAACTAATGCCCTTGGCAAAAAGGAAGAGTCTCTCTGTGGTGTACTTGTAGGGCCACATGTTGGAATCTTTCTTAGATGACCTTAGACCGAAAGTCACAATGGGAGCTTTTGCATCCTCCCGCTCTCCTCTGGCACTGAACACTTGCTTTTTCTATGCCTACAGAGAAGGGAGCTGCAATCAAAGTTAAAGCACATAAGGTGACTCCGGAGACATCAAGTTCGACCTTACTATTTCACAAAGGAACAATCAGGGGAATTTTATCAGGTTCATCAGATCTCCAAATCAGCAGCTCACATGCAAACTCCTTCACTTTCTCAGCCATCCGCCAGTTCATGACACACCAAGTGCACCATTTCTAAAGGTCTACAAATTCTGCAGTAACCTCTGGAGAAGTTTTTGAATGTGAGTGTTTTAGGAATAACTAATGATACACAAGAATTCTTCGGTTGTTCTCACATCAAGATCTATATGATAATGGTCTGAAAACCCTGGAAAGTTATCATTATCAAATGCCAAGGGAAGCATCCTCTTTCCCTATTAAAAGATTCAGTCTTGTAACTCAAATGAAGTAGGACTTTGTTTGAATTTGAAAGTCAAAGGCAAAGTCAGAATGCCTAGAAAAAAGACTGGCTCAGGGCATTATCTTAAAATGGGGCAGATTCATCCTAGTCTTCTTCTATTTACCCTTTCACCTTCATTCAACAAATATCTACTTACTTAAACTATATATAAAGGATTGTCCTCCCAGTATTCAGATCCTAATTCACCTGCCTCTCACTCTCCAAGGATGAGAACCTTATAATTGCCCTGAAACCCATTTGTTTAGGAAATTAATCACACAAAAAGAATTAAGATGGCTACCTGCAGGTTTGGAGGGTTTTTAAAAAGATACTTCCAAAAGAAATGGGAGGACCAAATATCCAAGAACAAAATTTTAGTTTGTACCACATGGCCTGGGAGACTGTATTAGGTACAGGGAGTATAAGTGTCCTTTCAGTGTCCTGCAAATGATGCAACAGACATTATGACTTATTTTATGTAAACAGAGTTAGTACAATTCTTTCCAAAACTGTTTCAAGAAAAAAATACTTCAATAAGTTTTTGCTAAAAGAATGAATAAATGAATAAAACAAAACCAAACATATAGCTACTTCAGCAATAACATTTTTTTAAAGCCATCATTAAAACACAATTACCTTTGTCCATCTCAGTCATGCCCAAAGCATTATGGGAGTGACTGTCTGGATGCTCTCCCATGTTTTCTCTAAATTGAAGTACAAAATTACAAGAGCGCCCCAAATATAGGGCATTTGTATGCAGGTAAAACTATGCATCCTACAAAGAAATCTGTAGAGAGGAAGAATAACTTACTTTCAAGGGAATTCAAAATGCAATATTGTATTTTCTGGAGTACTTGAAGAGCAGATGGTGAAGGATAAATTTAAGTCTATAGAAAAAGCAAGTGCATCTATCAAGGGAAACTAGCTACCAGCATGCAAAATGTGTTGCCCTTTTATTTTTAGTGTGAACTATAATGTAGTTCCCTGAAATAGCAGTGATGCTATCATAAATATCCTTGTAATTATGGGGTTTTCTCAGTGTGCAACCAGAGAAATTCTGCATGGATAGCTAGAAATAATCAAGGAATGCTTGCTGCTTTGAAGGTCCTTTGCCATTAAAAAGAAAAAGAAGAAAAAGAGAGAAAAGGAAATAAGAAAAAGAAAAAAAAAAACCCACTAAACTGAAAGGGTACTAAAGCCATGTATCACAGAAGAGGTGGTTTATACTCACCTAAAACTTGAAAAAATGAATGCATGAAGGTTGCAAGGCCTAAAAGAATAAGAGACACATTAGCTAAAAGATTCCATGTTGAAATAATAAAAGGCAGGCAGACATTTCCTTTATGCATCACTGACTAGGGATAAGAAGCATTTTCAGGCTCTTCAGTAATAATTTTTAGAATATGATTTCACTGAATCTCTCATTATTTTAAATGTCCTTGGTGGTTATTACATACAAGCTTACTGAGAATTGAAGTGTAAATTATTACCATACTAAAATGAACTATGTCACTTATATTCACTTTTACTAGTAGTATAGATTGCAACAATGATACCTACTTTAATCAAGAATATATATTCTATTTAAGTAACATTTATTAGATTTTTAAGCAATCAATACCTTGAAATATATATCCTTACATAAATAAATTAGGGAATAGATCTACTAAGTTCTATGTAGATGCCACAAGTGGCAGATATAATCTTGACCTCAAACAGAATACAGTCTGGACTAAATTAGTTTTAACAAGTTCTGGCATACCAAGAATGTCAATATTCACAGTAGTAAGACAGTAGAGAGAAACTTTTTTCTATACGTTGTTTTCCAACAAATAGTGCAGTCCATCAAGAGCTAGAATTCTTGGTATTCTAATACTGAAAAGAAGCCTTTTCCAATATACTAAGTAAATAGTCTATATTTCTTAAATATGTGCCTTAAAACCTATATAAAAATGAATTAAAAATAAATCATCATGAGTTATTCCATCAGAACATTCATAATGTTCTTGTGCTTTTACTGTTTAATATCTACAACATGGTATATTGAAAAAGATACTTTACCATGTTAAATAAAAATCTTTCATATTAAACTGAAATGTCACAAATGACTTCAACACTTAATGCTCTATTCTGAAATAATTGCACAGATTTTTCTAAAATTGAGAGAATGTCCATTTTTATTCTAACCCTGGGTATTTTAAATGGGCCTCAAAATAAAAGAGGTTAATTAGGACTTTCCTCTGAGAGAGGGGATGGGTGGCTACTGAGAAAATAAACACATAAATAAAGCTAAGGAGGGAATAAACACAGGGTACCTAGTCCATAACTTTTAATCTAATAAGCCATCTTAAATAAACTCAGTGTTCATTATGTTTCCCTAATGTCTCTCAGAAACTCCTATCACTACATTAAAACCTATACAATAGTTTCATTGTAGGGAAGGGGGAAGCTCTTCCTGAGTCTTCTTTTTCTCCAAATGGTTAAATTACAAATAGCCATGCCTTCAACAAATATTTATTTTGTTCCATATAATGCCAATCACATTCCCAATGACAGGAAAAGAGAACAAGAGAGAAAAGTTCCTGGTGTTTATGGGGCTTGGATTCTATTGGAAAATTCAAGCAGTAAACAACTACATAAACAACTTAATGTAATGTTAGAGACTGATCCATGTAATAAAGAAAAGAGGGTAATACACAGGGGGTGGGGTGGAGCAGAAGTGAGGGTTGTTAACATGTGGCTAGGAAAGGTCTTCTAAGAAGGTAACATTCAAGCACAGACCTGTATGAAGAGAAGCAGCAAAAATCTAGATAAAGAGCTTCTCAAGTAGAGGAAGCATCAAGGGAAAAAGCCTTAAGGTGAAAAGATCTTGTTTTATAAACAGCCAAATGGCTGGTGAGACAGGAGCTCTTTAAGCAAAGAAGATGAAGGTGTTTATCAGAGAGGCTGGCAGGGCCAGATCTTTCAGGGCTTGGTAGGGCATGCTGTGGCACAAGGTTTTACTTTAAGTTCCATAGACATTTATTAGAGGGTTTCAATACTGTGAGGAGAAGAATATTTAAGGCTATTTAATATGGCAGGTCAAATGGGCTTCTGCACCCTCTTTAATTATCTTGGCAAGTAAGGCTCTATGATTGTGATGGAATCAACTTTTGTTCTATTTCCATAGAAACTGTTCCTGCTATACCAGGTCATAGGAATTATTTTTCATTTTGTATCTGTCTACTTTTTCTTAGGCAAATAGTTACATTCTCCTGTGCTTTTTCTGTTGAAACAACTTCTTTATAGACTTCTACCAATGTAAATTAAATTCCTTTCCTTTTTCCTCTAGGACTTAATTGAGGCTTCTCCACCTGGTGTTATCAATATATTTAATATGTGTGTCTCTACTGAATTATCAAAGCCTCTAAAAAATCATAACTCATTTCAAAATAACATTTAGATAACACTACTCAATACTAGCCTTACCCCATATGCTACACTCCCTTCCTCCACAAAAACCTGTCTAGAAAAGCATTCAGTCCATAACAACAAACTTCCAACAAGATTTTTTCCACGTTGAAGAGATGGTGAGTTTTTTTACCTTTTTCACAAAATGGAAACAAATCAGTCTGACATTATGCATTTGAAACATAGTGATCTTCTAGGCAGTGTTGAAAACTGGTTTTATTATTTTCCTCTATTTTTGGAGGCTTTTAAAAATAGGTTTGATAACTCCAAGCTTATTCTGCATACCTCAAAAATAGCCAAAGGCACCTCAGTTTACTTGTATCAAACAGACAATTATGGTACTATGACGGAGGAATGATTAAGCCATTTTCCTACCTCTAGTGTCTCACACCTAACAATGCGGTCTGAAATTCTGAAAATTAATTCAAGGATTACAATAGAGTATGATGCCTATTCAGACATGGTGCTCAATGAACACATACAAGAATTATACTTGAATCAAATTCTAATGCTAGGATCAGCAACCTCTGACCCATTAGTACCTATTTGTATAAACAAAGTTTTATGGGAACATAGCCATGCCCATTCATTTGTGTTGTGTGTAGCTAGTTCACTGCCAAAAAGGCAGAACAGTTGGAACAGAAACTCTATGGACCTAAAATAATTACTATCTGGCCCTTTAAGAAAAAGGTCACCCAAGGATGAGTAGACTTTGATTTATAAGGGAATAGAAATAGGGGTAAAGAACCAAGAGGGAATTCACATTTGCAAGGGCTCAAAGAGACAGCTGGAACATTTATGGACTATACATTATTCCATAATGTAGGAATGAGGGTGAAGGTCAGAGGGTAGGGTGAAACAATGAAATTGGAGAGATGAGTAAACAACAAAGGATAAAAATATATCCTGTGTACCATGCAAAGATTCAAAACGTGACAGGTATTTAAGTTCCCTTGCAGTCTTAGGTATGCTAATTTGATACTTCACAAATGCTTAAATTAACTTTGACTTTTTAGTTATAATTTCTATTATCCCACAACAAATATTAATCCATTTTGATGATGTGGTTGCATCTACTAATTTGTAAGAAGTAGAGAAAACATTATTAATACATTTCTACTTCTTAGAAAAAAATGTGTTTGGGATTCTTATTTCAAAATTATCATTTAATTGGAAATATTTGTGTAGATAAGGAATGGCATATCCTGAAAATCAAATTAAACTATAAGAACTGTTTTATTTCACCTTAATAAATTATGCCAAAGAAACAAGACATAAAATGAAAAATTCATAGCAAATAACATGTTTAGAGTATTGTAAGTTATAGCTATTTATGAGATGTTTAACATAGTATATAACATAGTTGCCAGCATTACATAAGGAAACTTTAATACAAATACTATATATTTCATTTTTAATACATATGATACTTCAGGCCACAGCAGCACCAGGTAAAAACATCCATGGCTTGCCTTCTCACCTCACACGGTCCACTGAAGCAATTGCTCTTCTACTCCTTTCCTCCCAGACCACTAAGGGGAGTAGAGTAGAGGTGAGTCAAGTCTCCCTGGAAGAAGCTCTTCCAGGGCCATCAGTTATGACAATTAATGCCACACTGCCTGAGCTCTCATCAGGATGTAGTTTATGGAGATTGTTTGTTCTCCTTTTTCCAAAGAAGTAGTTGTTCCTCTGCTGTCAATTTCTCAATATAATTTTTATTCTTGGGCTGCCATGTCTAGGTCAAGCACTCTCTGTGATTAAGATGGGTTCCAACTACTCCTTCCATAGTCCAGATCTAACTGATTTTTTGTTCCATGTGATTTGTTCTCTGTATCAAGGCTCTGAAACTTACATGACTCCAGAGATCAGGCAAGTGGACAAATGAGGAAAGTAGGCTGGGCAATAGTGGAAACAGTGAGGACTAAGGAAAACTACAGAGTCCAGAGCTCACCAAAAGGCATTTCGTTTCAGTTAAAAACAACTAGGATGCTGGCCAAACAAAACACTCCTCTGGCCTGAGTTCAACCAGCTGATTACTGACTGGCTACTTTTATGCCTGCACCATAAAAGAAAGCTCCTTAAGGTGCTACAGTGGTTTTGAAAAGAGTAAAACACTGGGGATAATTTAGAGCTATTTTCATTTTGATTCGAGAAATATGGAGATAAAGTCAATATTCACTTCTTATCTCCCTTTTGAAGTGGTGGGACACCAAAAAAAGTAGTCACAGTTCCTCCTCTTTCTGCTTCTAATGACTTTCTCTTGCACAGATTCAGCACATACCCCTTCATTCTCATGTTCACTCTGACTCATATTTTCCCTTTCTTTTTTCCTTTATTCCACATGCATCTCGCCTGATTTCACAAAACATTTGTTTCTTTCCTATATGAACTCAGATACACTTTAAAAATGAAAACACCTAGATGGTTATCTAATGTATATTGCTAGAAATAACAGTTCTGATAGTGGATCTTAGAAATTATTAACCTTCTATTCAAAAGTGAGAAGAAAAAGGAATTCTATCATGAACTCTTTTGAGAAATGTATGTATGAATATAACTGAAACATTTGTACGTGTTTAAAGGTAAAGCATGATTAACATGGCACATGGAAGGTAACTTTTAAAAAAATTCTAGCAGTCATTTTGCTTTAACTTTTTTTTTAAGTAAGGGGAATACTAATTATATAGTTGAAAGTGGGTATTTAAGAAAAACGCTGAATTCCTAACAGGAAGTTAGTGATATAATTTAGTTTTTTCTAATCCTCTTGTTTTATTAATGCAAACTATTTCAAACTACAGAATAGCAACAAGACAAATGGATACACATTTTTCTCCTTCAGAATTCACATATATCTTTGACGAGACACCTAAACCATTTTCAACCAAAATACAACAAAGGAATATAATGCTTATTTATAGTTCTAAGAGTCATGTTTGGGAATATAACATACCAATGACACCGAAGAAGGAACGGCAATTTCTGGATGCGCTTATGTTTCTTATAATATCTATTTTCTTCCAAGATACCTGGAGCGCTAACCCATATTGATTCTATAATGTCAAGTTATATTATTTTTCCTTTCATCCATCTTCATTATTCCTATTTAATTTTTTATCTAAAATCTTTAAGAAATGTAGGGCTTCAGAAAGCATCACATTCTATTTTTTACCGTATATGTACATGTACATAATTTTTGTTCCTATCATATAATTTGCCTCATAAAACTTCCAGTTGTTAGTCTTAGCTCTGCCCTCTGGCTAACAAGTTCAATTATCTTATTGACTTCTAAATTGACTGAAAAGAGTTAAAATTTCTACCTCTACCTTCCAAGACTTCTCTTGACCATACTTTTCACAGAAGCCCTTCGAATGCCCATCAGGTGACATAGTATTCCACTCTACTCAGACCTTTCTTGACCCCTGGAATCTCTGATCATGTGCCAGTTTGTCAATGCTTTTCTTAAAGTATGTTATTAAGAACAAAACACAGTATTTCAGTAGCGTTTTAACTAGCCTGAAGTACAATGGGATTATTATCCTTTTATTCTATAAACAGTGCTTCTCCTTTGGCATAATGAAAATATTCAGAAATCAATAGAACACACTGTTTTCTCATGATCTACCCAAATTTTAGAGCTCCTTTTACAGGATGCAAAAGTCACAATCTTGGTGAACATCCCTGATACAGACAATTTTCCCTGATGGGGTACTCACATTCATATATAAGATTAAGAAGGCTTGCACAGTTTTAAATATACCTAAAACACTATTAATTATTATTGTTATACTACTACCAATAGAACAACTATTTCAGTATGGACCTTGATTGTAATTTGAGGGGTGATGTGTCATGTAGAATCTAGTGTGTTATTTTTCTAGTCTTGCACTAATTGAATGAAAACTGAGAAGCAATAAGAAGTATGAATTCTACATTAAGCTTTGGACCTAATATTTACTTTTACCAACTTACTTTTGAAATAATTTTTTCTTCACATTTTAAAATGTGGATTTTCATCTTATTCTATGGATTCCAGCAAGATGTATTATAGATGGATATCATTTTTTTTTTTTTTACAGCAAAGCATGTTGATACAGTTTTTCTAATGTTACAACCAGGGATCTAGGGATGTGCCAACATATTTGTACTCAAACTATATTTTTTGCTAAAAAAAAAATCATGCCTAGAAGCATAAACAAATAAAACTGATAGAAGTAAACTTGCTCTGGTAAAATGGTATGATGATAACCATATCTCTCTCATTTACTGCGGGTGCTCATCATTGAGGGACCTGTACAGAATTCCTACAGCTCTTCAAGGCACAGTTTTAAGACCATTGTCTTAAAGCAGTAGAGAGAGAGAGAGACAAATGATGCTGCAGCAACCTTTTAGAGACTGAAAACTGAGGATGAGAGGCAAAGAATGGGAAATTTAAAGACTCCTGAGAGACTTTCTACCTAAACTCAGAATATTCTTAAACCATGAAGTGCACATCCACCTTACATACATACAAATTCTTTTGATTGTCTTCTCTTAACACACATCCCAGGAATTTTTCAAATTATACTTCAAACACAGGTTTTTTCTGTTAGAGGTAAAAGATTTTATGTAAGTTTTAGCAATTCTGATTTTCACTTAGCTCCTATAGAAAACATCCCATTCAGCTTCACTATAATTTTCCAAAAAACAAGTCTGTCTTCCTTGTCACATTTCATCTGTGGTTTCCACTGAGGGAAGAAATGGTCTCCAAACTGGAAGATTTTCAGTAGACCATTACTTAAATAGTACTAACATGGAGCCGTATCTTCCTTTCCCTTTCATTCTCCAGCATGAGATACCTTGATAGTCTTGAGATGTGCACTTGTAAATCTACCAAAGGAGGCCACCCAGTAAAGCCCAAAATTTCTGGTGACCCTCACATTTTTTCCTAAGTGACAAATAAGGGTTTAAGTGATATTCTTAATGACCAGATAGCTAGTAAGTCAGAACCCACTGGAGAAACTCAGTGCTCAAGGTGTTATATTCTATTTCAAAGATAACTAGAACTCACAAGGCTGAGTTGGAGTCAATCACACTGGAAGCCTCTGTTTTCCCATCTCCCCGGGAAATGCACCATGATTTAACAGTATATGAGGTACTCTGCTACTGAAGGGAGAGGAAAGGGAAGGGGCTGGAACTGGAAGATCCCCATGAAAATCTGCAAGAACTGACTATGTAGAATCATCAAATACCTGTCTGGATTCCTTCAGCCTACTGAGGTCACCCTGCTCCATAATATTTAAATTGAAATTCCTAACCAACTACACACAGTCTATATACTCAGATATATAAGCAAACCAAAATATGTGGAGACACCCTGGTAGATTTTGTCCTACCGAACTGTGTGTGTGTGTGTGTGTGTGTGTGTGGTCTGACCTCTTTGTTCTACACTCTGAATGTACCTATTTATAGACTCTATTACTTTTTTTGATCCTGTCCCTCCTCCAAACACTAGTTACTCAGTGAAGAGATAAGGCAAGAGGAACTGGCAGAGAAGGCAGGGGAGGGGCAGGAAACAACTTGAAATTATGTTAAGGGACTATATCCACATACTTACCCTCAGGTACTTTTCACTTAGCCTAGTGCCTCATTTTTGAGTCTCCAAAAGCATTGCTGACTCATGGTTTCACTCTCTTAATGTCTTATATATTCTCCTAACAACCAGTTTCCTTTTCCTTTTTTTTTTATTATGTTATGTTAATCACCATACATCATTAGTTTTTGATGTAGTGCTCCATGATTCAATGTTTGCATATAACACCCAGTGCTCCATGCTGTACATGCCTTCTTTAATATCCATCACCAGGCTAACCCATCCCCCCACCCCCCTCTCCTCTAGAACCCTCAGTTTGTTTCTCAGAGTCCATAGTCTCTCATGGTTTGTCTGCCCCTCCAAATTTCCCCCCTTCATTCTTCCTTTCCTGCTATCTTCTTCTTCTTTTTTTTTTTTTAACATATAATGTATTATTTGTTTCAGAGGTACAGGTCTGTGATTCAACAGTCTTACACAATTCACAGCACTCACCATAGCACATACCCTCCCCAGTGTCTATCACCCAGCCACCCCATCCCTCCCACCCCCCACCACTCCAGCAACCCTCAGTTTGTTTCCTGAGATTAAGAATTCCTCATATCAGTGAGGTCATATGACATGTCTTTCTCTGATTGACTTATTTTGCTCAGCATAATACCCTCCAGTTCCATCCACATCATTGCAAATGGCAAGATTTTGGGGTTTTTTTGACAGCTGCATAATATTCCATGTGTGTGTGTACACACATACCACATTTTCTTTATCCATTCACCTGTCGATGGACATCTTGGCTCTTTTCATAGTTTGGCTATTGTGGACACTGCTGCTATAAACATCGGGGTGTGCCTACCCCTTTGGATCCCTCCATTTCTATCTTTGGGGTAAATACCCAGTAGTGCAATTACTGGGTCGTATGGTAGCTCTATTTTCAACTTTTTGAGGAACCTCCATACTGTTTTCCAGAGTGGCTGCACCAGCTTGCATTCCCACCAACAGTGTAGGAGGGTTCCCCTTTCTCCGCATCCCTGCCAACATCTGTCGTTTCCTGACTTGTTAATTTTAGCCATTCTGACTGGTGTGAGGTGGTATCTCATTGAGGTTCTGATTTGGATTTCCCTGATGCCAAGCAATGTTGAGCACTTTTTCATGTGTCTGTTGGCCATTTGGATGTCTTCTTTGGAAAAATGTCTGTTCATGTCTTCTGCCCATTTCTTGATTGTATTATTTGTTCTTTGGGTGTTGAGTTTGATAAGTTCTTTATAGATTTTGGATACTAGCCTTTTATCTGATAGGTCATTTGCAAATATCTTCTCCCATTCTGTCAGTAGTTTCCAGTTTTCTTTACTATGATAGTGTCTCATATTCTTTCTCTTCATCCATCCATGAATTCTTAAATTTTCTCTTACTTCATTTCACAGAATAATAAATTATTTTTGTCCTCTTATTGACCATTTATAGCTGATACCTGAAGTATATATATCAGGAAACTGTCTCACTGTGAGGTTTTACTTATTAGCAGCATGTGATATTCTATTTAAGGATTTTTGTTCATAGGTTTTAGATTAACATATATTCTACTTTCCTAGATATACTCTAAATCTTGGTTTATATGCATATATTTAGTTCTATGCAATTTTAGCACATGTGCAGATTTGGGTGAACACCAACACAGTCAAGATAAAAATAGTTCTAACACACAGATTCTTTCCTGCCACCATTTTATAGTCATAGCTCCCACTTTGGCAACCACTGATCTGTTCTCTGTATCTATAATTACTTTTATTTCAATAATATTATATAATATCATACAGTATTTTAAGACAGGCTTTTTTCACTTAGCATAATTCCTGGAAATATATTGAAATTGTTGCAGATATAAAAAAATTAGTTCCTTTTCATTGATGCATAGTACTTCATGATATGGATGTACCACAACATGTTTAACCATTTGCCTGTTGAACATTTGGGTAGTTTCTAATTCTTTGCTATTATGGATGAAAATGGGAATTATAAAACAGAATAATACCCCAATCAAAATTAAAACTCAATGTATGGACTCAATAGTAGATTAGAGATGACAGAAGATAGAATCAGTGAACTGGAGAAGAGTTCAATAAAATTTACTCAATTTGAACAAGAAATGAAAAAAGAAAAAAAAAGAACAGAGTCTCAGGGACCAGTGGGACCTTAACAAAAGAGCTAATATTTATATTGTGATTTCTTTTTAACATTAGGACGAATGAAGAGATTCTACTTTCACCACTCATATTCAGCATAGTACTGGAAATTCTAGCCACTCCAATAAGGCAAAAAGAAGAAATAAAATTTACAATAGCCAAATGATGGAAGCAGCCCAAGTGTCTATGCCCAAGTGTCCATTGATTAATGAATGGATAAAGAAAATGTGGTGTATACATACAATGGAATATATACAACCACAAAAAGGAATGAAATGTTGCCATTTGCAACAACATGGATAGAGCTAGAGATTATAATACTAAGTAAAAAAGTCAGTCAGAGAAAGATAATTACCATATGGTTTCACTCATATATAGAATTTAAGAAACAAGACAAGCAAGAGAAAAGAGAGAGAAAGAGACAAACCAAGAAACAGACTCTTAACTATAGAGAACAAACTGATGGTTACCAGAGGGGAAGTGGGTGGGGGGATGGGTGAAATAGGAGATGGGAATTAAAGAGTACACTTGTTGTGATGAGCACTGGGTGATGTATAGAATTGTGGAATCACTATATTGTACACCTGTAACTAATATACACACATATATTTGTGTGTGTATATATATGTATATATATATATATATATATAAATATATAAAAACTGGCTGTAGGCAGGGGAACACTGGGGGCTGAAAGTAGGCAATTATGATAAGTGATGAGAGGAAGGCAGGGAAGAAAGAGAAGAGACAAGAGGACAATAAAACCTTACTATTCAAAATTAAACAGACACCAAGATTCCAAAATAAATTCCAAAGTCAAGGATAAATAAATAGTTAAATTTCAAAAGAAAAGAAAGCCAACAAAATCAATAATCTGAATTTAAATTTCCCCAGATTAGATTAGTTTTGGGAGACAGTATGTTTATATATGAAGAAATAATTTCCAATTTAAACATAAAAGGTAATACAGGGTACGTGAGTGGCGCAGAAAGTTAAGCAAGTGACTCTTGCTTTTGGGTCAGGTCATGATCTGAGGGTTGAGAGATGGAGCCCCCATGTTCGGTTCCACGCTCAGCAAGGAGTTTGCTTAAGACTCTCTCTCCCTCTCCTTCTGCTCCTCCCCACTGCATGTTCTCTCTCTCTCTCTAAAATAATAAATAAACCAACATTTTTTCAAAAAAGGAAGTTAATAAAAATAAGATAATCATTAGATTAGTCACAGCCGGAGAATGAATAAATTAGAAGATAAATATTTAGTGCATCACTCAGAATTAAGACAATAAATAAAGGCAGGAATATGGAAGAGTAGTTATGAGACATGCTAATGAGAGTGATGGGAGGTCAAAATGGATACACAGAAAAAAAGAACAGTATTTGAGCAATAGTATGGAGCTCAAATTAGATTAATATAAATACTAAAATCAAACAGTGCCAATTCAAGAAAGTAAATTGTATATGAACTCCATTTATAAGCATGAATTTAAGCATTTTAAGTAAACTACTTGTAAATTGAATTCGGCAATATAAAAAAATTCACATCAGAAATGCAGGGAGTAGCCAACATCAGAAAATTTACTTATGAAGCTGACAATTATTATTGAGTAATTCACAGAAATGGAAACCTGAATGAACAATAAACACTGGAATGGTGCTCAACCTCACTAGTAATCAGGGAAATGCAAATTTAAAAAAATAATAACATTTTTTTTCCAGTTATTGCACTGTTCATTATTTGACTTGGCCAAAGGCCTAGATTTGGGTACTAATGCTATTTTATTATTTATTTATTATTTATTTATTATTTTAGTCACCATACAGTACATCATTCATTTTTGATGTACTGTTCCATGATTCATAATTTGCATAAAACACCCAGCGCTCATTACAACACATGCCCTCCTTACCCATCACCGGGCTAGCCCATCCCCCCCACTCCTGTCCCCTCTGAAACCCTCAGATTGTTTCCCGGAGCCGATAGCCTCTCATGGTTCATCTCCCCCTCTGACATCCCCCCCTTCAGTTCCCGTCCTTCCCCTAATGTCCTTCATGCTATTTCTTATGTTCCATATATGAGTGAAACCATATGATAATTGTCTTTCTCTGCTTGACTTATTTCACTTAGCATAATCCCCTCCACTTCCATCCATATCAATGCAAATGGTGGGTATTCATCCCTTCTGATGGCTGAATAATATTCCATTGTATATATGGACCACATCTTCTTTTTCCATTCATCTGTTGAAGGGCATTCAGCTCCTTCCACAGTTTAGCTATGGTGGACATTGCTGCTATGAAGACTGGGGTGCATGTGGCCCTTCTTTTCACTAGATCTGTATCTTTGGGATAAATACCCAAGTGCAATTCCTGGGTCATAGGATAGCTCTATTTTTAACTTTTTGAGGAACCTCCACACTGTTTTCCAAAGTGGCTGTACCAACTTGCATTCCCACCAACAGTGTAAAAGGGTTACCCTTTCTCCACATCCTCTCCAACATTTGTTGTTTCCTGCCTTGTTAATTTTTGCCATTCTAACTGATGTAAGGTGGTATCTCAATGTGGTTTTGATTTGAATTTCCCTGATGGCTAATGATGTTGAATGTTTTTTCCTGTGGCTGTCAGCCATTTGTATGTCTTCTTTGGAGAAGTGTCCATGTCTTCGGCCCATTTCTTGACTGGATTATTTATTTTTTGGGTGTTGAGTTTGAGAAGTTTTTATAGATCTTGGATACCAGCCCTTTATCTGTAGTGTCATTTGCAAATATCTTCTCCCACTCTGTGGGTTGCCTCTTTGTTTTGTTGACTGTTTCCTTTGCTGTGCAGAAGGTTTTTATCTTGATGAAGTCCCAAAAGTTCAATTTTGCTTTTGTTTCCCTTACCTTTGTCATGAAAGAAGTTGCTGTGGCCGATGTCAAAGAGGTTACTGCCTTTGTTCTCCTCTAGGATTTTGATGGATCCTGTCTCACATTGAGGTCTTTCATCCATTTAGAGTTTATCTTTGTGTATGGTATAAGAGAATGGTCGAGTTTCATTCTTCTGCATATAGCTGTCCAATTTTCCCAGCACCACATTGGTGGTTCAGTGGTAGAAATCTCACCTGCCAATTTTCCCAGCACCATTTATTGAAGAGACTGTCTTTTTTTCCACTGGATATTTTTTCCTGATTTATCAAAGATTAGTTGACCATAGAGTTGAGGGTCCACTTCTGGGCTCTCTATTCTGTTCCATTGATCTATGTGTCTGTTTTTGTGCCCACAGTGAATATCATTCTCAATGGGGAAAAGCTGAGAGCTTTTCCCTTAAGATCAGGAACACAACAAGGATGCCCACTCTCGTCACTATGGTTCAACATAGTACTAGAAGTCCTAGCATCAGCAATCAGACAACAAAAAGAAATAAAAGGTATTCAAATTGGCAAAGAAGAAGTCAAATTCTCTCTCTTCGCAGATGACATGATACTTTATGTGGAAAACCCGAAAGACTTCACGCCCAAATTACTAGAACTCAATTCAGTAATGTGGCAGGATACAAAATCAATGCATAGAAATCAGCTGCTTTCCTATACAGTAACAATGTAACTGTAGAACAAGAAATTAGGGAGTCGATCTTATTTACAATAGCACCAAAAACTTTAAGATACCTAGGAATAAACCTAGCCAAAGAGGGAAAGGATCTGTACTCTAGAAACTACAGAACACTTATGAAAGAAATTGAAGAAGACACAAAAAGATGGAAAAACATTCCATGCTCATGGATTGGAAGAATAAACATTGTTAAAATGTCAGTGCTACCCAGAGCAATCTACACTTTCAATGCCACCCCTATCAAAATACCATTGGTGTTTTTCAAAGAGATGGAACAAACAATCCTAAAATTTGTATGGAACCAGAAAAGACCCTGAATTTCCAAGGAAATGTTGAAAAAGAAAAACAAAGCTGGGGGCATTATGTTACCTGATTTCATGCTATATTACAAAGCTGTGATCACCAAAAAAATAACAATATAAACCATTAGATTGGACAAAATTAAATTGCACTTAAGTGTTTTAACAATGGAGAGAAATGGGGATTCACATATATTTTTAGTGGGAAATGAAGAAACTTTTGAATGTTTAAAGGTAAAAGAAGTTAGGGGAGAAAACATTGCCTGATACAATGTTCAAAGTTTGTAAACTTCAGATATAGTATAATATATTGCGTGTAGATGCCTTATAATGTAATAGTATAAAAACCTACATGGGAAGGAAGAAGAGGAATGTGACTAAAGACATACAGACAGGGCTTCAACTGTATTTATAATGATTTATTTATTTAAAAATTATGAAAAGCACATGTGGCAAATATCAAGATTTGATTATGTTCAGTGCTCCTTACATTGTCTTCTGTACTTCTCTGTAGGGCTGGATTTTTTTCATTTATTTTTATGGTCAGGTATAGGAGTTGGGACAAAAATCAGATTTTAATGAAAACTGAATAAAATAAAATGTAAAAATAAATGAAGACAGGAGTATCAGTTACTGCCATTTAGGGTACTCCCATTCTCACTTCCACCCTCTTACAGCTACATTTCTTTCTTCCTTTTAATCAAGTATTTTTATTTTAATTACAATATAATTAACATACAGTGTTGTATTAGTTTCAGGTGTACAATACAGTGATTCCACAACTATATACATTACTCAGTGCTCATCATAAGTTTATTCTTTAATCCCCATCACTTATTTTACCCATTGCCCCACCCAACTCCCTTCTGGTAACTGTCATTTTATTCTCTATAATTAAGAGTCCATTTCTTGCCCGGGGGCAGAGGAAGATGGCGGTGGAGTAGGAGAACTGGATTTCATCTCCTCTCAGGAATTCAGCTGGATAGGGATCAAACCATTCTGAACAACTACGAACTCAACAGGAGATCGACGAAAAGAAGAGCAGCAACTCTCTGAACAGAAAAGCGACCACTTTCTGGAAGGTAGGACGTGCAGAGAAGTGAATCCGAGGCGATATTCAGGAGGATAGACGGCGGGGGAGGGGCCTCCCTCGGCCACTTCTGTCAAGTGATAGAGCCGCAGAGCACAAAATCGGAACTTTTAAAAGTCTGCTCCACTGAGGGACGTCGCTCTGGTGGCTAAGCGGGGGGTGGAACCCCCCGGGACAGTGTGGTCTCAGGACCCTCGGGGTCACAGAAAGACCGGGAGTGCCTGAGGGCGGCAGAGCTCCCAGGTATCGGAGCGGGGAAGCCGGCTGCAGAGGCGGAGCCCAGGCGGGGGCTCTCAGCTCGGGGTTGCCATAAACCGTGATCCGCGGCACAGTCGGGCCACTGCTCCTCCAGCAGGGACCCAACAAGTGGCAGATCCGGGGAGACTCACCTTCCTCCCCCGGGAAGAGCCCCGCGGGAGTGCGCCACACGGATCTGCTGGGTTTGGAGACTCCACCTGGGGTCGGGTGCCAGAGATAGAAAAACACGGTCACAGGCCGTGTGAGCACGGAGTGCGGCCGGAGACCGGGGAGCCGGGAGTGACTGACGGCTTTTCTCTGGGGGCTCACTGAGGAGCGGGGCCCCGAGTTCTCGGCTCCTCCGGGGCGGAGATTGGGAGGCCGCCATTTTCACTCTCCGCCTCCAAAGCTGTACGGAAAGCTTGCAGGGAAAAAAAGCCCCGGAGAGCAAACCCGAGCAGATTACTTAGCCGGGAGGGGGCAAGGGCGGGGCAATTCCGCCTCCGGCAGAGACATTTAGAAACCACGCCAACAGGCCCCTCCCCAGAAGATCAGCAAGAACAGCCAGCCAAGACCAAGTTTACCGATCAATGACAACAGCAGAACTCCAGCACTAGGGGAATACTGCACATAGAATTCATGGCTTTTTTACCATGATTCTTTAGTCTTTCAAAGTTAATTTTTTTTAACTTTTTTTCTTTTTTTTTCTTTTTGAATTTTTCTTTTTCCCTTTTTCAACCAACATCTTATCAATCCCTTTTTTAAAAAACATTTTTATTTTTCATTTTTAGAGTCATATTCTATCCCTTCATAGTAGTTACCTGTATTTTTGGCTTATATATATAAGTTGTTCTCTCTTTAAAATTTTGAGATTGTTTCTTCTAACAGATTAAAATATACCCTAAATCTCTAGTATATGGTGTTTTCTATTCCCCTGCCTGATCACATTCTTTCCCCCTTTTTTTTTCTTTTTTCTTTTTTTAAATCCTCTTCTTTCTTTTTTCAAACAACTTATCAATTCCTTTTATAAAATTTTTTATAATTTCCATCTTTACAGTCATATTCCATCCCTTCATCATATCAACCCTTATTTTTGTACATATATAAGTTTTTCTTTCTTTAAAATTTTGGGAGGCACTTTGTTCTAAAAGACCAAAATACACCCCAAATCGAGTGTGTGGCACTGATCTATATACCATATAGATCATATTTGATCACATTCTGGTTTTTCTCTTGTTGTTGTTGTTTTGTTTTGTTTGTTTTTGTTTTTATCTTTATCTTTTTCTTTTTTTTCTCTTTCTTTTTTCTCTCTTTCCCTTTTTTTTCCCACTGCTTTAGGTCTTTTCTGATTTGTTTAGAGTATATTTTCTGGGGATGTTGTTACTCTGCTAGCATTTTGTTCTCTCATTAATCTATTCTCCTCTGCACAAAATGACAAGATGGAAAAAATCACCTCAACAAAAAGAACAAGAGGTAGTACCAACTGCCAGGGACTACTCAATACGGACATTAGTACAATGTCAGATCTAGAGTTCAGAATCATCACTTTAAAGATACTAGCTGGGCTTGAAAAAAATATGAAAGTTATTAGAGAAACCCTTTCTGGAGAAGTAAAAGAACTAAAATCCAACCAAGTAGAAATCAAAAAGGCTATTAATGAGGTGCAATAAAAAATGGGGGCGCTAACTGCTAGATTAAATGAGGCAGAAGAGAGACTCAGTAATATAGAAGATGAAATGATGGAAAATAAAGAAGCTGAGAAAAAGAGAGATAAACAACTACTGGATCACGAGGGCAGAATTCGAGAGATAAGTGATACCATAAGACGAAACAATATTAGAATAATTGGGATCCAGAAGAAGAAAGAGAGAGAGAGGGGCAGAAGGTATAATGGAGCAAATTATAGCAGAGAACTTCCCTAATTTGGGGAAGGAAACAGGCATGAAAATCCAGGAAGCACAGAGAACCCCTCTCAAAATCCATAAAAATAGGTCAACACCCCGACATCTAATAGTAAAACTTACGAGTCTCATAGACAAAGAGAAAATCCTGAAAGCAGCTCGGGAGAAGAGATATGTAACCTACAAGGGTAGAAACATTAGATTGGCAACAGACCTATCCACAGAGACCCGGCAGGCCAGAAAGGACTGGCAGGATATATTCAGAGCACTAAATGAGAAAAATATGCAGCCAAGAATCCTATATCCAGCTAGGCTGTCATTGAAAATAGAAGGAGAGATAAAAAGTTTCCAGGACAAAAAAAACTAAAGGAATTTGCAAACACAAAACCAGCCCTACAGGAAATCTTGAAAGGGGTCCTCTAAGCAAAGAGAGAGCCTAAAAGCAACATAGACCAGAAAGGAACACAGACAATATACGGTAACAGTCACCTTACAGGCAATACAATGGCACTAAATTCATACCTTTCAATAGTTACCCTGAATGTAAATGGGCTAAATGCCCCAATCAAAAGACACAGGCTATCAGACTGGATTAAAAAACAAGACCCATCGATATGCTGTCTGCAAGAGACTCATTTTAGACCCAAAGACACCGCCAGATTGAAAGTGAGGGGGTGGAAAACCATTTACCATGCTAATGGACACCAAAAGAAAGCTGGGGTGGCAATCCTTCTATCAGACAAATTAGATTTTAAACCAAAGACTGTAATAAGAGATGAGGAAGGACATTATATCCTACTTACAGGATCTATCCAACAAGAAGATCTAACAATTGTAAATATCTATGCCCCTAACATGGGAGCAGCCAATTATATAAGGCAATTAATAACAAAAGCAAAGAAACACATCGACAACAACACAATAATAGTGGGGGACTTTAACACCCCCTCACTGAAATGGACAGATCGTCTAAGCAAAAGATCAACAAGGAAATAAAGACTTTAAATGACACACTGGACCAAATGGACTTCACAGACATATTCAGAACATTCCACCCCAAAGCAAGAGAATACACATTCTTCTCTAGTGCCCATGGAACATTCTCCAGAATCGATCACATCCTAAGTCATAAATCAGGTCTCAACCAGTTCCAAAAGATTGGGATCATTCCCTGCCTATTTTCAGACCACAATGCTTTGAAACTAGAACTCAATCACAAGAGGAAAGTCGGAAAGAACTCAAATACATGGAGGCTAAAGAGCATCAACTGAAGAATGAATGGGTCAACCAGGAAATTAAAGAAGAATTAAAAAAATACATGGAAACCAATGAAAATGAATACACAACTATTCAAAATCTTTGGGATGCAGCAAAGGCACTCCTAAGAGGAAAGTATATAGCAATACAAGCCTTTCTCAAGAAACAAGAAAGGTCTCAAGTACACAACCTAACCCTACACCTAAAGGAGCTGGAGAAAGAACAGCAAATAAAGCCTAAACTAAGCAGGAGAAGAGAAATAATAAAGATCAGAGCAGAAATCAATGAAATAGAAACCACCAGAACAGTAGAACAGATCAACGAAACTAGGAGCTGGTTCTTTGAAAGAATTAACAAGATTGATAAACCCCTGGCCAGACTTATCAAAAAGAGAAGAGAAATGACCCAAATCAACAAAATCATGAATGAAAGAGGAGAGATCACAACCAACACCAAAGAAATACAAACAATTATAAGAACATATTATGAGCAACTCTATGCCAGCAAATTAGATAACCTGGATGAAATGGATGCATTCCTAGAGATGTATCAACTACCAAAACTGAACCAGGAAGAAATAGAAAACCTGAACAGACCTACAACCACTAAGGAAATTGAAGCAGTCCTCAAAAATCTCCCAACAAACAAAAGCCCAGGGCCAGATGGCTTCCCAGGGGAATTCTACCAAACATTTCAAGAAGAATTAATACCTATTCTTCTGAAACTGTTCCAAAAAATAGAAATGGAAGGAAAACTTCCAAACTCATTTTATGAGGCCAGCATTACCTTGATCCCAAAACCAGACAAAGACCCCATCAAAAAGGAGAATTACAGACTAAATCCCTGATGAACATGGATGCAAAAATTCTCACCAAAATACTAGCCAATAGGATCCAACAGTACATTAAAAGGATTATTCACCACGACCAAGTGGGATTTATCCCTGGGCTGCAAGGTTGGTTCAACATCTGCAAACCAATCAATGTGATACAATACATTAACAAAAGAAAGAACAAGAATCATATGATCCTCTCAATAGATGCAGAAAAAGCATTTGACAAAGTACAGCATCCTTTCTTGATTAAAACTCTTCAGAGCATAGGCATAGAGGGTACATACCTCAATATCAAAAAAGCCATCTATGAAAAACCTACAGCGAATATCATTCTCAATGGGGAAAAACTGAGAGCTTTCCCCCTAAAGTCAGGAACGCAGCAGGGATGTCCACTATCACCACTGCTATTCAACATAGTATTGGAAGTCCTAGCCACAGCAATTAGACAACAAAAAGAAATCAGAGGCATCCAAATTGGCAAAGAAGAAGTCAAACTCTCACTCTTTGCAGATGATATGATACTTTATATGGAAAACCCCAAAGACTCCACCCCAAAACTGCTAGAACTCATACAGGAATTCAGTAAAGTGGCAGGATATAAAATCAATGCACAGAAGTCAGTGGCATGCCTATACACCAACAACAAGACAGAAGAAAGAGAAATTAAGGAGTCGATCCCATTTACAATAGCACCCAAAACCATAAGATACCTAGGAATAAATCTAACCAAAGAGACAAAGGATCTGTACTCAGAAAACTATAAAATACTCATGAAAGAAATTGAGGAAGACACAAAGAAATGGAAAAACGTTCCATGCTCATGGATTCAAGACCAAATATTGTGAAGATGTCAGTGCTACCTAGAGCCATCTACACATTCAATGCAATCCCCATCAAAATACCATCCTCTTTTTTCAAAGAAATGGAACAAATAATCCTAAAATTCATATGGAACCAGAAAAGACCCCGCATAGCCAGAGGAATGTTGAAAAAGAAAAGCAAAGCCGGTGGCATCACAATTCCGGACTTCCAGCTCTATTACAAAGCTGTCATCATCAAGACAGCATGGTACTGGCACAAAAACAGACACATAGATCAATGGAACAGAATAGAGAGCCCAGAAATGGACCCTCAACTCTTTGGTCAACTCATCTTTGACAAAGCAGGAAAGAATGTCCAATGGAACAAAGACAGTCTCTTCAAAAAATGATGTTGGGAAAATTGGATAGCCACATGCAGAAGAATGAAACTGGACCATTTCCTTACACCACACACAAAAACAGACTCCAAATGGTTGAAAGACCTCAATGTGAGACAGGAGTCCATCCAAATCCTAAAGGAGAACACAGGCAGCAACCTCTTTGATGTCAGCCGAAGCAACTTCTTCCTAGAAACATCGCCAAAGGCAAGGGAAGCAAGGGCAAAAATGAACTATTGGCACTTCATCTAGTTAAAAAGCTTTTGCAAAGCAAAGGAAACAGTCAACAAAACCAAAAGACAACCGACAGAATGGGAGAAGATATTTGCAAATGACATATCAGATAAAGGGCTAGTATCCAAAATCTATAAAGAACTCATCAAACTCAACACCCAAAGAACAAAGAATCCAATCAAGAAATGGGCAGAAGACATGAACAGACATTTTTCCAAAGAAGACATCCAAATGGCCAACAGACATATGAAAAAGTGCTCAACATCGCTTGGCATCAGGGAAATCCAAATCAAAACCTCAATGAGATACCACCTCACACCCGTCAGAATGGCTAAAATTAACAAGTCAGAAAACGACAGATGTTGGCGGGGATGCGGAGAAAGGGGAACCCTCCTACACTGTTGGTGGGAATGCAAGCCTGTGCAGCCACTCTGAAAAACTGTATGGAGGTTCCTCAAAAAGTTGAAAATAGAGCTACCATATCATTCAGCAATTGCACTACTGGGTATTTACCCCAAAGATACAAATGGAGGGATCCGAAGGGGTACGTGCACCCCGGTGTTTATAGCAGCAATGTCCACAATAGCCAAACTGTGGAAAGAGCCAAGATGTCCATCGACAGATGAATGGATAAAGAAGAAGTGGTATATATATATACAATGGAATATTATGCTGCCATCAAAAGGAATGAGGTCTTGCCATTTGCAATGACGTGGATGGAACTGGAGGGTATTTTGTTGAGTGAAGTAAGCCAAACAGAGAAAGACATGTATCATATGATCTCACTGATATGAGGAATTCTTAATTGCAGGAAACAAACTGAGGGTTGCTGGAGTGGGGGGTGGGGTGGGAGGGATGGGGTGACTGGGTGATAGACACTGGGGAGGTTATGTGCTCTGGTAAGCGCTGTGAATTGTGCAAGACTGTTGAATCTCAGATCTGTACCTCTGAAACAAATAATGCAATATATGTTAAGAAAAAAAAAAGAAGAAGAAGAAGGTAGTGGGAGGGGAAGAATGAAGCAGGGGAAATCGGAGGGGTAGACGAATCATGAGAGATGATGGACTCTGAAAAACAAACCGAGGGTTCTAGAGGGGAGGGGTGTGGGAGGATGGGTTAGCCTGGTGGTGGGTATTGAAGAGGGCATGTTCTGCATGGAGCACTGGGTGTTATGCACAATGAATCATGGAACACTTCATCTAAAACTAATGATGTAATGTATGGGGATTAACATAAGAATTAAAAAAAAAGAAAAAAAAAAGAGTCCATTTCTTGCTTTCTATCTCTTTTTTATCCTTTGCTCATTTGTTTTGTTTCTTAAATTCCAAATATGAGTGACATCATATGGTATTTGTCTTTTTCTGACTGACTTATTTCACTAGTATTATACTCTCTAACTCCATCTATGTTGTTGCAAATGACAAGATTCCATCTCTGTTTTTGGCTGAGTAATATTCCACTGTGTATACATATCACTTCTTCTTTACCCATTCATCTATCAATGCACACTTGGGCTACTTCCATAATTTGCTACTGAAAAAATGCTGCAATAAACATAAGAGTGCATTATCTTTTCAAATTAGTGTTCTCATATTTTGGAGGTAAATACCTAGTAGCAGAATTACTGGATCATACGATAATTCTATTTTTAGTTCTTTGAGGAACCTCCACACTGTTTTCCACCAATTTGGTGGCTGTGCCAATTTGCATTCCCACCAACAGTGCACAATGGTTCCTTTTTATACAAATCCTTGCCAATACTGTTGTTTCTTGTGTTTTTTATTTTAGAATCCTCCTACTCTTCCATCTTCCCCAGAAGTCTATAACCAGTTCTTATGATGGTATTCCAAAGCTTCTCCCCTATTGTTTCATGGGAGAAATCATAGGTCAGTTTGCTGAGTCAAAGAGTGACTTGATTTTGTTCCTGATCACCAGAAGTGTGCTTTTACTCTTCTCTATCCTAGACTCACTGCTTACTTTAAAGCTGTAGATTCAGGATATTAGGTGAATAATAACACTTTATCATTTTTAAGGTTCATGCATTTGGGGAATCTATCTCAGCTCTGGATACAAGCAAGGAGCATGGTCCTGTGTCACACCTGACATGGAGGACTTTCAGTCTCATTACCTGCTGGGAAAAAGCTCCTGCCCCCTAGTTGAGTACAGATTCAGCATCATCCACTGCTTTGTTTCTCTTTGTACTTCTGAACTCTAGAGAAGTTTATTCTTATTTTGAGCTCAACTATGTCTTCTTAATTTTCCCTAAAATTCTAATCCAGATTGCTTTGTATTTTTATAAGAGAGCATCAAACATGAACTTACTGTGCCATCCTAAACACCCTCCATTATCAACACCCTATATTTGTTCTTCATAACTGAATTTAATTGCACATGGTATTTAAAATTAAACCAGTATAGGAGCAATTAAAGACTTTTGCCCCATTCTGGCTCTGCAGTGCTTTTAAGGACACCTGCACCATGTATGTCATATAAAGTTTAATAACTGTATGTTGCATTTTTTAAAAAAAATCATTTTTAAATCATATTTTGTGTTTCACATACACACATATAAATTCTGGAAGTTCTACTTCTATATGGGACATGTGTAAATAAGAATCATAAGTTTTGATCAGAAATAATGTGCTTTCTTTTAAAGCCATCATTAAAAAGTTGTCCGTGTTTTCCTCTGAGACTTGTGCCTTTTAATCTACTGCTCCATGGACTTCCTTTCAAGCTCAGTCTAATTCATCTTTTGAGATAAAATTCAAATACCAATGCTCAAGTCACCAAGTTTTGAATGTTTAAAATAATTTTCTCCTATTTTCTGTAGTAAGTTGTGTTAATTTCTAGAGGTTTTGTTTTAAACAAATTCTAATGATCTTTCTTATGCTAATTAAGTAGGGGAAAAATCCTACAATATAGCTACTTGAGCTTTTCTGAAGGAACAGTTGGATGATGGAGTGGAGCTATAACAGTTTACATATAAATGTTACCCAAAGATGAAAACCAGTGGTGCACATGTAAGAAGCCCAAAATGTGTCACCTTATATGCTGGAAGAGAAAAGATTATGGGGAAGTCATGAGTGTGTAGCTCACAGCTCATGACCTCTGGAACCTGGGTCAGTGATGATGCCATTATTTAGGGATTCAGTATTTTGAAAGGCACAGATAGACCCTTCCTCCTCAGAGGAGTGATTGAGCAGAGGATGTGGAATGGTATCAGTCCTATGTCTGTGCTGCTGAGAGGACTTCTACCCTCCCCTTTGGTGGCTGGACTATGCAATATCCAGAGGAAGACTGAATGGTTTCCATGACATGGAAGCCATGGGTGTACTTAGCAAAAATAATTTTGGCAGACACCTTGGGTCACAGCCAGGTTGGGGTATAGGTAGGTAATAAATATTTTTAGGAATCCCTGAAGTAAAGCATACCATTAATCCTTAATTTTAAGAAGATAACCTACATGGTTTAAGGCAGACTAATGGCAAGCATTATTATTTATATTTTAAAGGAAGAAGAAAAGTTGACACAAGAAATCAAATAACTGGTCTCAGAGATTACTTCCTCAAAGTAGAAAAGACCCCTGGTTAAATATCAATAACAAAAGTATGACTTTGGACAATAAAGAACAAGAACATCATACAGGCTATGAGCAATGTAAGGATTTTAAGTTATATTTTCAGTGAGAAATGTTTTAATGATTTGAGATTTCTATCCAGTTGTATACATGCTATATCTGTTAGTGGAATCAGTGGTAACTCCTTTCATTTATTCTGTAGGTGTCCAATGAGATAAAACATGATAATGGAATGGGGCAGTACACATGTGGAAAAAAATTAATGTGCACTTATATTTAATAAAATGCTATACAAGAAAGGTAAGCTTTGTAGTCCATACAATAATCATTTTTTAAAAAATGAAACTAAATAGAATTTTATTCTTGCTCCAAATCAAAATGCAATTGGTATAAGCAATGTATTATTTCTCATCAAATAGCTCTATTATACAGTACTTTATCTATTTCTTAACACACTGTTATAGAAAATAAGTTAGCAAATATATTACCCTGATAATAAATACACCAGCACTCACAAACTCACAAACACATACACAGCTAACACCAACTTACTCTATACACAACTCACTTAATGTTGAATTGCCTGACGTAGACATTCAACAATTCTAACTGATTGAATGAATTAAAACATATTTTTGAAGGAGTACAGGAAGAGGAAATGTGAAAATTAAGTCATTAAATGAAAATTTCATTCAGCTCAGGAAGAAAGAGCTTCCATAGTTATAGCATCACAGATGTCTGCCTGCCAACTTTTCTTCTATCCCAAATCTGGAAAAAAGGATGTTAATATTTGTTTTTTATCTTCCCCTAGAGGAACTCAAAACTTTTCATGTGTTGAATACCTGTTCTGTACAATGTGCTAGAAAGAAGTACTTTTGAACACAGAAACTGTTGCTGAGTGCACATAAGTACAGCAAGATGGACTGGACTGCTGGAGGTGGCAAAAGGAGTGTTGTCCACAGTGGGGAACAGGGATCAAAGTTCATGACCCTTAGCCTTTCATTCTAATAACTGGCACAAAAGCTTTTAGAAGAGTTTATTTCCTCATGTTCTTGGCTGTGGTTCATTCTGTGGGGGTGGAGGGTTTTTTTTATTATGAGAACTGTAAAGTTGAAAATAAAGCTTATATTCCTCTCTCTTATAGGAATACTCCAGCAGGCTAATGCAAGTAATTTCTGATGCTGAACTCTTATACTGTTATCTGATAGAGTTCTTCACATAATGCTTGCTCCCTTCCCTTCACTATTATACTTTCCCCTTTCTCTACCTCTTATCACTTTGTAATTTTTTTTTCTTACAAAGATTATTTGTATAGGATTTGAGTCAGTCTGGATCTCTAGTGAGACTTCCAGGACAAGTAATTAATAAATCTGCAATATTTAAGCAGTGTACAAGCAACAACTAAACTCTATTGTCATGGTCTTCTACTTTTAGTACACTTTTGGAAATAAAAAAAAGTATCAACAAAAATATATCAGATTTTTAACATACTTTTGTGTCAGAGTATTATATGTATTCAAAAAAATAATACAACCAAAACCCATGATAAAATGCTCATTATATTAAGGATAATGGGAAATTAGTATGTTCTAAAATGTAGCAATTACATAGAATAAAAGCTTGATAAAAAACATGGTTCACTTATTTTAGTCCCATTTTTTAATTAAAAAATACAAACCAGAGCATGTAACACTTGTGTTTTCACTGCGACACTTGCTCTTATAATAAAATACAAACTCAACATAGCTACAGAACCCTATAGGTTCTGGCTTGTCTTTCCAAATTCATCTTTCAAAACTCTCTTAACTCTCCCTTGTTCCTTTATGATATAGCCATACTGACCTTCTGTATTACTGAACATGTCATATTCTTTTCTGCCAGGAAATTTGCATTAAGATGTTTGTACATGCTGCTTTCTCTGCCTATAATGTTCCAGCCCTAGGTAGCTGGAAACTTTTTCTTCCAGTTCCCAAATAAATGCATTGCTTTAGATAGGTATTCAGAAGTATGCCGTGCCATACCTAGCTATCTATTCTTTCATATTGCATTGTTTTATTTTATTCACAGATTTTACTTGTGGGTGAAATCATCATTCTTTTTTCATTTCATTGATTTAACCATTTATTGATGGCTCTTGTCACTAGAAATAAAAGTTTCATAAGAGCAAGGGGATATTTTTATCTTATTCACCACTCTATTCTCAGAGTCTAGAATAAAAAATGACTTAAAGGTGGTACATGTTCAATAATTAACAAATCCTTCAACAGGAGTCATGCTATAGATGTGATAAAAAGAAAAAAAATGCAAAGTATCTTAGCTTTTTATCAGACCACACTCAGATTATTTTTCCCTTGAAGAAGTTAATAAAGCTATCAGTAGAAGATTAAATGTTTAAGTATTCATTACCACTATTTCACACACCAGAAAAAAGTTAGTAAAACATGAAGACAAGTTAGAAAAATAAAGTCTTCTTGCCTTCAAACTGATAAAGAAGCAGGTAGATGTTCTGCTCTCTCTAAACCCATCTACTACTCCATCTTAGCACAACAGTCACTTGCAGAGGATATGGAAGCTAGAAAAGAGAGGATATGAAAGCCTGAAAGAGAAACATCCAGGTAATAAAAGGAGTGAAGCAGAACCCTATAGAATGATAGTATTTTAAGGACTTTCAATGTCTGACCCTGGGTCTAGTTTAAAGAATAAAATCTACAATTAAAAATGGCACAGAAGAAATAGAATGGATTCAGTAAAATGGCTAGCCAAGAAAATTTAGTTTTTAGCAACACTTCTTTCTTGAATTGTTTCTATCAGTGCTAGACATGTATAGGTCCTCAACACCAATCCCTGTGTTCTATGGTCTCCCCTACATGACAGGAAATAGACCCCCTTTTCCAGGCTCCTTTGCCTGACAGGTTCTAGCTAAGAAATTTGCAAGGGGGAAAGAAGGCATTATTCTCTTCCAAAAGGTAGATGTGGGGGTAGATACAGGATGATAGAGTTTCAATGACTTCCCTGTGAGCTCTTGCAAATGCTATATTTTGCTGATACAGAAAACTGAAATCTCCAGCATTGTTTGTTTGCATTTCTTGTGTTTCTGTCTGTGCATGTTGACTGAATAACAGATGTGCAGTAAACAAACACCAAGACACTGTGAAGGAAATGCCATGATTGGTCCCTGATCATGATGTGCATAAATAATAGCCATGAAATGTGTACTTCATGCAGCAACTCATAGTTAATATAACATGGTAACTAAAATTTGGATCATGCTGTTGGAAGGCTAGTATTATTTGACTAAACTAAAACAAAAGAAACTGAAATCCACGCATATCAGAACCATGTAAAGTGAAGATTGCCTGCATTAGGAATAGTGATGCTTTCCGGGAGTAATGAAATTATTTTACTGCATATACCAGTGCTGTCCCAAAGAAATACAATAAAAGCCACAGCTGCAAGCCATATATGTAATTTTAAATATCTTAGTAGCCAGTCTAAGAAAAGTGAAAAGGAACAGGTAAAGTTAATTTTAATAATCTATTTTACTTAACCCAATATATCCAAAATATTTCCTTAAATATGTAAGCTCTATAAAAATTGAGACATTTACATTCTTTTTTTCATTCTGAGTCTTTGAAATTCAGAGTGTATTTTAATTTGAACTAGCCAGATTTCAAGTGTCTAAATCTCATGTGATAAATGGCTGTGCTATTGAACAACGTGGATATAAATGCTGAATATTTAAAAATGGATTACTTTTCCCTCCTTGTGTCGGATTTCCAAATATGTATGGCTAAACATATGCGCTGCTCTTTGTAATTACGTACACTGGAGTTGATGGCATGGATGCTGGGAACTAGTCACACTCTGGTTCCAGGGCACTTGTTTAATCTAATTTATTCTTCATTTGTTTTCTTACTTATTTAAACTTACTTTGTGTTTCTACATTTTATACATATTTATATGTCATTCATATCCCTTTTATAATAAAGTGGGGGCACAAGGAAGAAAGTATGTAAACAAAACTATCTAAAATAAATATAATTTGGTTGACACTCAAAAAATTATCAAACCTCAGAATGTTCCCTTCTGTTGGATAGATACACATACCAAAACAACACTTAGATTAATGCATCATAAAAGGATGCATTTTAGCCAATTTACTGGTTAAAAATAAAAACAGGAAAGAAAATACACACTAGGGGAGAGAGATAACAACTCAATTTTCACTCTCCTACTTCCGCAGCACAAAATTCTGATAAATGGGATCTAATAATTAACACTTCTGAGGAATTACTCACATAAACAATGAGGACATTCTTTTCCAGTCCTTAAATACACAGAGAGTCTAGAAGAACAGAGATTATGTTCTGAAGTTTTAAGAGTAATCAATATGTCATTCAAACAAATCTCTGAGTTTCAGAAAGAACCCTGAAATCAGGATTTCTTGAAGATAAAATATTTAAATCCTAGTAATCATGAACTTTCTTTTCCTTTCTGATAAAATGTACTGATGTGTTCTCACTTGGTGCATCATTCTATGTACATTATAGATTTTTTGACATCATACATGATTCTAATATTTTTTTCATTTAAATAAGTCTGTCTTTTTTATAATAATCTAAAACAAGGTATAATTTTTTTGAAATTCTGAAATGCTTGATACGAACGTCCCTTATTCATATTTTGAGTATATGTAGGTCTCAAGTTAGTTGTACAAGTCAGTAAAGGCTGTCTACAAAAGGTTATTGGAACAGAGACACGAGAAGCATACATGTTTTGGCTGCCCAGTGTCAAATACCACAAGACCAGTTGAATTATTTCAACAAAGATACATATGTCAGCTTGTAGATCAGAACTTTTATTTACAAAATGTTTGAAATTAAATTGAAACAAAGTTAGTATAATGGGAGGATCACTGACTCATATAACTAAACGATAATAAGGGCTTCTGGGACAATTGGTCTTCAAAACCCAAAAGCTACTGGACTTTGTTGAGTTACTCTATCTGCTGTATACCATTCACTGTCTTACACCAATTTTTGTTTAAACATTGGTCACAGCTATTACCAACTCTTAGTTTACATTCTGCAATCTTCAATACCAAAAAGCAGTGTTCCCTTTCTCTTAGTACTGCTAAAAATAAACTTTATTAAAAAAATTCTCACTTCTGTT
Organism: Mirounga leonina; assembly: GCF_011800145.1. Taxonomy (NCBI): domain Eukaryota; kingdom Metazoa; phylum Chordata; class Mammalia; order Carnivora; family Phocidae; genus Mirounga; species Mirounga leonina. The sequence goes on from NW_023270305.1 coordinate 56,105,377, forward strand.
TGTAGCTTTGTGCTAACTGAACAAATCAGGAGGGACAGTTGCAATTATTGCCCCAGTTTGGGTGAGGGGATAAATAGCAGAGAATGATGAGGAGGTGGTCACTGAACATGATGACACCTCCTGAGGTGGTTCACTGAGATGGAAACAGATCCCCAAAAGCAGGTGGGAGAGGAGGGCAAAGGTGCTACTTCTAGAATAAAGATAGAGTTGTGCCAATGTTTTTCACTGCAATCAAATGCAAGATTTTTTTCACATTTTTATCCAATTGTTCTGTGCTATTTAGAGACAGCTATAATGCAACTAAATGACTTATGAATGCCTAAATAGCACATCCTTTACATATTAGCTCCAGCCATAATGGGAAACTGGAGCATACATAACATAACTGGGCATGTTAGAAATTAATAAAGAGAAATGGATCTAGTAATAATGGGAGAATATAGAACATACAGACCAGGTATGTTAGAAATTTCACTCAAGTACTAGTAACAGAGGTCCCTAAAACAATGGCTTAAATAAGGTAGTTCTTCACATAAAAAATAGCCAGGCATAGACAAAATAGGATCAGCATGGCACCCTCATCTTTCTCAGGAAACTAGGTTCCTTTAATCTTTCCTGCTCTATCATTCTAGCTTTTCTGAAGTCCCACGCAAAAACTTCTGCTTAAGTTATTTGCTAGAATTTGGTCGCATAATTACACCTAGCTGCAAAAGAACCTGGGAAATGATTTTTTTTTTTTTTAACTGGACACAGTGCTGTACTAAAACAGATAATCAAACTGTTACTAAGAAAGAATAGTGGATGGAATTTGGGCAATCTCCGACTCAGTGAGTATGTTGTTTCAAAGCACTTAAAATATGCAATAGACCTGGAATGTAATAAAATATCATTGTTATAAAGCTGGTTTCTCTTTTAAAGGAAAATCAAATATATCTATATCTATCCCTTTCTATATGTATATAGATATAGATACAGATATAGATATAGAGTAGGCTCTTGGAGTTAGAAGCGGATTTTTTCTAACACTGATACTCATTTGCTAAGTAATGAGTGTGTGTGAAACAGTTGGAATGATCTATTTTGCTTTTCTATTTTAGAAAGAAATTAGTAACTACCTATCTATCTCATTAAGCTGTTAGAAATATGGATAGAATCTTGAATAACACTTAAAACAAGTTCCTAAGTAATTTTAATGATATAATTTCAAAGTTAAAAGGAAAAAGCCATGCACTGAATTAGTCTTTTAATGTGTCATCCTTTCCAGATAGTAAAATAAATTAATGACAATATCATCTAAAGAGGGGTAACTGAAAACTACCAAATGCTGTACAATTATTCAAGATCACATGTATTTGTAATGCTTCATTCAAATTCACTCTTATATCTCTTCAATGTATTTAGAGATTTTCCTGGAGATAGTGATAATATTATATTTACTGTTCAATTTAGTTAATGAAAATAAATTAACAGAGTTATTTGAAAGTAATACAAACCAGTGCTAAGATAAATAAATTGAATTACTAGGCAGAAGCTTATTTCTTTATCATGTCCCAATGGGCAAATTAATTAGATTTTATTCTTAATTTTCAAAGTATTCTTAGAATAAATTATTGATGTTTTTATAAACATTGCTAAGGATATCTTGAAATGCATTATGCTCCTCAGCCAAATTGATAGACGCATTAGGGGAAAGGAAAAATTAATTCAATATAAATTTTACCTTGGTTAATTCCCCTTGCTAATATATTGCAAGTTGTACTACTTTCACCCCATGGAAACCCATCAGGCAGCTTAATCAAGCTATATTAATTGAATATAACAATATCTCTTTGTGTTATTAGAGTAATTCTATGTTTTTACCCTTCATAAAAATTTATATTCTCTTACCTCATTAGGGCTTTTGTTCTTTCTCCATTCTAACATAGAAGCAAATTTCCTTCCAGTCTGCTTTTTCCTCCTAGAAATTATACTTAAAGTTATGATCAATTTATTTTCATTGACTATATTCACACATTGCATGAATGCAGCATTATTCATTTAAAAATGTCCCTATTGTTGGACATTTACATTACTTCTGACATTTCACTATTAAAAATAATGTGAGTTGAATGTTGGTTACACATGGATTATTTCCTTATGTTAGATTTGCCAAAATGCCATTAATAAATCAAAGAACAGGGGGCATCTTTAAGGCTTTTAACCCCTATTGCCAAAAAATTCAATCAGTACTAAATGAAAATATCTAACTCACTGGCCCAAAGAATGTTGATTCAAAAATATTTATCATGTTCAATGTGCAGTATACTATGCTATAAATTGAGAATATATTTTACTGTAGACTCATGACTACCAAGGAGAGGAGAGAGGAGAGACACAATAGGAGCTGAGAGAGACATGAGTTTTTGCTAGTATTTTTGTTTTCAGTTTTTAGGTTGTGAGAGACCAACACTTTAAATATGTTAATTGGAATAAAATTTAACAGAGAGGTAGAAGATAAGGAGTGATGTGCTGACAAATGTCTAACATAATCTCGGAAAGTTTTTTTAAGCACATATTTATTTAGCATTTGGTGATTTACATGGGGTAAATATTCCCACCATGGCCAATTTCCACCTACCGAATTGACACCATCTAATTTTCAAAATTCCTTAAAATTCACTCATCAGTTTTTGCAAGCCACTACAAACTGGCTTCAGCAAACTAAGTAGATAACACCACAGAGTCAGAGCTGCTGAGAAGATATAAAGAAGAAAGGATGGAGATATAGAGAATTTAGCCTTCGATTAGAAGAGGGAAACCTCTTTAATTTCACTAGTGGGAAGTACATGATGGGCACAGATGTAATTTGATTTATGGATTTAGTGTCCAAAAGTCAAGAACTTGTCGTCTGGCAATATCTTTTTCCTTTGTGATGTCAAAAAGAAGAAATCTGATTAGAACAAGGTGGAAAAAGAGAGATGTTAAGAAAAATGTGAAAGGTAGATATGAGGATGCAAACTGATGGGACACACAGAAAGATAGCAGAGTAGAATTAGGAACCCAGCTGAGTTTAATGACTGAGAATTAATAGCAATTCCAAACAGATAAGTGCTATTCTTGTCAGAATGAGAAGCCCGCATTTGGAAAGGAGAAAGCAATGACCTGGTTTCATCCATAGTTGGGCATTTGCCAAAGAAATACAATATGGAAAGATATAGAAAAATACAGAAAGAGAATTAAGGACATTGGGGAAACATGGTTAAAATGATGCAATATGGAACTGAATCTGGATAATGAGAGAAGTAAACAGGAAACTAGTAGATACGAATAAAATACAGGGATCAATAAGAAGAAGTCCCAGGGAAATTTTTCTCAATGAGATGTCGGTGGAAATAATAATAATACACATCAGCAAAATGAAAGAGTAGGAAGCTCTCAACACAGGAAAAAAAAAAGAAAAAAGGAAACCATCTGAACCAACTTCGCCAAAACTGGAGTCAAAAGTTTACAGCAATCAAACAGATGCTAAATCAAGAAAAATCTAACTTAAAGAAGGTAGGAAATCTTTGGGATATTTTGTCTGTGCTTTCCCTAATCCCTTCCCAGCTTTGTGGCAGTCCTGAAGATGGCAGCCCATGTTCCCAGTCTCAGACTCTGGTCCTTGGATCTGGAGGGAGCAGAGCAAATCTTATTTGCAGATTGTTGTATTTGTTTTAAACTGCCTGGGGACCTGAAGGACTGATGCAAGTCGATTGTCTCTGTTTTGTCTATCTCAGAACCTGCTTAGGGATGAAATGATGTGGGTATCACTTGAAAACATTGCAAGGCATCAAAAAATCTATATTTGTTTGGGCAAAAGATTATACTTGAGACATAAAAGAGGCTTCTTAAGGCCTGGGGGGGAAGAACCTAAAACAAAGTTTCTTTGGCTAATTAGCAAGGACATTCAAAGCACTTGAGTGTACTGGGAAATGAAGAGAGCAACAAAGCATACTCAGGACAGGGCTTATGTTTAGAAAAGAACTGAAAAGACTCTAAGCTTTCACCACTGGCTGATCTATGGTCTCATTAAAGGCTGAGACAAAATTGTAAACAGCCTGGCTAAGTGTTAAAAGAGTGTCTTAGCCCAGAGCCAATTCACAAAGCATAAAAGAAGTGGCTTAGTTGTTGCTGTTCTTGTTAAGACTTCTGGCATTCAAAGAAATCTCGGTCAAAACACTGGCAAACCCAAGCTAAACATTCAGCAATCAAGAACAGCAAGCCCTGAGGAAGGGGAGAATATGATTTCCAGAATTACCACACTATATTATCTGAATGCCTGATTTTCAACAAAAAATTACACAGCATACAAAAAAGCAAAGTATGGTCAACTGACAGAAAGGAATAAACCAACTGACAGAAACCGTCCCTATGGAAGCAGACATTGGACTTACTTTACAAAGACTTTAAATCAATGGTCTTAAATATGCAATATGCCAAAGAGCTGAAGGAAACCATGGACAAATAACTAAAAGAAACCAGGAAACCAATATATGAATAAAATGAAACTATTAATAAATAAAATTATAAAAAGAAACTAAGAAAAATTCTCCAGTTGAATAGTACAATAATTGAAATGAGATATTCACTGGAGGGGTTCAATAGCATATTTGATCAGGCAATTATATAACTGTATGCCAACAAATTAGATAACCTAGATGGATTAAACAGAATCCTCAAAACATTCAGGTCATCTGCTGACTCAAGAAGAAATAAAAACTCTCAACAGACCTAGAACAAGGAAAGAGTTTGAATGAGTAATCAAAAACCTCCCAACAAAGAAATACCCAGGACTGCCTAGCTTAACTGGTGAATTCTACCAAACGTTTAAAGAGTAATTAACACCAATGTTTCTCAAACTCTTTCAAAAAAGAAGAGGAGGGAACACCATAATCCATTCTATTAGGCTAGCATTATGCTCATACCAATGCCAGTCAAAGACTTTACAGCACCAGAAAACCCCAAACCAATATCCTTTATGAATATAAATGCAAAATCCTCAGCAAAATACTAGCAAGGCAAATCCAAAAGCATATTAAAAGACAAACACCAAAATAACAGGGTCACTGTATATAGTCCTTGCCCCTGAATAATGAAAATGCAAACATTTCCTGGAAGCCCAAACCACTCTGTTCACACTGATTGATTCCCAACTTTTTCAATACAGTTGAGACAAAGCACAACCTTTTTGGATACAATATACATGTAAAAAAAAAAAAAAGCTGCAATGCTTTCATTGTGAAGACACTGATACAAAGCTGACATCCTCTGTATTAGCATTTTTTCCTCCTTTATACAATGATGTTTGTATTTAATGATCTAGTCCTAAGTCTGACTTCCTTGTACTCTTCAAGTAAACTTTTCTTTTTCTTTTTTCTTTTTTTTTTGGTCAAAAGTATAGGAATTAGTTGTAAGGAAGCATATCGGATACATACAAACATTATCTTAATTCTGGAGTCTCATTTGATTTTTCTCAGAATCTATAGAAAACAGCTATATGATATAATTTGCATTTTATAGATGGACAAGAGGTTGAAGAACTCTAGGTATCTTAGTGCTGGATAAATGACTCTTGCTCCTAGTTTGGTGATTAAACTATAATGTCATATGTCAGGTTGATGGGTGCCTGCACCTATCTCTGTACTATATACACATACTTTCCTTTTTACTTTATACTTTATACTTTTTACTTTATACTTCAAGGCTCTGGGTCATACCAAATGAAGACTGCAATTCTTACCACCTATACAGTCTCTTTCGGTATTTTTACCCAGTATCTAAAAGAATATGACCACACCACACATGTGGTCAGGATTTACCTGTGCCTACATGCTTTAAATGTGGCCAACAGAATGCACTTCACATAAGTAAATAAGCTCTACTGAAAATAAATGCCTTATTATAGTGATTATGAGCATCCTTTACAATAACTGCCTTCCACTCTCCTGAATGATACTTTGAATTTTTTATAATGAGGAGGAAGAAGCTAGCATCCTCTCTGAAAAAAATGCTCCCCTCTTGTGTGGCAGTTCAAGTAAAAAAAGTTGCTCTACATGAGCTTTCAGGCTCACTTCATAGCTGGGATATATGAGTGAAGCAGCAGAGCACAATAAGCTACAAGCTGGACTGAAGTCAGCACAACTTAGATTCACATTCCAGCTCTGCTACTTAGCAGTCTCTTCAGTATAAATAAATTACTTAAAATCATCTGTAAAATTATATTTTTTGAAAAGATTTTATTTATTTATTGGAGAGAGCGCACGCACATGGGAGAGAGAGAGAGAGCATGTGCACAGAGGGAGAGGGAGAGGGAGAAGCAGACTCCCCACCAAGCAGGGAGCCCAATGCGGGGCTCGATCCCAGGAACCCCAGCTCATGAGCTGAGCCAACGGCAGACGCTTAACTGGCTGAGCCACCCAGGTGCCCCAAGGTCATCTGTAAAATTTGATTACCTTTCTCATGACATTATATTAAAGATTACATGAGTTAACAATAGCAAATTACATAGGCATGTGCCCTAAATATAATAGCTAAAAAAACTGAAATTAGTTATGCAATTTTCTATCTCTCTCAGTTATGACAGTTTGAGGTTCCATCTCAGAGTTGGGCACATATTATCATGCTCACCTGGTGTCTTAATGGAAATTAATTGAATGAGATGGTCCAGAGTCATATACCTTTCAACACAGACCTTAATACTTTAAGCTTAGTCTTAACTTTGGAAAATAATATCTGGTCTTATGTTTAGACTTTTTTTTAAAGCCATCCACCTCTGATGTGTGGGGCACTATATTGTTCTGTAATTTCATAATGTCAATGGGATGATGTTAAACTCAATGTGGCGATTGAGATAGTGACAGAAACACACATATACCGTGTTTGAAGAAGATCATACATCATGGGGGCATGATTTTTTTAAAAGAAATCACAAATAGGAATTTTCTTAATCTGCTTCATTTTGATGTTATGTATACATATATATTGCATAAAGCACCAGGACTCATTATATATCTTACCCTTATGATTACAGAGAAAAGAATTAATGCAATTATTGCTTTGGGGAATGACACACATTTTCTATGTATGCCTGCCATATATGAAAAGAAGGATTTATACTATTTGTTAGATTTAGACAAACTATAGAGCAAAATATACAAATATTGATCTGTGTAATAGGTAACTTACCACAGCATGAGGGGTAGATTATCACCTGATAAGAATAAAGAAGGTTACTATCCAGATAATTCAGGTCAATATAGTACCTTGCCCTCAAGTATCCAAATAAAAATGCTCTAAATATTTTTAATCACATGAATAATTTTATAAGCTCTCCACTGTTCTCAGAATAAGTATTTTTTACAAATCATTGGGGAGAATCATGTTTTAGTGAGTATTTTGTTAAAGGTATATTGGGAAAATCATTTTAAACCCTAAATAAAGTATTTAGGGTGCCCCAGTGGTTCAGTTGGTTAAGCCTCTGCCTTCAGGTCAGGTCATGATCCCAGGGTCCTGGGATCGAGCCCCACATCGAGAAGTCTGCTTCTCCTTCTCCCTCTGCCTGCTGCTACCCCTGCTTGTGCTCTCTCTGTCAAATAAAATAAACAAAATCTTAGGGAAAAAAAAATCTAAAGTATTTAAAATAATTAAAGGTTATTATTTCTAATGTGTTGAAAAGGAAATATAACTTAATCATATATCTCACATCTAAAATAGGAAACTTTAAAAACAAAAAATGCTTTCTTAACTGGATGACTAATGCATAAAAAATGTACATTTTTCTTCAACTGGGAAGTAATTGATGAAATCAATTGTTCAGTAGTTGACATGCAGTTAAGATTTGCTAAGAGAGAAATACCTTGATCAATGAATAATGGTATTTCCCAGCTATCTGAGGAGAACTGACTGTCTCAACTGTAAATGAATTTAAAAGATCACCAGATTTATAATCACTAGATTTATGAAAAAAAAACAAAAAACAAAAAACCCACAACTCTACATTATCAAAGCTACCACCTGAGTCTTCAGTAATACCCAAGATTTATTTAGCATCTGATTTTTTTAAGGTACCAAATTAACAGAATGATAGTGCTGCTAATTTTTAGATTATCTCTAAATTTATCTTTTATTTCTCCTACCAAGGAGCATGGCACAATCAATTTATATTCACTCTACAACTCTTTTGTGGAGACAAAATGATTAGTAGGTAACTATTAGCAAGTTAATTTTATTTGCATGGATGAAATTATTAAGTATTTTATAATGTTCTTGGGGTCTTTAGTGCAAATAACTAACTTACCGTATATCAAGGACTCATGGATCTTTTTAAGAGCCTGGGAATATGCTGCTTTAGGAAATAATAATGTCTGTATCTGGTTTCTGTCTCATCAAAATGTACTTACTGGAAGAATAATTTTCCTTGCATTAGCAAAATATGTGGAATGTTCAAAAGCAGTTTGAAGAAGGATGTTTCTTGTTTGAAAACAATTTTTGGCAGGAAGAATGTTTTATTACCTTCAAAATTTTACAAAGGTAACTTACAGAACTTTTACATGAGCGTGCTTTATTAGTAACAAAATCAATTATCAATTTTTCAAACTTTTCAATAAAACCTGTGAAGATTAAAAAATATCACTGATTGAAATATGTATATTTAAATTAATTCTAAGTTATATTTAATACTGTTTAGACTTATAGATTCTGATATTTTACTCTTAAATAATAACCTCTGACCAGAAACTTTTTGGCTAAATTTGTGCTTTTCTATCTTCCTGAATTTTTGGGCCAAGATAGCCATGAAATTTAAAATCAAAGAAAGCCCTTTACCAGCTATTTTTTTCTTAATTTATAATTTTTTACTTAGGTGAAGTCCTTTAAAGAGTACATGCCTTCATTTTTAAAGATATGTCTTAAAATATAAATGTTGGGGCACCTGGGTGGCTCAGTCAATTAAGCATCCTGGGATTGAGCCCTGAGTTGGGCTCCCTACTTGGCAGGGAGTCTGTTTCTCCCTTTCCCTCTGCCCCTCCCCCCTGCTCGTTCTCTCTCTCTCTTTCTCTCTCAAATAAATAAGATCTTTAAAATGAAAAAATAAAATATAAATGCAAATGGTAAAACCACTATGTTTTCTTAAACTCAACTAAGGAATGCATGACTAATAGTGTGTCCTTATCTCAAAGATGGTTTGGCTAGAAAAGGCCTCCTTGGTAGTAGGGTCTTAATTGTTGGAAGAGTTAAAGAAAGGAATTACACAAAAAAACAACCCTGACATTTTCATTTTGTGGAGGGCTAGGTCTGAAGTGACATAACTGAGGAAGCCTTAGACTGCATAAACAATTAAGGGCCAATTTCTGTAGAGAAATAAAATTCAAATACCAATATCTTTAGAAAGCAATAGAAGGCTTTATCTGGTTTCAATTTTATTTTACTAAATTTATTTCTGCCTCTCAAGTGGAATGTATCTGGGAGAAAATAAGTCATTATCCTACTTATCATAAAACTCCTTGTCTAATCCAACTCATAATAAGTTTGGCAAATGATGCTGACAAGGCTTTTGAACATACTATGTTTTGTTCCCTTAATAGACACTCAATAAATATCTGTTAAATTGAATTGAATTGTTTGGGTGAATGAAGTTCGCTTATTCTTTTTACAGTTCTCGTAAAGATTATTTACAAAAATCTTCTGAGACAAACACTGATCACTAGTCTTTTCAAAGTTGATTCAGAAAAGTTTTCTATATTTGTCATTAAAACTTAGATGACATGGAAAGTAACTGAATTCACAAATGTCACTGCAAATAGCAGTCTTATCTCTGGCTGCTTACTGTCTTGCCTTCAAATATCTAGTCACTCCAGGATATTCTTCCCATTTACTATATATTTTATTATGTTTATTTACATTACATATTAAAAGTATAATATGTGTTGTCATATAATGCTTACTTTTATAGCTCCCTAGATGAATTTGATAAGCTCCTTTTACATTGGATCCCCATTAAAACCAAGGATCTATGAGGCGCTAAATCAACCATTCTCCAAAAGTCAAAGAGGAGAAGCTGAACAGTGGTGCCATAGTAGAGAGAAGATGAAGAAAGTTGGAAATACATTATTTGGAATTACAGTCAAGGGATACAGTAATACCATGTGACAATTTGTGTTGTTTATAGTGCTTCTGATGCATGCAAAAGTAAACTATATTAGTGCTTCCCAATTTTTGTTCATGTCATGGCTCACAAAAGGTGATAATATTCTCATGGCATGCTGATGCAAACTGAAGGGAATCTGGGGGCATCTAAATGGACCCCAGTGGGAAAAAATAGTATTTTCTTATACACACACATACACACACACATACACAATTTAATATGTATGAAGGGAGATTAAATTTGGCTGCTGCTGCAATCTGTACCCACCAGGAGCTCCATCCACTCTGCCTCACTGCCACCTTCCCTGTGAGCCTTCCCTTAGCCTAAACACAGTGCTTCCTGGATTCCCTGACTGCTCTTCCCAGATCTCGTCAGGCCCATTGGACACGATGGGCAGTTGAGCCTATGTAGCTGCAGCTATGGCGGGTGTTTAGATGGGAGAGCCTCTCTTTGGCCTTGCTAACTGTAAAGGAGCGTAGCAAATCCTTTCATATTGTTTGCCTCTGTTGACCAAGGATTTTGCTTTTAGACTTCTTTGATCATGCTGTCTTTGGAAGAGGCTTCAGTGAAGTTATTACAGGTAGAGATAGAAGGCCAGGCGTTGGGCTCTAACTTGTCTCTAGGGGAATGAAGGGATCTCAAGGTCTTACAGCACACCTTAATCCCTCCATGGCACTACCATAAGAAAACTCTGAATCACTTAATGCCAACAAGTAGATTACATCCTAAATAAACTATTTTTCTAGAGTCCATGGATTATAACAATGAGGAAGGTTTTGGAAATAATTAAAATATATGATACCTGTAAGATGTCACCAAACCCAAACAAACCAAATGAAATACACTAATAAGCAATGTCAAATTTACTAATGACCAAGTATATATCCTATACTCTGATTTAGTGTGACATCCCTTTTGGTCAGTGGTCTCAAAGCTTGTTTTAGCTTTCACTGCACATTGCAATCATTTGGGTAGACATTTTAAAAGACTAATTTCAGGGAATCAACCCAGAAATTGTAACTTAATTGGTCTTAGGTGGGACTCGATAATAGATATTATTTTAAAGATTTTATTTTTATTTATTTGAGAGAGAGTGAGAGCAAGAGATATCACAGAGGGAGAGGGAGAAGCAGACTCCCCACTGAGCAGAAAGCTGGACGTGGGGCTCAGTCCCAGGACCCTGAGATCATGACCTGAGCGGACGGCAGATGCTTAACCAGTTGAGTCACCCAGGCACCCCCAAAATAGATATTATTGTAAAGCTTACCAGGTGATGCTAATAGGAAACCATTATTTGGGAACCACTGCTTTAAACTTTTCTGTTTTCTCCTTTCCCCTCTACCAGGAAGTAATGGGATATTCTTAAATCTCTTTTTTCTGCAATGTCCACCCACTCTCTCTCCAGGATCCCTTCCTCTCTGTATTCTAATGATAAGCTTCTGCACTGTACATTAGGGTGGAATTTCTTTTTCTCAATATCCTAGGTACTAGCAGACACATAATCCCTGGAGACCAAGTAGCTTATCAGGGTACTGCAGTGTGCTATATCCTACAAAAGGAAGCTCCCTGTCCACTCCACACATCTTGTCCTAGATAATTTTTCAAGTTTGAATTCTTGACAAATCTAACAAAATAAAGTTGCATCATTGAGCTTCTATTCTTGCTCTTTCCTTAACTTGACCTACAGCTGAACTGGTTGCTTAGCTTCTGAGGCGCTGGTAATAGTAAGACACCATTGATTCTGTACTAATTTTAGGTGCTCTTTTCTTTTCCTTCAAACATATACACATAAATCTTTGATGATACATCAGTGGAGCTTTTTCATACACAACTGCTAAGTGGTTCTGTAATAAACAGACCAGATCTAGAATAGAAACATTGTTGACACTCATTGAAGACATCAGTTGCTGGAACCAAGCATTTAATGTCTGGCTTCACAGACATTTCACAATTAAAGTCCTACATGGAAGGACAGAAGAAAGGAAGGGAAGAAGATAGGAAAAAAGGACCGAAAGAAAGAAGGGAGAACGGGAGGACTGAAGTACAGAGGAAGGCAGGAAGGAAAGAAGAGGAAAATAAAGAAAGAGAAAAAAGATTTTATAGATTTTAAATTATCGAAAAGGATATGGTACAACAACTTGTTAAACCAAGTCCTGTTAAACATTAAGAGTATAGTTCTTGGTAATTCAAGTCAAATAAATATTGTGCATAACAATAAAAAAAAGAAATTGCACTTTTCTAGATTATGGTAAATCTACACTGGTAGTTTTATGTAGCCATGGAAACCATGCGTAAGCTCATAAAATTATTTTCACATAAATTTCTTTTACAGTTTATAAAAACACTTTCACTAGTTATAAAGGGGAAATGAATCTGTCATTCAGAGTGGAAGAAATAAAAGCTAATGTAGTGCTCTGTACATTTATATGTGTGCTACATATTATAGCTGCGAAATGCATTCCAATGATGAAATCATGAAAAAAAAATGGGGACACTAATGATCTACTTATAAGGTTTATGTGATCTTACTTTTTTCAATTAGGACAATAGTTTCTGAGAAAAGCAACTAATTTAAGGAAACTAAATTATTGTGCTTGAAAGAACTATGTGTTCTGAATAAAATTTGATGACACTATTTTTTTGTGTTTTATGATTTGGGAGAAATACCAAGATACAAAATACCATCTGTATGTAGACATTAAAAAGACTGACCAGTTATTTGTTCTACTTTGTAGAGTGTAAAATCATCTTTGCTTTAAAAAGGAAATTAGTGAATAGCAATTTTTCATAAGGTAAACAGCACGATTACCAAACTTACAGTTGAAGAGGGCTTCTTTACCTACCTTAGCATATGTTCATTTTTATTGCCAATACTTTTTGAACCTTTGATTTACTGAAAATGTTACCTTTGTAGCAATATTAATTCTTGTGATCTATCCCATAAATTAAGTTGAAAAGTAGAAGAAAAAATGTGATTATAATGAATTATCTCTTGGGGCACAAGGGTGGCTCAGTCAGTTAAGTGGCGGGCTCTTGATTTCGGCTCAGGTCATGACCTCAGGGTTCTGGGATGGAACCCAGAGTCAGGCTCCGTGTGGAGCCTGCTTGAGATTCTCTCTCCATCTCCCTCTGCCCTTCCCCTTGCTCATGTGCTCTCTCTCTCAAATAAATAAATAAATATTAAAAAAAATAATGAATTATTTCTAGTACAGGTTTCCCCTGCTGTCCAAAAGTAGAGTGTTCCTATGAAAGTTTTCCTAAGCTGAAATGATATAAAGCAAAGAAACAATTACCACTAATTTATATGTAAAATTTTCTGAGCATTCCCCGCAAAATTACCTCTCTTAGGCTTTTCTGATACCTTAGAACACATCTTACTAATGGATGCACAAAATAAATTGAGATAAAGCATTGATGCTCATAGACATAGTGCAAGGCTATGGCAGCTTGATGCTGAGATACCGAGTGTGGTTCCCGGGGAAGGAGCTCCAAGGTGCCATTCTCTGCTCTGGGCATGTGCTGCCTATATAACAGCCTGCTGTAAAACAAATGCTGAACGCTATTTTTGTCTTTTTTGTCTTTTTTTCATAAAAGCAAAATTCCTCTCCAAATTTCTTTTGGTTAGTGAAAACAGGTACTAGTGTGGGTCTTTGTAAAAGCAAAGGGGTGGAACATGAACTTTGGAAAAGCAGGGGATTTACCTGTATTTGTCATTGTTGTCTGGCAAGTATTACTCTTCCTAACCTTAGAATTTATATAGTCCCAGATGTTTGCTTTGAATAAAATGTCTGATTCTTCTGATGCAGTAATATATCTGCAATAAAACTTATAATTATAGGGTATTACTTTTTGCTGGATGAAAAATAAATTCTTCAGTAATAACAATCCCACTACGGCATAAGTCTTTCTGTAGCCATTCAGAATTGTATTGCCATTTTTTAAGGAAGAAGAGACAAAAATGCCACTTTGAAAAGTAATTCTTTGAAATGCACTGTAGGGAAAACAAAATCATGTTCAATGTATTCTGTGCCATTGCTTCTGTATATGCAGTACTTCTGTCATTGTTAACTTTTGTCATTCACTGCTATATATTATGAGGACATTCCTTTATTTTTCTGATACTGGCAGCCTGCCTGAGAAATGTTACAGTATTAAATTAAGTTTGATCTGAAGAGGTAGCTAATTAAAGATCACTGGAAATACCCCAATTTCCCTGAGACTGTCCATATCTATGTGTACTAGGAAGACAGGGAATCTGTCTCTACCATGGCAAGGTACTTACTAAATGCTTTGAGGACACTGAGCAGCAGTTTCAGAAAGATTCTAGAGAACTGTTACATTGTCCAACCTGTGAAATCTTCTTGAACTTCTATTTCCTTCTTGGCATGATTAGAGTTTTGATTAGATTATCTTCAAGGTCCTTTGCATCCATGATACTCTTTGTTGATGCAAAAAAAAAAGTTTCAATCCTAACAAGCTTCAAATGATACTGTCCTAGATCTACATTCTTTCTAGAAGCCTGAGGCACTGATAGTCCTCTTTTATCACAATGTTGAATTTCAAAGAGAATCACAGGGCACCTGGGTAGCTTAGTAGGTTAAGGATCAGACTGTTGATTTCACCTCAGGTCATGATCTCAGGGTCATGAGCTCGAGTCCCACGTCAGGCTCAGGCACTGGGCATGGAGCCTGCTTAAGATTCTCTCTCCCTCTACCTCTTCCCACCTGCTCTCGCACATTATCTCTCTCAAAAATAAATTAATTAATTAATTTAAAAAAAGAGAATCATATAGGCATTTCTACAATCAACATTTGAGGTCATTTTATTTTATTTTATTTGAGAGAGAGAGAGCATGAGCGAGAGCATGAGCAGGGTGAGGGGCAGAGGGAGAGGGAGAAGCAGACTCCCTGCTGAGCAAGGAGCCTGATGTGGGGCTTGATCCTGGGACTCCCAGATAAAGAACTGAGCTGAAGGCAGGCACTTAACCGACTGAGCCACCAAGGTGCCCCATTTGAGGCCATTTGAATGTGCTAATTATAGAAATTCAGAAAGGCAAATGTCTAAATAGAAAAAATTCTCAGAAAGCAGAAGTTAATTATCACCTGATCCAAAAGACCAAAATACTTTGCTGAATCTTCCTTGAAAAGAACAAAGTAGAAAACAGAATAGGGTTCCATGATTTACCAATTAGAAAGAATGAAGACATTTAAAGAGTTGATAAAGGATAATTTGCAGATACAAAAAAACAGTCACAGTGATAATTCCATAGATGACCAGACAGGAAGAATTTTGGGAAAGAAGATGCCTTGAATGGTAATAAAGAAGATAAGAGAGTAAATGGCAGATTCTAACAGTATTTCATTAACCCAGTTTCTTTAGACCTGGTAGTATTTTTCCAATAATATAATAGGCAGAGGAATGAGAAAGTCTAGAATAGTAGAAAAAGGGAACAAATTCCTGATTGGAGGCTGTTGGCATGGGCAAAGCATAAATGGGCTAAGTAGAAGTGGGGCATCCTATATGATTGGTTAGAGGTACGTACTTAGCTCTCTCTGGTTCGTCCTAAGTTGAAAGCTGGTATAAAAATTAGATAAGCTGTCAGTTTTGAATTAGGTCCGGATCTTGAGGCCAATCATTACAGGATTATTGTTTGGCTTTCTGGATTGTTGCTAGAAATGGTGGTCTTACTTCCTACAAGTCTGACTTACAGATACTAAGTTGGCTTCCTGGGTGGTTACTGTACAAAGGTTGGTTTCCTGGGCTGCTTGCTGCAGACTGTGGACCAGAGTTATGTTTCTTTTCTTTTTTTTTTTTAAAGATTTATTTATTTATTTTAGAGAGAAAAAGAGAGAAAGAGCTGGTGGAGGGGGGAAAGAGGGAGAGAAATCCTCAAGCAGACTCCCCACTGAGCACAGAGCCCAATGCGAGGCTCAATCCCAGGACTCTTAGATCATGACCAGAGCCAAAATGAAGAGTCAAGACGCTTAACTGACTGAGCCACTCAGGTGCCCCCAGAGTTGTATTTCTGCATATATTTGGCCATTGTCCATTTATATATTAAGTCTGTCAACATTTTCATATAAATTACTTTGTTACCTTTCTATGATACAAATTCACTACACAATTTCTTTTTTTTTTAAAGATTTTATTTATTTATTTATTAGAGAGCGAGCAAGAGAGAAACAGCATGAGAGAGGAGAGGGTCAGAGGGAGAAGCAGGCTCCCCGCTGAGCCGGGAGCCCGATGTGGGACTCGATCCCAGGACCCTGGGATCATGACCTGAGCCGAAGGCAGTCGCTTAACCAACTGAGCCACCCAGGCGCACTCACTACACAATTTCTTAATGCTAAACTAGACAGAGATGAAGCAATTGCCTACTTACTACTTCTAAAAACCACAATACTAAAACAAAAATAAATTCTTTATTTTCCAATTTTATGTTACTGAAAATCTGAACAGACTTCATTATAGCTTTTGTTAACTCTGATAATTTAAAATATTTTCTGTGATTTTTTTTTCATGTATGTGGAATTTTTCTGAGTACAATAGTATGGCCACTCTTCCACAATTCATAAAATACTCCAGATACAAGGTTATTTGGCAGAGTAGTATAATGTAAACTTGTTTGTTAGACTTATGGAGTAACATATAGGTTTGAATTATTTTTAAAAATTGCATGTATACCTGAATTCATAGCATATTGCTTTCTTTATTATTATTGTCCATGTGGGTACTAGAAATGAACAGTGGAGTAGGATAGCTATCATTATAGTATAATTCTGCTTGCTTATATTTTTATTATTTTTTGAACTGCATGAATTGCACTGAATATTTTTTTTAAACAATTGCAATGCACACACTTCAACAAGATTTCCCTGGAGGTATTTTCACTTGATGTATTTAATTAGATGCCCCCGTTAATGGTGAGTATGGGATATAGTACAGAGTCAGTGATAAATTTTTAAATACATTTTACATATATAAACATTAAAATAGTATTTTATTTTGAGGGTAAACAAACCTATTGATCAAATGGTGAAGATACACCATTGATAATTTTATGGCCACATACACATTTTAAGAAACCATGGACAATCTTTTAAGAGACTGAATTCTAAGATGGCATTCTTTAAAAAAAAATATGTGCACAACATATTATTTTGTGATCCTCATGAAAGATTACCACAGCTAGCTGCAAATTCTGCCCTTTGTTATTTGGTGGAAAGATAACTGACATTGTGCATTTACAAAGGACAGTGGCAATTTGTCTAATCAAAATTTTAATTAACCTCATTGTAGGTTTTGAAATGTTTAAATATTTCCATTTTTTAAAAAAAATATTTCTTCATTTATTTTTCCATTCATTGCTTCTTTAGTCTCTATTCTGCATCTGTGCACTAAAGGAACTAGAAAGAAAAGAACAAAGCCCAAAGTTAGTAGAAGGAAATAAATAACAAAGATCAGAGCAGAAATAAATGCAATAGACACTAAAAAGACAATAAGATAGATGAAACTACATGCTATTTTTTTAAAGATAATCAAAATAGAAAAACTTTTTTATATTCACCAAGAAAAAAAGGGGACTTGAATAACTAAAATTAGAAATGAAAATGGAAACATTACAACTGATACCACAGAAATAAAAATGATCATAAGAGACTACTCTGATCAATCATACACCCCAAAATTGGACAACTGAGACTAAATGGATTAATTCCTAGGAACATACAAACTACCAAAACTCAATCATAAAAAAATAGAAAATTTGAAGAGACCAATTATTGGTAAGGAGACTGAATCAGAAATTAAAACTTCCCAGCAAAGAAAAGTGACCAGATGGCTTCACAGGAAAATTCTACTAAACATTTAAAGAAGAAGTAATACTAGTCCTTCTCTAATTCTTCCAAAAAATAGAAAATACACTTCCATATTCATTTTATAAGGCCAGCATTATCTTGGTACCAAAGCCAGACAGGAATACTACAAGAAAAGAAGATTACAGGCCAATATCCCTAATAAAATAGACATAAAAATCCTCAACAAAACAGCAAACTGGATTCAACAGTACATTGAAAGAATCAGGGGTGCCTGGGTGGCTCAGCTGGTTGGGCATCCAACTCTTGATTTTGGCTCAGGTCATGATTCTCAGGTCCCGGAATCAAGCACCACATCGGGCTCTGTGCTCAACAGGGAGTCCACTGGAGGATCTCTCCCTCTCCTTCTGCCCCTCCCCCCACTTGTACATGCTCTTTCTCTAAAATAAATAAATCTTAAAAAAAGAAAAGGAATCATACTCCATGCTCACGTGGAATCTATTCCAGGGATGAAAGGATTGTTCAACATCTGCAAATCAATTAATGTAATACACCACATTAACAAAATGAAGGATGAAATTAAATGATAATCTCAATACACGCAGAAGAAGCATTTAACAAAATTCAACATCCATTTATGATAAAAACTCTCAACAAAGTGGGTATAGAGGGACAAGCCCACAGCTAACATACTAAATGGTGAAAAGCTGAAAGATTTCCTCTAAGATCAGGAACAAGAAAAGTATGGAAATTCTCATCACTTTCATTCCATAGTACTAGAAGTCCTCACCAGAACAATTAGGCAAGAAAAAGACAAAAGGCATGATGCTATATATACAAAACCTTAAAATCTCCACCAAAACCTGTTAAACTAATAAACAAATTTGGTAAATTTTCAAAATATAAAATATAAAATCACTATATAAAATTCAGTTGCATTTCTATACTTATGCCTAGCAGGAGCTGTCAGAAAGAGAAATTACAAGATTAATCTCATTTACATTAATATAAAAAAATGCTTAGGAATAAATTTAACCAAGAGGATGAAAGATCTATATATGGAACACTAACTATAAAACATTAATGAAAGAAATTTAAGACACAAAGAGATGGAAAATATTCTGTGCTCCTGGATTGGAAAAATCAATATTGTTAAAACATCCATATTACCCAAAGCAATCTACAGATTCAGTGCAATCACTATCAAAATCCCCATGCAATTTTTCACAGAAATAGTAAAAACAATCCTAAAATTTGTATGGAACCACAAAAGATGTAGAATTACCAAAGCAATTTTGAGAAAGAAGCACAAAGCTGGAGGCATCACACTTCTTGATTTCAAAGTATATTGCAAAACTGTAATAATCAAAACAGTATAGTATTATCATAGACTAATACATACAATGGAAAAAAAATAGCCCAGAAAGAAACTTTTGCATATATGTTCAATCAACTTATGAAAAGGAGCCAAGAATATACAATAGGGAAAGGATAGTCTCATCTATAATTATGTTGGGAAAACTGGATAGGCATGGGCAAATAATGAAACTGGACCCCTATCTTATATTATACACAAAAATCAACTCAAAATAGATTAAAGACTTAAATGAAAGAACTAAAACAATAAAACTCCTAGAAGAAAACAGGGGTAATCTCCTTGACATTACTCTTGTCAATGATTTTTTGGATTTGAGACCAAAAGCAAAGACAACAAAAGCAAAATCAACAAGTGGAACTATTCAAACTAAAAAAAAGCTTCTGCACAGCAAAGGAAACCCACAGAATGAGACAAATATTTGCAAATCATAAATGTGATAAGAGATTAATATCCAAAATATATAAAGAACTCATACAACTCAATAGCAAAATAACAATCTGATAAAAAAAACTGACAGAGAAACTGAATTGATATTTTTCTAAATAAGACAACAAATGGCCAACAGGTACATGAAAAGGTGCTCAACATCACTAATCACCAGGAAAATGCAAATCAAAAACCACAATGATATATCACTTTACATCTTTTAGAATGGCTATCATCAAAAAAAGACAACAGATAACAAGTGTTAGCAAGGATATGGAGAAAAAAGACCCCTCGTGCACTACTGGTGGGAATGTAAAATGGTGCATCCACTATGAAAGATAGTATGGAGGTTTCACACACACACACACACACAAATAGAAATAGAAATACCATATGATCCCATTTCTGGGTGTACATACAAAGGAAATGAAATCAGGATATTGAAGATATATCTGTACTCTCATGTTCATTGCAGCATCATTTACAATAATGAAGATATATAAGCAACTGGAGTGTCCATAAACCAATAAATAAATAAGGAGATGTAATATATTTACACAATGGAATATTATTCAGCCATGAGAAAGAGGGAAATCCTGCCATTTGTGATAACATGGATGAAGCTTGGGAGCATTATGCTGAGATAAGTCAGAGAGAGAAAAATAAATGCTGTATGATATCATTTATATGTGAATTCTAAGAAAGCTGAACTAATGGAAACAGAGGAAAATGGTGGTTATCCTATTCTGGAAGCTGGGGAGTTGGGAAGATATTTATCAAAGGGTACAAAGTTGCAATCAGAAGATTAGTAATGTACAACATAGTGATTACAGTCAACAATACTGTATTATATGCTTCAAATTGCTAAGAGAGTAGATCTTAAATGTTCTCACCAAAATAAACAAACAAAAGCTATGGTAATGGATATGTCAATTAACTGAATGAGAGGAATCTTTTCACAATGTATATGTATATCAAATCACCATGATGTATACTTTACTCATCTGACAATTTTATATGTCAATTATACCTCAATAAAGCTGAAATTTAAAAAAAGACATAATTAAGTGTATTATATAAACTATGATTAGATCCTGATTATAAAAATGTTATAAAAGATTTTTGGAATAACTGGGGCAATCTAAACATGTGCAGATCATTAAATAATAATAAGAAATCATTTAAATTCTTAGGCTCTGATAATGGTATTGCAATTCTATAAGAAAGTGTCATTTTTAAAAGATTTTATTTATTTATTTATTTATTTATTTATTTATTTATTTATTTATTTATTTATTT
>NW_023270305.1:56126465-56247723 GCF_011800145.1 Mirounga leonina
TTTATTTATTTATTTATTTATTTATTTATTTATTTATTTATTTATTTGAGAGAGAGAGAGAGCACCACCAGGGGGGAGAGGCAGAGGGACAAGCAGACTCCCTGCTGAGCAAGGAGCCTTACTCGGGGCTGAATGCAGGGCTGGACGTGGGGCTGGATGCCAGTCTGGACACCAGGCACCATCCAAGGATCCTGAGATCATGACCTGAGCTAAATTCAGATGCTTAACCGACTGAGCCACCCAGGCACGCCAGAAAAAAAAAAAATTTTTTAAGAGAAGCGTATTGCACTGCATTGTGAAGGATCGTGATGCCTGCAACTATCTTTAAAATAATTTGGGAATAATAAAAATGTAATATCCATTTGCAATCACCTATGAAGCAAATATGATGAAATATTAATTCTTACACTTAAGTAGAGGATATGTGGGTGTTCACTATATTATGTTATGTAATGGAAAATTTTTGAAACATAACAAAAACTAGAAAGACAAAGACAAAAGAATGGGAAAAAAATAAGCTCCATTTCTGATATGATGGCACTAGGCTGAGGCATCCTTGAGCAACTGATCCTGTCCTGGGAGTGTGGATGGGAGCTGAAGATGGTGGAGTGCACTAGAAAGTCTGAATTCTATTCCCAGACCATCCATCCTTCTCAAATGAGCCTGGACTTTGTCTGTGAAATGTCCTGTCCAAAGACCAGGATGAGAATGTAAGGAGGATAGAAGGTCGCTCCACTTCTTCTGCTGAATACAATTTAAAAATAGAGAACTTACAATAGTCAAATATAATTTATAGAGCATGGAAATCAGATGTAAAGTATTCAAAGCAGCCTAAAGTGCCTTTCTAAAAGACACAATCATCCTGCTCATTCCATAAAATCTGTTTTTTTTTTTCCATTATATCTATGTCACTGTTTCCTAGCTTCCTATACAGATCTAAGAGAAATGTTAGAAAAATCTGGTATCTTTTATAGTCAGATTTGGAGATCATTTTAGAAAAGGTGGAGGGGGATTATTATTCATGGAAATGCATCCGTTATAACCAAATGATTCTTATTGCCCTACAACTTAATATTCTACTTGTATTTTGTATCTTAGTCTCTCCTTACCCGAATCATGAATGTCTCTAAACTTTCAAGACAATTAAGCATATGATAATATTAAAAGGTAAAGAAGTAAAATATAGTCCCTGACACTGAAACACAGTACTAGAAAATCTCTGGATATCTTTTCACTTAATAACAAAGTATCAAAATAGTTAAGAACATTTTCATTGGGTAATTCTATGTGATCAAATTAAGAGCTAAGAAAGCAAATCAAGTGCCCTGTGAATGAATGCCATTGCAAACAATTCATATCTTTAAAATTAATCTTATTACTTGGGAAAATTTTTCCATGCTAGAATTAAAAAGGAAAAAATAGTCATAGCAACCTACTTTTATAATCCCCTTCTTCATGAAGATTAGCCAAAATGTATTTTCTACCCAACTTGTTCTAATGCTTTCCTCTCAGCTTCAATCCTTCATGCCACTGCCCATCTCTCACGACAACTCCTCTGAATATATAATCGCACTAAGTCCTTGCTTGCTGCCCATCCTGTAAGGGACTTTTCATGCATAATTATTGGCCTCAAAATATTGGATTCTTCTTTAGAAAACCCAATATATCAGAGACATATCATATCTTTTCTGAGAATTCTTAATCTACTTTAAAGAAGTCCCTTTTCTGATCAGATGAGTGAAAGTTTAGAAAAAAATAGTGGAAGAATAAATGATACACATTTTTTTCAATTCATTAAAACACATTCCTGACTATGACATAATTGGAGCTTTTGCTACAAAGTTTATTCCTCTACAACAGAGTAAGCAGTTTCAAGTACCCTTAACACCTGCTAAGAAGCAGTATTTCTCTGGTATTTCTCAGCCAACTACAGCATACTTCAGGGGGAAAAAAAAGTTTTTTCAAATTTTCCTAGTTAGAGGTTTAAAACTTTCCTTTAACTAGAACCTGAACTAAGTACTATGAAATAAGAAAAAGGCAAAAAGGGTATGGAAAATTTATGCTTTGGAGTTTTTATAAAGGTTCAAATGTCTGTTTTTCTCTCTTTTCCAGAAACCAGGGTGCTTGTAAGTTCCCATCATTTTTCTGGTCTAGTAAGTTCCTTCACTGTCGTAAAATGGAGGTCTCACAAAATGTTATCTGTGACAATAAACTGACTCAGAGATAATCCAAGGCAAAGCAGTCCAAATAATTTCTATTTCATACTCACATATACAGATATCTGATATTCTTCTGCTATTTCTGGGACTGTATTAATTACTGCAGACCAATCTATCCATAAATCAGGATTTTGCCACATTTCATGATCCTGTTATGTGTCTAGTAGAATTTAATTTGAAATTTATTTCCTTTTTGACTAATGCATACAGGCACTGTTCTTGCTTTTATTTTAAATTATATTTTCATAAGTAATTAGAAATCTAGGAATCTAGAAAATTTTAAATTTTAAGATCAATTTTATATCTCAAAATTCAGCAAGGATTCCAGTGCACAAATTCCTGGTATTAGTCATTGCTGATATTATCAATGTCTGTTTCTTTTGCATCAGCTAACTTAGTAAGCTCTCTTCAAAACCATCTTATTTTTTCAGTTGATCTTATAGATTTTCTAGGTAGATGATGATATAATGTGCTTGCCTACAGAGATGACCTATTCTTTTACCTAGTGATATGCTTACTTTGTTCCTGATATTATTGTGAGTGCCTCTAATATGTTCTATTTAACATTATGGCTGGTTGTTTTTATTCTAGATAAATATGATTAATCATTTTAATAAACTTACTTTTACTGAGAATAAATGCTGAATTTTATAAATGCTTTTAAGCATCTAAATAGATGAAAAACCTTTATTTTGTGTTTTTATAAAATCTTAGGGCCACTTGATATAGATGCAATTACTATACTGCACCATTTTTATTTTTTACTATCATGCAGAATTTGGGTAACATTTTATTTAAGATTTTGTATCTCTCTTTGTGAGACTGATTTCTACTGCTGTTTTGTTTTTATTCTTGTTATTAACTCTTTTGGTTTTCACTATGAATGCTATAAAACAATTTTTAAAAGAATTGGGGAGTTTTCCATCATTTTTTTAAAAGATTTTATTCATTTATTTATTTGAGAGAGAGAGAGAGAGAGAGCACATGAGAGGGGGGAGGGTCAGAGGGAGAAGCAGACTCCCCGCCGAGCAGGGAGCCCGATGCGGGACTCGATCCAGGGACTCCAGGATCATGACCTGAGCCGAAGGCAGTCACCTAAGCAACTGAGCCACCCGGGCGCCCCAGTTTTCCATCATTTTATATTGGTAACAGAGCATATAAAATGTAAATCATCTGATCCTTAAAAATAGAAATATACGATGTGTGTTTGGTGGTGGAGGGTAGTACCAGTTTCTTCCCTGACATTTAAAATTACTATGTCTCACATCTATTTGTATATTACTGAATACATTAAAATATAGCACTAATGGGAATGTTCTGCAAATGTAAATTTTCATTAAGATATAAAAATATTTGAGATAAATAATGGGAAAGAATTCACCATTATCACTGTTAGATCCATTTGTCTTTTCTTAGGGCTAAGTGATAATGTCTTTTACATTATTATGCAATAGCTACAACTCTGCTAGGTTTCATACTTTCAGTATTTATATAAAATTGGTTTAATTATATATGTTTGATTTGATCCAATATTGGCCATTACTTTTTTTTTGGAGAGAGAGTGAGTGTGTGTGTGAGGGAGAATCTTGAGCAGGCTCTGCACTGGATGTGGTAGGGGAGGAGTGGGGGCGCTCAATCTCACAACCCTCATGACCTGAGCCGAAATCAAGAGTCAGACACTTAACCAACTGAGCCACCCAGGCACCCCTTGGTATTTTAATTTTAATTCAACTGAACTTCAACTAAACTTTTTCTTGAAGTTATGAGCCATGTATTTTCAAAAGTTATGTTACAGATTTTCAGAACCTTGTTATATCTGAGAAGTATTTCCTAGCCTATGTTTCCAATAATGTGCTATCATGTGGTTGAAAATACAAGACTTGGGTCAAACATCAACCTCTACAAGTCTGTGCTGCTTCAATGTCACCTGGTACTAAGTTAAGTGGAATGGCAGATTGAGGAGAACTCTTACATATGTAAGATTTTACTTTGCTTTTGAAATTCGAAAGTGTAACCAAGATTTGTCTAAACATTAGTTCTCTTCGTATTGATTATGCCTGGAAACAGTGAAAATTTTGAATCTAAGGATTTTGATTTTCACTTCAGAAAGTTTTTTCCTTCTCTTTTATTTTTAAGCCATATATTATCACTACATTCAATTTGTTCCAGCTTCTTCTTTGAAAATACCTCTAATACAATGAATCTCTAAAGTGTTCTTTTTATCAGTCATCTCTCTCCCATGACTTCCCCAAATCTTCTCCCTTGAATTCTACCATTGATTTTCATGTTTATTATCTACATCATGGATTTCATTCTTAGTACTGTCTTAGTCAGTTCAGAGTGCTATAACAAATATGCCATGACTGAGTGCCTTAAATGACAAATATTTATTTCTCAAAGTTCTGAAGGCTGGGAAATCCAAGGTCAGGGTGCAGGCAGATACCATGTCTGGTAAGAGCCTGCTTCCTGGCTTGCAGGTGTCTGTATTCTCACTGTATCCTCACATGGCAAAGAGCGGAGAAAGAGGAAGCAAGCTCTTTGTGTTTCTTTTTTTAAAAAAAATTGAAGTATACTTGAAAATGTGTTTCTTATAAAGGCATTAATCCTTTTCATAAGGGCTCCACCCTCATGACCTAATTAACTCCCAAAGGCCCCAAGTCCAAATACCTTCACACTGGGTATTTCAACATATGAATTTGGGGGGGACACAAGTATTTAGTCCACAGCAAGTAGTAATTATATTGCTGTTTTTTTCCTTTTAGTCTAGTTCTAAATTCTTCTATTTTCTACTTGTTTGGGTTTTTTTGTAGTCTTTTCTTCTTTTACTGAGTTTCCATTACATATCAGGCTGAATTCTCATATTTTTGTCTCCTTAACTCATTTAAAATTTTTTTTTCCTTATTTTCAAAATGAGGCAGGGGCACCTGGGTGGCTTAGTCAGTTGGGTGACTGACTCTTGAATTCAGCACAGGTCATGATCTCAGGGTTGTGAGATGGAGCCCCCTGTCAGCCTCTGCACTCAGCGGGGAGTTTACTTGAGATTCTCTCTCCTTCTCTCCCTCTGCCCTTCCCCTTCCTCAGGTGCTCTCTTTCTCTCTCAAATAAATAAATCTTTAAAATAAAATAAAATGAAGCATACTTTGTATACAATAAAGTGCATAAGTGTTAGCATACAGCAAGATAAACTTTTACATTTTTATCCACTTATATAAACATGGCTTGTTTCATGGAGACAAGAATTTGTTTATACCATGACATGATAGCTCTAAAATTTTCTTTCAGGCTTATTGACAAATCCCATCCTTTGTTTGCATAATAAGCCCCCATCATTTGTTATGAACATTTTTCTTCTTTTTAGATCTAGTCATTTATAAATGCCAATCCAATTCCTATGATTTCAGTCATCATTCACTTTAATAAAGATGGATCTTCCTCAGATCTATACCAATGTAAAAGTTGATCTGCATATACTTTTGCTCAATTTCTCAATTTTTGTACTAGCAATCACTTACATACTGATAATCTGCCATTTATTTAAGATTTTCCAACTTCTCCAATTCCTCATACTGTGTAGGAATTTGAAAAACCCACTAATAAAGTGTTCTCAAAATTAATCTCAGACCAAGGAGACAGCAACAAATTCTAGGCTCATCTGTGTATCTCTTAAGTACAAAAGCTGGTACAAAAGACTCAGATCTTCAAATATTTCCTCAGTCACTTTTGACCATTTCACTCCACTATTATGCACTATTCACTCCTTTTTTTAGGCACATAGCATGTGTCTCTACTATTCTGTATGCATTCTTGCCTGCATTATCTGCAGACTTCCTGGGTACTCACCACATTTAGCAAAGCTTAAAACATCCATCTCAATGGCTCCCCAGAAGCCCAAATGTCATTGTCACCTGATAATTTCAACAGGACCCATTCTACACTGGAGCTACTTGATTTCAGGGACTGTCATCCATTGCCTATTTTAGGAACCATGATCAGTCTTTTGACCTGGTCATCATCTGAGATAGTCATGTCTAAAAATCCCAAGCACAAGAGCTGCACATCCTACTATAATCTCCTGTTCCTTCAGCCCTTTCATTCTCTTGGTTCCCCTATACCCACTCTCCTAATTGATTGTGATATAGAGTTCATGACCCTTCCCTCTTCTTTGACTCTATCATCTCTCTCTTGGGTTTGCTTCTGTATCTAAACCCTAGACTTTCGTGATTCTTCTCAAAAGCTATTCCAAATATTTCAGTCTTTTCAACCCTTCTACCTCCTGTTATACAATTTACTCTTAGAACAGCTTTTATTTCACAAAGGAAATGAGGGCCATTAAAAAAAAAAAACCTATTTTTTTCCCCTTTCTATTTAGGGATTTAGCTAAATTTGCAGCTCACCCAACCTCTCTTCCCATCATTGCAGAGGAGTAGGTGTCTTTCTTTCCACCAAAGATGAACACTTCTGACTGTTCTTAGTATCCCAGCCAGTGCCATTATCTCTGTAACCTGAGTCTATCCATTATCCTTTATTATTCCAGAGTCATATAATATTCCATTTCTGGAGTTTCCTTTCTTTCTGCATACAGTCACCATAAGTTGAATCACAATTAGGAAAAAACAAAGTCTTTTAGCTATCACTTTCTCTTTGTCTCTTCACAGATAAAATTTTGAAATCAGCCAACATGCCCCATATTCAATTCCTCACTTGAATTCCTTACTTAAACCACTTAAAGTCAGATTCTAACACTAATTCTCAATTACTGTTGTCATCCATTCTTGAAGTTTGCAAATCAAATAACTGTTTTTTATTAGTTAAATTACAGTGCCTCTGCTTCATTTGAAAATATTGACTGTTCAGGGGCGCCCATGTGGCTTAGTCGGTTGAGCATCTGACTCTTGATTTTGGCTCAGGTCATGATCTCAGGGTCCTGGGATCAAGCCTCACATCAGGCTCCATGCTCAGCAGGCAGTCTGCTTGAGGATTCTCTCCCCCTCCCTCTGACTCTCCTCCTGCTCTCTTTCTTTCTCTCTCAAATAAATAAATCTTCAAAAAAAGAGAAAGTATTGACTGTTCAAATAGGTGGACTGGGATTGGGGCTAGAAACTAGGATAAAGTGTAGATCCAAGGTGATCTGAAGAGGAAAAGCCAGAAAATACAATTCCCAGATGAATCCACAAGGAGCCAAGATTGCATGCCAGAGAGACCAATTTCAAACACCACATGCCAGAGAGACCAATTTCAAACACCACAGGCCAGAGAAACCAAGTTCAAACACCAAGCTTAAAGGGTAAAATAAAGGATTACAAGTCAATTTATAGAACCAAAAGTTCAGCATCATATCAACATCAGATTAGAAATGATCAAGTATCTGTCCCCAAAATTACCTTAGAAAAACTGCCACATGATTATAGGATCTCACCCATTCATGGCCACTCACCAATAATCTCCCCTCCTACTCTGGTGTTTTTTTTCTTTTGATCTCTCTCTCTCTGTCTCTCATCCCTCTCTTGTCTAATTCTCCTCTCAATGATGATAGATAGATGATAGATAGATAGATAGATAGATAGATAGATAGATAGATAGATAGTAAGAAAAAAGAGAGAAGAGAAGAAAAAAGGGGAAGGGAGGATTGGAAGGGGAGGAAGGGGAAGGATGGGAAGGGTATTGGTTGGGGTTCTCCAGAGAAAGGAACAAATAGGATATATCTCTAGTTCTAGCTCTACCTCTGTATCTACAGTTATATACTTTAGCATGAGGCTACAGAATTGTATAGCATCTCTCTCCTGCTTAACTATTTGTTATTCTCCCCTAAGAATCCTGTACTCAACCATAGCAAAATCAGAACATACCATGTTCTCTCATGCTTCTATACCCCAGGGACAATTTGTCTTCTTTGTCCTCCCCTACTGTATCTAATTAAGAAATACCAAGTCTACCAAGTCTTATTTCAATCAATACTTCCTCTGTGAAGCCTTTCTGGAATTCCCCAGGAAGATTTAGGTATCCCTTACCCTAGTTCTCCATTAGATTTTGCATGTTTTCAACTATCATATGAGTTTGTATTTTTGATTACTTGTATACTTTCCTATTAGCCACACAAATGACAGGGTTAATACAGGCTTTAATTAGGTCTTACGTAGGGTCAGGGTTGCAGCCCTGATATCCAGTACAGTGCTTGGTTGAGCATGTGCCATATTCGTTGATTAAAGACTAACTAATAGAAAATGAAAGACGGTACTTTCTGTTTAGAACAAACTTACATTACAAACAACACAGAATCAAATGTTTGCCTATAAAATTATTCAAAACACTGAAGTTTTGTTCATGTGTGAAATTAAAATTTCTACTACCTGGTATTAAGATAGTTAACAATTGTAAGTCCATAACATTTTTATCTTTAACATTTCCAAGCCACAATAGGTACAGCAATGAATAATAAGACCTTTTAAATTTGCTTACCACCCCAATGTTTCTGCTTGTTATGCATATTAAACATAAACTTTGGTCTTTGTAAGCTTAATTACCATACAAATAACAATGATACTTAAACTGAATGATTTTTCTTTACTAACCACTGCTGCAAACTGCTACATTAAAATATAAGAATCTATAGTACCTAATTTTCATAGCAGCAATGACAATACTACTGATTTTTATCAATGCTTTAAATTTATACCTAAGCTAATTATAAAAATAACTTTATTAATTTCTCCAACCTGAGAAAAGCAACAAACATTACTCCACTTCTCCTTTCTATATTCTAAAATTAGAATACCATTATTACCGAATGGTCAAAAACAGAATGCTTGTGTATATAGAAGGCATAGCTCACTTGAAATGGGACCATAAAATTATCCATTGCTTTATTAAATATGTTATAATATAGGTTTAACTCTTGTAACATTAAAACTATGGAATTAGAACAGAAATATTCATGTTAGAAAGACTAACGGTGATCGAGTCTTTAATACATGTGAGCACTTTTCCTGGGTGTTTTCTAGTTTTATTCAAAACCTTTCAAAACTGGGGGGCCTGAGTGGCTCAATCAAATAAGTGTCTGCCTTCTGCTCAGGTCATGATCCCATGGTCCTGGGATCAAGCCCCACATCTGGCTCCCTGCTCAGCAGAGTCTGCTTCTCCCTCGCCCACTGCTCCTCCCCCACACTGGCTCATGCTCTCTCGCTCTCTCTCTCTCTCTCTCTCTCTCCCCCTCAAATAAATAAAATCTTCTAAACACACACAAAAAATTCTTGCAAAACAAATTTTGAGAAAAGAATAACTACCTTCCTTTTAGAGGTGAATAAATGGGAGTACCTCATGACACTAACCAACTCGTTCCAAGTACATGGAATAAAAATTCAAGTCCTTACTGAAAACAAAACCTAAGTCCTTTCCTCCTTATCATTAGGCAAGAAAAAGAAAGGAGCTACAAATTCTGGCAGCCAAACTACTGTGTGATTAGAGCCTATTTTTAATGATGATTGGGACACACCATAGGTGTTCAATGCCACCATCACAGAAAACAAACAATGGTTTCACATATAAGGTTCATCATTTATACTCAGAAGTCTAATCTTATTCAAGTCAATATCTGAAACTTGCCACTCACCACTCTTGTTGAGCCCTAAAATGGAAAGGTAAAAAAGTAGATATTTTCTGTTCCCATGAAGGTCACTTAGGAGACAATTATTGGGTTTCCAGGGCCATTGGCATTCCCTCTAATTGAGCAACATTCAGAAACCATACTTTTAAAAAATGCCCTAAAACATGATTTTTCCAAGCCATCTCACAATCTTCCTGTTCTCAAGATACAATTCTCTTAACTATACACATTTAAGTTGTGAAGTAAAGATGGAAGTTACCAGACATGTTCATTTTTATAGTCCACGATGCATCTTTTAACAAAATCTCTGAATGCCTGATGTTTACATACCAAGGTGAGATTGTAGTCTACAGACAAGAAAAGCATGGGCTTACCTGCTATATCATTATATGCTGCAGATAAGAGAGAACAATACTACCGAGACCAAACCCTCACATCCCTGAGCTAAGATTTTGGGACTATGATGCACTAAATTTCCATTGCCCTTTCAAAGGCTGTCAAAATACTTTCAATTAAGCCTAATGTCTTTATTCTCAGTTAATCTACAGAATATTAAGCTATCCTGCTGATATTTTTGCATTCTCCTTCCTTCACTTTCTTGCTTTATCCCTAATTTTCCTTTCTTCTCTTTCTCAAAACTTTCACTCTGGTTTCTAGAACTTTTATCCTGTAAACTGTATATGTCTTCATACTCGATTCTCAAAACTCTCTTTTATTCTTGCCCCAAATGAATAAGGTTCACTGTTTTATACCTGACAGCCTTTTCAAAGACAAGATTATTTTTCTCTCCCATCATAAAATATCTCAGGTTCAGGAGGTACTGTGGTATTCTCCTTGCTCCCTTTTGCTTATTCCAGATGTTTTCTTCACCGCCCTCTGGAAAAAATGTCCTTCTCTTTTTTTTTTTCAAATTTTATTTTATTATGTTATGTTGATCACCATACATTACATCATTAGTTTTTGATGTAGTGTTCCATGATTCATTGTTTGCATATAACACCTAGCGCTCCATTCAATACGTGCCCTCTTTAATACCCATCACCAGGCTAACCCACTACCCCACCCCCTTCCCCCCTCCCCTGTAGAACCTTCTTTTTCATGTTCAAATTATTTGGCTATCTCAATTGCTCTTCTTGCTATTACCAGTGTACTTTGGGTAAATTCTCATTTATTAAAGACTTAGCTTCTGGTTTGCAGATTCCCTTCTTACTATTTTGTTATTTTTCTTGTTGACCTCAGCATCTAAAATGGATAATTCATCTAATACTCTAGCCACTAAATTTCTTGACCTTCTCATCTTTAACAAAATATTTTCTCTTCTCCACCTCAGACAACCAATTCCATTGCCACATATTGGAATTTTTAATGGCCTTTGAGATCATTTATTCAGTCATCCTCCTCAGTGAACACAATCCATCTTTCTGATCCTACTTCACCTACTAGGAGTATGCTTTAATCTTCTTAAAACTTATCAGTTAGATTTTGGATACTAACTCTTTATCAGATATGTCACTTGCAAATACCTTCTCCCATTCCACAGGCTACTTTTTGATTTGGTTGATTGATTCCTTTGCTATGCAGAAGCTTTGTATCCAAAATCTACAAAGAATTTATCAAACTCAACAGACAAAAAACAAATAACACAGTTAAGAAACGGACAGAAGACATGAATGGACATTTTCCAAAAAAAACATCCAGATGGCTAAGAGACACATGAAAAGATGGTCAACATCACTTTCAACAGGGAAATATAAATCAAAACCGGGATGAAATACCACCTCATATCCTGTCAGGATGGCCAAAATTAACAACATAAGAAACAAAGGTGTTGACGAGGATGTGGAGAAAAGGGAACCTTCTTGCACTGTTGGTGGGAATGCAAACTGGTACAGCCACTCTAGAAAACAGTATGGACGTTCCTCAAAATGTTAAAAATAGAACTATCCTATGATCGAGCAATCGCACTACTACACATTTATCCAAAGAATACAAAAATGAAGATTTGAAGGGGTACACACACCCTGATGTTTATAGCAGCATTATCAACAATAACCAAACTATGGAGAGAGCCCGAAGGTCCATCGCCTGATGAATGTATAAGATGGATAAGATGTGGGGTATGTGTGTGTGTGTGTGTGTGTGTAATGGAGTATTACTCAGGCATCTAAAAGAATGAATCTTGCCATTTGCAATGATGAGGGTGGAACTAGAGTGTATTATACTAAGTTAAATAAGTCAGCCAGAGAAAGACAAATACCATATGATCTCATTCATATGCGGAATTAAAGAAAACAGATGAACATATGAGAAGGGGGAAAAGAAGAAACTGAGAAAGGGAAACAAGCCATAAGAGACTCTTAATGATAGAGAACAAACTAAAGGTTGATGGACGGAAGTGGTTGGGGAATGGGCTACATGGATGATGGGTACTACGGAGGGCATTTGTTATGATGAGCACTGGGTGATATATGTAAGTGATGAATCACTGAATTCTACTCCAGAAACCAACATTGCACTGTATGTTAACTACCTAAAATTTAGATTTAAAAAAATAAAATTTTTAAAAAGATATCTAGTCAATTAACATCTCTACTTTTTCCCAATGAACCAGCCTCCAATTTTTCACATTTTTCCCTAAAATACATGGTCCGTTAATTAAGAAATCAGTTTGTCAATAATATACAATCCCCAGCCCTTCTGGCTTTTTTTCCTATTCTACATGGAAAAACTCAAACACTAGATGAACAAAACTGTTTGAATATTCTATACCTGTATACCTATATATACAACAAATTAAAGTTCTGAAAACTGCCACCCAAGAGGCCAAAATAGTTTCCAATAATTTTAAGTCCCAAATGCATACAAAAAGTATTATCAAAATTATACAAAATATATGACTATCAACTATTGGGTACCATTTTCACTTTCAGCAGATGATCTAATCTTTTGTTTCACCCTCTGACTGTATCTTCATTTTTCTGCTACCAAATTACAAAATTAGTCACATCTGTACTCATTCTAATTTCTTCCACTCTCATGAATAGAAAAGCATCCCATCTTTAATCTAAGACTAATCTTTTTACCTTTATTTTAGGTCCTGTTTTTGCCTATTTTTTTTAGAAATTCTATACTAATTCTCTTGGATCAACTACCTCTAACACACAAAAGGAGCTCTCTCATAACTTTTAAATGCATTTAATTTCAATTTCCTACCTTCTCAAAAACAGTAACAGACTAAAGTAAACAAACCAATAACAATTTGATGCCACATTCTCCTAGCTATGATGTAACTTCTTGACTTTCATAAGAAAGTATCTTGCAAGAGTAAATCTACATCTTGTTTATTTACCTCCCTGGTTCCTAAGCTTAGACTCACTCAAAAGCCTACTTCAAAGTGGCTTCAGCCCCTCTCATTCC
The DNA here is from genome assembly GCF_011800145.1 of Mirounga leonina. Classification (NCBI taxonomy): domain Eukaryota; kingdom Metazoa; phylum Chordata; class Mammalia; order Carnivora; family Phocidae; genus Mirounga; species Mirounga leonina. The sequence continues at coordinate 56,139,702 of NW_023270305.1, forward strand.
TCCAATATATTTCTTGCTGACGTCCCCAATTATTTCTACAGAAATAATTGCAGTGGATATTTTTATCCTAATTTTTCTTGAACTCTCAAGAGCATTTGACTCCATTGACACTTCTGCCCTGAAATACTCTTCTCCTAAGATTTCCTGGGAATGCAAAGCGGCTATGCTTCCTCCAACTTTGCTTTATGGCTCATCATTCCTTTCTTCTACAGACTCAGCTGCCTTTGCACCTGTTTTCCTCTGCTTGGAATTTCTTGGCCAATATACTCCCCACCCCCAATTCTTTTTCTGGTTAGCAGTCATTCTTCTTTAAAGTCTCATATTTTTTCAAGAACATTTTTGCTGACATTTGATCAGGTAACTTTAATATTCCCCTCAGCCTAACTAAACTTCACACAGGTTTCCTCATGACTATCAGCGTCTGACTTACCTTTTCTTAAAGCATTTTCTTTAGAAAGCTTACAGTTGTGAATTATTTCTTTGCCCCTTTGAAATGTAAATCATCTCCCAGACACTTGTCAATTTTCCACCCAGGCATGTCTGTCTCAGGGACCTTGGAGCCATTCTTCTTAAATGTAATCATCAAGAAATAGTGCCCCTATGTCCCAGTCTCTGTGAAAGGGCAGGAGCCTTACTTTTGGTAAGTGCCAAATAGCAAACAATTGATAGCCTAATTACATTGATGGAAGTTCCCCTAACATCCTACAGTACATTTCCACTAGTTCACATCAATGTTTTTTTTTTTTTTCAATGCTTTTTAAAAACTCTTCCTGCTTTGGTTTCAAAAGAGTGGAGTTCTCCCCTATTGCAATAGCCTTGAATAAAGTCTTCCTTGCCTATTTCATTCTATCCACTCCAATTTTTTTCTTTGATACTCCCTATGTGGATCAAATTCCCCTGCTATAATCTTTTCAGTGTACTACAAAATCCTCCTTCAAAAGGTTTAACTTAGTTGTTTTTTTGATTAGTGTGTTTATATGTTTCTCAGATTGCTCTCTGCTTAGACCTTAAGTTCCAAAGTAAATCCTCTTTTTTTTCCCTTACCCTATTTTCTGGAGGAGTATCTGACCCATAATAAAAAAGTAAATATTAGTTGAATCATTGATTGAAGGATATGCATATTTCTCAGTATCCGTCCACCTTATGTTGTCTTCCTTTATACCCATCTTAAATTTAATGGTCTGCCATAATTTTCTCCTTACAAATACCCTTAACTATTTTGCTCTTCTCACCTTCCATCACACTTACCTAGCCAAACACTGAGCCCAGTTGATCCCAACCATTTTTCTACCTGTATAAAAATTTCAGAACATGAACAGTAATGATGTAAGTCATGGAACTATAACTTTATTTTAAAAAGTAATCACAACATTTAATATTGTTTAGTGGTTAGTGGCTTATAATTACCTGTAAATACTAGGATTTTCAGGACTTATTTTTGATATTTTTTTTAAATGTCATATATATTCTTAGGCTCCCAAATGAAGATCAAACAATTATTCACTTAGTTATCATACTTCCTGCATACTTCTTTGATTTTTAGTTGTTTTTGGTTTTTGCTTTTAATGATTTAATTCCTACAGTACATATTTTATTGCAACTTTGATACATAATTTATTTTACCCCAACAACTCAAACTACTGCCCCATCATGAATTACTAAATATTGGTTACTATCCACTATGTTGAGATTAAAATTTACTTGCATACAGAAAACGGTTTTTCACTATAACTCACTTTATTGCTTCCTTTACTGTAATGTCTACATTTTTAATTTTATGTCATAGATATTTTTTCTTGTTTCTTCAACAGGATTGGTCATATATTGTCAAAATTGCTATGATCATGAAAAATTCAGTTCTTGAATTTACTTATCAACTCCATTTTTTAAATACTTTTTTAAAAAGATTTTAGTTATTTGAGAGAGAGAGAGAGCAAGAAAGAGCACTAGTGGGTGCAGAACACAAGTGGGGGGAGGGGCAGACTCCCCACTGAGCAGGGAGCCCCACAGGGAGCTTGATCCCAGGACCCAGAGATAATGACCTGAGCTGAGGGCAGATGCTTAACTGACTGAGCCACCCAGGCACCCCATATTTTTTATACTTTAATATTTTCATCTTATTTGTTAATCATAATTCCCATGTAACTTAGAGAATTTTTTTTTGTTTTCTGTTTTAGAATATCTTGCATTATAAAATTCATTTGGCAATTATTATTCTTTATTTTTCTATAAGAATTTCAAAGTATTAAATTTCCTTACACTATCTACTAATTTAAAAATTAGAAAAGTTTTAATGAAAGCCATTAAGATTTGATAACTTGTGTCTCCTTTTGAAAAATGTAAGAACTCAGAATTTCAAAATGAATTAAATAGTGTGACTAAATACAAATAAAAATAATACAGTGAAATCATCATTTTCATACTGCCAAGTTATTTTCCTTAAGTATCCATCACATGATAATAATATGACCCTTGATATTGCTGTGGCCCAAGTCTTCTCACATGGTTGCTTATTAAATGGGGTCAATTTGTGTGTTACTTTGTAGGTCTGCTTTGTTTTCAAAGTGAAAAATCCATAAAAAGCAGTTTTGTTATTTCTTGTTAACATAAAAGAGGTATAAGGGGGAATAGTAGGCAAAATAAACAAACAAAAAACCATGTACATTTATTGGGGGTAAATAAGAATATATTTTATGGTGTGAAGTAATATATTTTGCAAGTTATGTTTGGCAAATAAGCCACACTTGAGTTCCTAAGTTTCTCTTGATGATCTTTTGACAAATGCCATCCAAAACAGAAAAATTTATTCCAAGCTTCCAAGAATATTTTCAAACATGAGGTCAAGAAAATAAAGCTTGAGGGCACTTGGGTGGCTCAGATGGTTAAGCGTCTGCCTTTGGCTCAGGTCATGATCCCGGGGTCCTGGGATCGAGTCCCACATCGGGCTCTCTGCTCCTTGGGAGCCTGCTTCTCCCTATGCCTCTCTCTCTCCTGTCTCCTGAATAAATAAATAAAATCTTTAAAAAAAAAAAGAAAGCTTGAATTCATATTCTACACAAGAAAATGATAATTGATTTGCCCTTTGAAATCTTTTAAAAAGAAGATACTTTAAGAGCTTCATCAAATAAAAACTAGATAACTTATTTTTAACACAAATTCACACTATCTATTGCAAAATTTTTGTTCAAATTAATTAGAATATAAGAAATATTAGAATTTGTCCTTTGAAACCTTGAGCTTACTTTTACTTAGATATTGAAATTTATCCACTGTGGGTTCTGCATAAAGTTAAGATTCCTTCATTTTTGGCAATCCTTATATCAGAAAAATTAGATTTTAAACCAAAGACTGTATTAAGAGATGAGGAAGGACACTATATCATACATAAAGGGTCTGTCCAACAAGAAGATCTAACAATTGCAAATATTTATGCCCCTAACATGGGAGCAATTATATAAGCCAATTAATAAAATCAAAGAAACATATCAAAAATAATACAATAATAGTAGAGGACATTAACACCCCCCTCACTGAAATGGACACATCATCTAAGCAAAAGATCAACAAGAAAATAAGGGCTTTGAATGACACAGTGGACCAGATGGACTTCACAGATATATTCAGAACATTCCATCCCAAAGCAACAGAATACACATTCTTCTCTAGTGCACATGGAACATTCTCCAGAATAGATCACATCCTGGGTCACAGATCAGGTCTCAACCAGTACCAAAAGACTGGGATCATTCCCTGCATATTTTCATGCAACAATGCTTTGAAACTGGAACTCAATCACAAGAGGAAAGTTAGAAAAAACTCAAATACATGGAGGCTAAAGAGCATCCTACTAAAGAATGAATGGGTCAACCAGGAAATTAAATTAGAATTTAAAAAAAATTCATGAAAAACATGTGAAAATGAAAACACAACTGTGCAAAATCTTTGGGATGGAACAAAGGTGGTCTTAAGAGGGAAGTATATAGCACTACAAGCCTTTCTCAAGAAACAAGAAAGGTCTCAAATACACAATCTAACTTTACACCTAAAGAAGCTGGAGAAAAAATAACAAATAGAGCCTAAACCCAGAAGGAGAAGAGAAATAATAAAGATCAGAGCAGAAATCAATGAAACAGAAACCAAAAGAATAGTAGAACAGATCAACAAAACTAGGAGCTAATTCTTTGAAAGAATTAATAAGATTGATAAACCCCTGGCCAGACTTATCAAAAAGAAATGAGAAAGGACCCAAATTAATAAAATCATGAATGAAAGATGAGAGATCACAACCATACCAAAGAAATACAAACAATTATAAGAACATATTATGAGCAACTATATGCCAACAAATTAGACAATCTGGAAGAAATGGATGCATTCCTAGAGATGTATAAACTACCAAAACTGAACCAAGAAGAAATAGAAAACCTGAACGACCCATAACCAGCAAGGAAATTGAAACAGTAATCAAAAATCTCCCAACAAAAAAGAGCCCAGGCCCAGATGGCTTCGCAGGGGAACTCTACCAAATATTTAAAGAAGAATTAATACCTATCCTCTGGAGAAGAGCAAGATGGTGGAGGAGTAAGAGACCTAAATTTCATCTGGTTCCAGGAATTCAGCTAGATAGGGATCAAACCATTCTGAACACCTACGAGCTCAACAGGAGATCGAAGAAAAGAATAGCAGCAACTCTCTGAACAGAAAAGCGACCACTTTCTGGAAGGTAGGACATGTGGAGAAGTGAATCCGAGGCGATATTCAGGAAGATAGACAGCGGGCGAGGGGGCCTCCATCAGCTGCTACTGGCAAGTGATAGAGCAGTGGAGCACAAAATCGGAAATTTTAGAAGTCGGCTCCACTGAGGGACGTCGCTCCAGTGGCTAAGCGGGGGTTGAAGCCCTCACTGGGACAGTGTTCTCAAGACCCTCGGGTTCACAGAAAGACCGGGGGTGCCTGAGTGTGGCAGAGCTCCCAGGTATCAGAGCAGAGAAGCTGGCTGCAGAGACGGACCCGAGGAGTAGGCTCTCAACTCGGGGTTGCTATAAACCATGATCTGCCACACAGTCGGGCCACTGCTCTTCCAGCAGGGACCCAACAAGCAGCAGATCCGGGGAGACTCTCCTTCCTCCCCCAGAGAAGAGAGGGTTTGGAGACCCAAAGAACAAACAGTCTAATCAAGAAATAGGCAGAAGACATGAACAGACATTTCTGCAAAGAAGACATCCAAATGGCCAAAAGACACATGAAAAAGTGCTCAACATCACTCAGCATCAGAGAAATACAAATCAAAACCACAATGAGATACCACCTCATACCAGTCAGAATGGCTAAAATTAACAAGTCAGGAAACGACAGTTGTTGGTGGGGATGCAGAGAAAGGGGAACCCTCCTACACTGTTGGTGGGAATGCAAGCTGGTGCAGCCACTCTGGAAAACAGTATGGAGCTTCCTCAAAAAGTTGAAAATAGAGTTACCCCATGACCCAGCAATTGCACTACTGGGTATTTACCCCAAAGATACAAATGTAGTGACCCAAGGGGGCACATGCACCCCAATGTTTATAGCAGCAATGTCCACAATAGCCAAACTATGGAAAGAGCCCAGATGTCCATCGACAGATGAATGGATAAAGAAGATGTGGTACACACACACACACACACACACACAATGGAATATTACACAGCCATCAAAAAATGAAATCTTGCCATTTGCAACAATATGGATGGAACTAGAGGGTATTATGCATAGCAAAATATGTCAGTCAGAATTTATGAAACAAGCAGAGGATCATAGGGGAAGAGAGGAAAAAATGAAACAAGATAAAACCAGAGAAGGAGACAAAACATAAGAGACTCTTAATCTCAGGAAACAAACAGGGTTGCTGGAGGGGTGGGGGTTGGGGGAATGCACTGGCTGGGTGATGGACATTGGGGAGGGTATGTGTTGTGGTGAGCACTGTGTGTTGTGTAAGACTCATGAATAACAGACCTGTACTCCTGAAACAAATAATAATTATATGTTAATAATAATCTTTTTTGTAGCATTTTCTATTTCTATAGAGCAACAGTAGCTTTCAGCTACTAAATTTGATGAGGCATATTTTTCTTAGTAAAACCATCAAATTTCGGCAAATAAGGGCCATTGTCTCACGTCAAAAACCACTTTTCTGTATAACTACTTGGGCAACATCATCCTAGTCTTCAAAATAGCAGAAAACATTTTTGGGCATACTACCTGTACTCCACTGAAACACCAATGGAAAGATTACATGTGCATGCGCATGTGCGCACGTGCACACACACGCACACATACACACACACACACACTGCCATAGTTCATGGTTTCATTAGGTCCAATCAGAGAGTCAACTGCTGGGTGGTGTCTAGCAGGACCAAGCATGAAGCTAATCTTTTAGGAAATAATAAAGTACTTAAAATAATTCAATGATGAGAATATGTCATTGGCACACAGAAGACAACTGACAAAGCTTCTAATGTACAAAGCTAGAAAAATCTGAGCAACAAATATAGTAGTACCATAGATGGAATTCTGGAACAGAATAATGAAATGAGATAGACTAAAAAATTCTAAATGAGTTCTGGAATTTAGTTAATAATAATGTATCAATATTGGTCTATTAATTTTTCAAAATGTACCATATTAACTTATGATATTAATAAAAGGGGAAAGTAAATATGGGACATATGGGATCTCTCAGTGCTATTTTCACAATTTTTCTATCAATCTAAATCTATTCTAAAATGTAAAGTCATTATTTCTTTAAAAAGAACCAAATTGGAATTACAGAACTGAAAAATACAGTAACTTTAATAAAAAACTCACTGAATTGGTTCAATGGTAGAGTAGAAATGAAAGAGGATAAATTCAGTAAACTTGAGGACAGATAAGTATACAATTTGCCCAATTTCATTTGAAAAACAGACAACAGATTAGGAAAAAAATGAACAGAATTCCATGGACAAGTTTAATCCTCTATTAAACACAGTGGATAGGAAAGTGGTAAACTGAGAAATAGATCAGAAACTATTCACAATGAATATGAAGAGATTAAAAGTTAAAACTTAGAAAAGAAAGAATAGGAGACAGAATAAAATAGGACTATCACACATCTTTTTAATTGAAGATGAGAGAAGAAATGAAGCAAATGGAATGCTTGAAGAGATTATATGTAAGGAATTTGCAAAATAAAATTAATCACTTCAAAGATTCAACATTCAAGTAAGTTTAATTTAAAAAGAATTCATCTTTACAAACATCATAGGAAAGCTATTTAAAAAAAGAAAGAAAAAAAAGAGAATCTAAAAAGAGTGAAAGATTACAGCAGGCTTCTTAACTCTAATATTGGAATCATACAGATAATGGAATGACATTGTAAATGGCTTGAAAGAGAGTAACTGTCAAATCATAATTCTGTAGACCTCAAAATACTTTTAAAGAATGAAGATAGGTAATGCCACAAAAAGTGGAAGAATTTCAGACAGCAGACACATACTAAAGAAAATTCTAAAACATGTACTTTAGGCTGAAGGTAATATGATATCAGATAAAAGCTTAAAGAAGGAAGAAGGAAAGATGACAAAATCAATGGTAAATATGTAGATAAACATTAATAAACACTTATTTATAAAACAATGTTTGGGGGGTAAATATGCATACCCATACATACATTTAGATGAATGAATGTACAAAAACCAAAGCACATGTCAGCAGGAGGTTAAAAATAATTAAATCTTCTAAGTTACTTGCATTTTCCGTAAAAAGAATTAAGGTACCAATAATCATATGGCATTAGATTCTGATAAATTAAAGATGTGTGTTGTAAAATTTCTCCATTGTAAACATTAGAAGTAAAGAAACTGTCCATGGCTTCCAAACTAGTAAAGGGGGGAAAAACAAATGAAAAAGAAATCACAACCAGTTCAAATAAAGGCAAAAATGAAGAAAAATAAATATATAAGTAGGGCAAAAAGAAGCACAATAAATGGTAGGTTTAAATTTACATATATCAATAAATATTAAAAAATAAAATGGAGTAAATGTCATATTTAAAATTTTAGATCATTATCACATAAAGATACAGAATGTTAGAATGTAGAGAGATGGAAAAAAGATATACCAAGAAACAGTAACTGAAAATTGGCTTGATGGAAAGATAGAAGTATGACTATACTAATACCAGACAAAATAGATACAAGGGAAAAAAATCATTACTAGAGATAAAAGAAGGTAATTTAGAATGATCAACATTTTAATTCACCAGAAATAGAGAAGTACAATTGTATATATTTAAAGATATGGTCTCAAAATACACAAAGCAAAATTGACAGCAAGGCAAGGAAAATTAAGAATTGAAAAATAATACAAATATTATATAATGAAATGGTGGGTTACAACTATAGTAATAATTCAAATTAAATTTACTTCATATTAAAGATAAAATCCTGAAGTCAATCATCTGAGCATCTAAATAACCCAATTAAAAAGTGGGCTAAGGACTTGAATAGACATTTCTCCAAGGAAGATATACAAATGATCACAGAAAGACAAATACTGCATAATTCCACTTATATGGGGTATCTAAAACAGTCAAATTCATAGACTCAAAAAAGTGGAATGCTGGTTGTCAGGGGCTGGCGGGAAGAGTAAATGGAGAATTACTAATTAATGGGCATGAAGTTTCAGTTCAGCAAAATGAGTAAGTGTTAGAGATGTGCTGTACCACATTGTATCTATATGCAACATTACTGTGTTATACACTTAAAAATTTATTAAGAGAGCAGATTTCATATTGTCTTCTTACAATAAAATAAAAAATTTTAGAAATGTAATAGAAAACCTGAGTAGTTCTACATTCACTAGAATTATCGAAAATGTAGTTAAAACATCTTATCTTAAATAAAAACTCCAGTCCCAAACAGTGAATTTTAACAAACATGCATAAAGGCAGTAATTCTAATCTTAAACATTTGATACAACTATTATAACTGGATAGCAAAATCCACTGAAGGACAATACAGAAAAGGAAAATTAAAGAACAATCTCACTCCAATCTCCAAAAAATTATAAAACTAAATCCACTTTTCTGTTTTTTTTCTAAAATAGATAATACAATATGACCAATTGACTTTATAGCAGGTATGCAATTTTGACTTACATTAGAATATTGATTACTATAAATCACATTAAACCATTAAAAGTATAATTAATATATGACCATGTCAATATATATGCAGAAAGGCATTGGTCAAAATTCAATATTCATTCAGAATAAAACCCCCTAGCAAATTAGAAATAAAAGGGAATTTAGGCTGATTTAAGCAGTTATAGTATGTTATATTTGGTGGCAAAATGGTGAAAGCAATTCTATATACTGCAGGAACAAGACAAGGTTACCCAATATGAATATTTTTATTCAATATCATAATAGAAACACTACCATTTTATTAAGAATAATAATTAAAAGCTGTAAGGATTATAAAGAAAAAACAAAATTTTGTGGGTATTTTTTGGGGGAAGGTGGATATGATTGTCTACATCAGAGGTTAGCAAACATGTTAAGTAAAGAACAAGATAGTAAATATTTTGCTGTCTGTGTGACCTCTGCTATAGCTATTCAAATCTATATCATTGAAGAAGCCATACATAATGCATAAACAAATGAGCATGGTTGTGTATCAATAAAACTTTATTTACAAAAAAAGAGAGGCCAGATTTGGTCCACAGACTGGATTTTGCAATCCCTGCTCATCATAGTTGCCCCCTAAAATTTTACAGATATATTGTTAGTATTAGTAAGAGAGATTAGCAAATTTTGAATACAAAAACAAAATACAAACATAATTATATTTCTCTACACTAGGAACAGATAAATATAGCTTTAGCAGCTAAAATATAAATAAAACATGTAATACATAAATAATATATAAATAATAAAATACAAATATATTTCCAGAAAAAAATCTGAAAGAAAACCCACAAGGACTGTATAGACCAAATGATTACATTTTATTGAAAACTATTAAAGAACACCTAAATCAATACCTGCATGTATTTTGTTTGAGGATTAGAAGATTTAAAATCACAAAGGTACCAATTCATCAAAAATTGATCTACAAATTCATGATAATTCTAAACTTTACAAAAAATCACTTTTTAGGAGGAATTTAAGAAGCTGGTTGTATAACTTATGTGGGAAATCCAAGTCCCTAAAAGAACCAGTGTATTTAAGAGAAAGAAAAGCTAGTGGGGTCCCTGTCTTATGAGATAATAAGAATTACATATCATGCTATATTAACTTACTAGAGTACAGATGCAAGGACTGATCTGTGGAACAGAAAAAAAAAAGTCCAAAAGCAAGCCCACAGATATGCAGAAAACATAACTTATAACTTAACACTGTATGCAACAGATTTAATGAAGCACTATTACGATATAGCAGTATTTAGATTTAATATTAACAAAGGATAGTAGTAAAACAGCTTTCTCCTCTATTTCTTTCAAGATCAATATTTATGGGAAGCTCCATAAAACTGGGTCTGAACTAAACACAAATGATGAATTATGGGGAAAATTAGCCTTTTCATAGAAAAACATGTCTGTTGTGATAGGCATCATCAGTGACATTTGCTGAATATATTGATAATATATCCAAAATTAAGATGGATCATTTGTGAAAAACACCAAATGTGCTCTAAAATCAATCAACTATACATCGTATCTCATTAATCAAATGGTGTCTCTCCTGTCAATCACTCTTGGCCACATACTCTGAGCTTTATCATCCTCTTCAAAATGCTTAGAGAGAAAAGTTGTGCATCAGAATAACAGACACTTCCACATTTGACTAACAGTCTCACGTCCCTGCAAGATCTCATCCCATCTCAATGACAGGGTCTTTTGTTTTACTCTATATACTTCTCTGTCCAAAGAAATTAATCACAATACATTAAAACACCTAGTAGATAACCAGGGCCATACTATTAGAAAGGTGACCGATTAGTAGTCACCCAAGGGTGACAAACAACATTAGGTAGAACCACCCTTTCTCTAATCTACCACTAAAATCATTCACAAATCATTTGCAACTGGTAGATAAATAATTCCTGGAGACCTAATACACACTACAGTGATTATAGACAACAAAACTGTATTATAAACATTAAACGTGGTAAGGTACCAGAATCTTAATTGTTCCCAACACTAGAAGAAATAATTATGTGACTTGATAGATGTGTTAGCTAATGCTATAATGACACAGTACAATATAAGTGCATTAAATCAATATGCTCTATGCCTTAAACTTACACAATGTTGAATGTCAAATATATCTCAACAAAATTTTTAAATGTAAAATCATTCACAAATCAAACATTGCCAATATACTTTTGCAACTCTGCATTGTTGCATTTCAGTGACATAAATATTTAAATGTTATTACTCAATTGTGAATACTTTGCTTAAAAATTTTAATGTTAGAATTACTGTTCCTATTTTTATTATTATTACTATAATAAAGTGCTATAGACCTTTCTATTTCTATTTTATCTCTTCAGTCTCACCTCCACATGCAAATACTTTTGCTATTGTTTTAATCATTGATGAATGTATATAGATTTTTTAAATTTAACTATAAAATTTGAGAGCCTCTGTTAGATCAGAAGAGAATCTGTAAGAATGCTAATTAGATTTACAACCTAAAACTTGTCTGTCATGGTTACTTTATGTACATGCATGATCACTTCTATCAGTGAGGATTTAGTATGGCTATATATGAAAGAAAATTTGAATAACACCATATTAACAAATAGAAATATATTTCTCTCTTAAATAAAAGTCCAAAGATGAGTATTCTGGAATTAGAGTTAGCTAGACAAAGTTTTCAGGGTCCCAGACATCTTCCAGGTCATTACTCTCCTAATATTTCATGTGCCCTGGAATTCAAGCAAGGAAAAAGGAGAAAAGGACTGAGTTCAACACTGGACACACAATAAATGTTCAGTGTGTGCAGAGATACTGACGATAACCCATGAAATTAGAGAGATGCTGTTAGTACAATGCTCCTCTCCCTCTTATTTTTCCCCTCCCTCTTGGTTTTTTCTGGAAAAGTGAAAATCCACAGCTGCCCACACTTGTCATCAAAACTGCACTTCCAACAATGAACCAATAACTCAACCAGTGGCTTTATCTTCATGACACAAATGATGAAGCTGACTCGTCTTCCCATTGACTCTTGACTCAGTAAGTTGTTTTGGCATTATGATTTATATTCAAGGAGATATTTATGCTCCCTTTGCTCACTGACTTTGAAGTCACATTTGCTGCTAGTAGTCAGCATCATTTCTAAACATAAAGAATCATGCCAGACAATTCTTGGGGGAGTAATTCCAACTAGTATTTTCACAGGAATTATTTATATTCCAACAGAGATATAGATATAAATTTTGTACTTTTTTTTCCATTGGCTGACTAAATAAGTTAGAGCAATGTCTCATTTTCAAGCTGGAATTGACCATATTGATGATCAAACTAAGTGGTTCCCAATTAGAGAGATATACCACAACCACCTAAGGTGTGTTTAAAGCACATATACCACCCACACATTCTGCTCCTATAAATATAGACCCAAAAGAATGGTGTGAATCCAGTAGATTGCAGTAATAAGATATAAGTCTGCCATGTGTACTTTGATAAAAATACCAAACTGTGCTTAAATACTCTTGATTCCCCCAATTTAAGAACCAAGATCAGGTCAAATTCTTATTTTGAGAAAAATAAATATAACAGAAAAAATAGCCTCCTACATTAAGGTCTATAAGCACCATAAGGTAAGACATTTTTCATTTAATATCATATCCCTAGCATCTAGCACAATGCCTTTCATAAAGTAGATAGTCAATGAATAATATGTTAGAAGAGTATGTGCAAATGGCTAGGAGAATCATAGATTTATCTCAAAACTTTGGGTCAAGGCAGAATGGAACTCCTCTGAGCAGGAAGCAAACTGGGTTATTTCTTTAATGTTTAAAGGTATTAACCACTGTTTGAAATCATATTACTTATTTTTTATTCATTATCTAGCTCCTTTACTAGAATATTAGCCTCTTACACTGGATGCAGTTGCAACATTCAGAATACTTCCTGATACAGAGTGGTCAAAGCACTCAAAATTTGTTAAATGATAGTTAAGGCAATATATTCAAAGGTACCCATTTGTAGATTCAGATTAGAAAGATGTGATTTAGAAAAATAAAAGTAGCTTTTCACAAGAAAGATACTACATGCTCCTTAAAAATAAAATAAAAACAAAATGATATATGGAAATAATTGTAAATATCACCTGATATTCCATTAAAACTACTTTTAATAATTTGGTGCCCAACTTTCCAGTCTTTTCTATGTGCGTGTGTCTTTATGTGTATAATTCTATGGAAAAAGGATGATACTTAAATGGTGTTTTGTTCACTCACTGCTTTACTAAGAAATACGCTATGTACATTTTGCTTCTCAGGGTCGTTCTAAATAATACATTGTAAAATATCAACAGTATAAGCAGGTTTATAATAAAAAGGAAACTGTTTCCAACTTCAGACATCTTGTATTATTCAAATTAAAATTATTTTTAAAAACAACAAAAATCCTACAAAAGACAGCATATAGATTTACTTCTATACTTCTGTAGTATAGAAGTATACTTCTATACTTCTTTACTCTGGATGTTTGCAAGGTATACTAGTAAATGAATGCATCATAATTTATGTAAGCATAAAGTATGAGAAAGCATACTTATTTTGATGATATTTGAGTTGTATTGAGTGTTTTATAATCACAATTAATATTCTTCATATATTTATTCACATATATATTCATATACATACATATATTCTTAGAAGTTTTACTTCTAAGTAAACTTCTAAGAAACACATGTATTTCATATTATAATGGATATTACCAAATTATCTTCCAATGAGGTCTTAATAACTAGGTTTCTACCAAGAGGGAATGGGAATGTTTGTGTACCTTCACACCCTGGCCAACATAATCTACTACCAAAATTTTAAACTTTGACAGTCTCTTGGATATAAGAGGAAGTATCTCATTATCTTAATAAGCATTATTTTAATTATAAATGAGGTTGAAGTTTATTAATGACATTGTTTATAAGACTACTGTGTTCCTGTTTGAATGAATTGCATTTTATTTTTTGCACATTTTTTCTTTTGAATTATTAATCTTTGTTTGATGTGTAAGAACCCTTTACACATTACAAAAGTATGTAATTTGTTACATGGGTGTTTTCATAGATTGTATTCATGCCCCCAGTTCTTCACCCTTTATCCATGCCCTTCTCCCCAATAATTCTATCGTTCCTATATTACCTCCTCATTCTTCAAATCTGAACAGATTTATGACTTGTTTTGGCTAATAGTAGTACAAGTTATGATATAGCAATTCGGAGTCTTGGCTTCAAGAGGAATACTGTGTTTCTGTTGTTTTATTGTACTTTGATGGGTACATACATTTTAAGACCTTTATATGTATTAAAATTATTCCCAGGAAATGCTGCATAAAGTTATAGTCACACTAACAATTTATAATACTGCATGTTTTCAACATCCCCAGAACACTCTGAATATTAACAATATTTTATATATTTGTCCATAATATAATAAGGAAGTAACGACAGAGGTGGGTAGTTTAAATTCTCTGTGTATACATGCACTTGGAGTCTACCAAGGAAAAGTCATGTCATATGTGACTAACTACTCCAGGGAATGTCTGCTTTTCTGGACTTCCATGTAATCCTTGTAAAATGTTACTACTTTAGGAAATGTCTGTGATCTTTATGGTAAGAGCACATTAATGCTCATAAATGTTTTGTTCCCGAACCCCCCACCACATCCCATTTTGTTTGCCAGAAGACACATTTTCCTTTCACATCTTATCCCTTGTTCTTCATGTGTGGCAGAATCTTAAACAGGATTAAACTCTATAATTTTAGTAGTTTTCATAAACTTTAATAAGCTTTTAAATGCCACTGAAGATTTGTTTCCAGCACACCTACAATATGAAAGTTTAAAAGTGCATAAAAATTTTAAAAACCTTCTGGTTTTTTTTTTTTACAAGGCAAGAAAAAAACGTAATTCTAAAAATATGATGAGAATCTTATACCACTTTAAAACTAGGACATTTGCTTTCCAATGATCAGATTCTCTTTGTTCCTCCCTTGCCTATCCCCTGAGGAACAAGAACATATGATTTAAAAAATTTCCAAAGTTTCATTTAAGGCCTGAATTCCATTAAAATTTCTCTTACCTTATTAAGTGGAAAGATGTACATTTGTGGTATTATGTAATTTTTCAATCTGAAAAACTATGCAAACTGTGTACCTTGCAAATTAGTAAAGTTAGTAAGGGTTAGTGAATACCAGATTCATTCTGGGGCTCTATCCAGTTTAGGATTTATAGTAAAATGGCTTTCAACATTATGGGCAGAAATCTAGCAATGATATTATAAGAAAAGAATGCATCAGATTCAGGACTAGTTGGAAAAAGAAGCACTTGTTAGATAATATGTGTGCATTCTTGACCTTCCATCATCTCCTCTTTTACTATGTAAGAACCAATTACCCAGAACTCAAGGTGACCCAATTACTCCTCATAAGAGTTTACTACTTTATGGACGAATAATAAATCCAAGTCTAAATTCACGGCAGTTTCTTAATTTGGTCCACATAGCACTTATTATGTTTGAGTGAAAAAAACCCCCTTTTCTTCCAGTGAATATAAACACAAAATCATGTTGCCCTCAAACTAGGAGTAGTCATCTTGCTACTTTGAGAGAAACCCCACACAGAACAAAGCCAGCACTCCTGGGGAAGAAAGAACACAGAGAAATGGGGCCTCTGCCTTGCAAACAGGTTGGCTAATTGAACTTAAATTAAAAAAAAAATTTTTAAAAAGAAGTTAAATCTGATGTTTTATGCCTGGATGGTTCAGTAATGTGAGCCAATAAAATAACTATTGTTTATGCCACCATGAATAGAGTGTTTTGTTATTTACAACATAAAGAGTCATATTTATGTAGAATACTCCTCAGAAGGACAGTGAATCAAATTCTTGATATTTGGTACAACCAAGGAAGTTCATCTGGTGTCACGGATGCAGGAAAGATTCTAATATATTGTGATACAAAACGACAGTCACTCACTCTAGGGGAAAATATGTTTCCTAAAGCTCTTGGTTGATGGGTTATTCATGCTCTACCCCAAAACACAGTGGGTGAAGTGAATTTTCTAATCCCTGGGCTTGATACTATATTTGCTGAATGGAACACCTTTTTATCTTTTACTCTGAAGGTTTTAAAAACATTGCTTGGTATTCGAGTTGCAGTTTTCCTGTCAAATAAAATATTTCAATGAGTTATGAGTGATTTTAAAAGAAAGATCCCTTCATAACAAAAAAAAATTAGAAACATTTTCGCCATACTAATGGCCAGGAAAAAGACAAAATGTCAGCTAGTATCTAAGTAGGGAACAAATAAAATTCATGAATTACATTCTGTTTACACTTCAAACACGAATTAAAATTGTTCATTTAGCTAACAGGCTCAGCCTTGATTACATGTCATTAGTGTCCATTATAATTTCAACTGTGCTTGAATTTTATAAGCCTGCTAGAAAATTACATTCTTATAGCTCAGAGCTGGAAATAAAATCAATGTGGTATTTTGGCTATTAATACCTGTAATCAGGTTAATCATTGCTTGAAGGATATAAATTTTTAATTTTCTACAAATAAAACAAAAATTAAAAGCAATTCTTCAAATCACTAATCAATTCTTAACTTCTAGTTGGCATCAGTATTAGCCAGCTCCACACCAACTGGCTACAGCTTTCCTGAAACATAATTACAATTTTCCTTTCCTATCTGTAAAGTGTTGGCCTTGATTACTGTAGGATCGATGCACTTACTCCAGAACTTACTTCCTTCTTCATTGTTTGAAGCATTTTATGACACCTCAATGAACACCTACACCCATTTATTTCTAGAATCATTTCCTAGTTAAACATTAATAGAACTATATTGATGTCTTACTCATATCATTTCTTGTAAAATGTGCAAAAAGGTTTATTTAGGAGTGAATAGAAAAGGGGTACTAGAAGATTTACATGGTCAGAATGTCCACAGGGAAGCCCAATCTAACAGGATTTAACTTTCAGATCAAGAGAGTAAATGTGTTACACTCATAGGAGAAAAAAGATTCCTATTCATCAACAGTGATTAGTTTTTTCTCTTCTCGGAGACTCCAGAGAAGGTTCACATGATTTTCTCTATCCTGTGACACTGGTAGATAATCTACATCATTGCTGCTGCAGAGTCTGTGGTCTCAAAGAAAGTGGTAAGTAGAGGCACACAAGTCATTTGTATTGGGAATGGGAGTGGGGAGAGTATGTCCTCTGCTCAGGACCCCTTTCCTACTTTCCTAGTTAAGTCTCACTTATTCTTCGGCTCTCCAAAATCATCCAAGATTTGGATAAACCCTCTTGTAATATACTGCAGAGACCTCAATAATTTCCTTCATAATATGTATCAGCTTTTAGAAGTATTCTCCTTTCATGTCAGCTTTAATATAGCCCCTCTCTGTTCCCCATTAACTAAGCTATAAGTTCCAAGAGGGCATGGGCCATGTCCATTTTGACCACTGTTTGTGTGTACACACACACACACACACACACACACACACCTTCAGTCTTAATGCTTAGTACACAGTAGACATCAAACATATTTTTTTAAAACTCAGTGAGTAACTGAAAAAGAGACAACATCAATGGATACATCTATCACTTTCCCTAAGACAGATGAAAGAGGATCCCTGAATACTTCCAAACCTCAATCTTGAAATGCATTCCAGGGAACTGTGGGAGGCCAAACATAAATGCAAATTCTCTCCACCTCTGCTCAGATCCTGTAAGAAATGAAGTATCAGTCGAAGGGGGATATGAGAGAAGAAAATTGAGTATATGGATTTTTTACAGATGAAAAGCCCAAGATTTCTCCATGCCCACATACACCCTAGAAAACTAATTTTTGATCTGCATTTTAGGTTTACTTTCTGTTAATCAAACCTCTTAAATTAACAAGGGGGCAAAAGTACTTGTGGCAAAGACAATTTTTTGTATTCATAGAATCATTCTATTTTCCTACTGGGAACACAGCTAATACACATTTTCCAACCCCTGTGCCTTTAGGTCAGGGCCATGCAATTACAGTCCAACAAATGGTACACGGATGAAAATTAGCCCCAGAAAAAATCTTTTTTGCATCATCATTTCTCCTCAGTTTTATAGATCATGTATAGACCATAATACCACAAATAGAGAGACACTGAGATCCTGAGTGATTGAAGCAGAGTGTCTCCCATGAGCCTCTCTCCCCACAATCCCCTCCAATTTGCTTTGCACACTGCCATAAGTAAGAAATGAATTTGTATTATGTTGTGTTAAGCCACAAGAGTTGGGAGTCATTATAACAGTTAGCCACTGACTAATTACATACTGTACTTTGTCACTGCACCAAAACTGCAAAAGAGAGGTGGGATGGATTTCTTAACATTTTGGGAAACAATCAATAGGAAATTATCAAAGGCAGTTGGGCATTGCTGGTAGAATAGGTACCTATTTGACCTACAGAAATAGGTCGCCATTGTCTTCATTTGCGATTCCCCAAAATTACCCAAAATAATGCTAAACTTTTGGGGAATAATTAATGCTTGATGAATAAATAAATGATCTGTCTTTTTACTCCAACTACATTACAGTATAATTGAAAAGTGTGCTATAGAGAAAAAAGCAGGGATTCTGGAAGCAAAAAAAATGCTAGCCATGAGGATTCATCTACCACAGCTGTCCAAAAAAAGTGGTATTTTACATAGTTATATAACAAGGGAAATTTATTGAATATCTCTTGTCTTTAGTTTTGTAGTCTTCATTTTATTTTTTTTTTAAGATTTTATTTATTTATTTGAGAGACAGCGAGAGAGGGAACACAAGCAAGGGGAGTGGGAGAGGGAGAAGCAGGCTCCCCGCAGAGCAGGGAGCCCGAGGTGGGACTCGATCCCAGGACCCTGGGATCATGACCTGAGCCGAAAGGCAGTCGCTTAACCGACTGAGCCACCCAGGCGCCCAAGTTTGCTAGTCTTTAAAAGGAATATTATAACTACTCGACATAGGGTTAAATGGGATAACATACATATATTTCAAAGCCTAATAACTCGTACAAGCAGGTGGTTCAATTGTGTTTAATTGATATTTAAGTGGAAGATATACTATTCTTCTCAAGTCATTTGCCCAGAGTGGTCTTTTAATTCAGTTTCATTCTTATTTTGTAATGTTTCTATAAAACATAAGTAGAAAGAGACTATCTTTATGCATGAATACAAATGTACAGTTACAGAACTCTTTCCTTCAGATTACTTTTATTTCACTTTTCTTCTCTCAAACATATTCTAGCACTATGTACTCATTCCATTGGCAAAGTCTGGAACTATGAATATCATTCATTAAGGTGACAGATTAGAGCAAAATATATATATTAATTAGGTGTTTAAGTGCTCCAATGTTTATTCTGTATCAAGTTGTGATAAGAGACAAGTATAACATAAAACATTTAGTGGGTAGTTAGGATATTTAACCCATTTTTTAAGAAGAGGTAAAATTTTATCTTGGAATTTTTATAATATATCAACAAAAACAAAATATTCACTTAAAATATTCTCTCTTAAGGTAGTTATTAAATTCCTGTTTTCCTTCCATCTAAAACCTTTAAGGGTTAAAATTTGACTTAAATTCTTTGTTGTAGATAGATATCAAGCTCTCCAAATGTTCATTATATTTCACAGTGAAATAATCTCAGTATAGTGAATGAGTAAAAAACTAAGACTTAGAGTTGCCCAGAGACAAGAGCCAAAAGATGATACCTTCATTTCAAAGTTTAGTTGATGAATTTGCAAAAACAGTATGTTTTATGAGTGTGAGACTCCCAGGAATTTTGCTGGCCAATTTTGCCATGTTTTCTCCTTTTTTTTTCATTATGTTTGACATTGTTAAGGCAGAGTTTCATTACAGATAAGCACTCTATGGCAACAGACTGGGGAAATAAGACAGTGTAGATATGGAGAAAGAGGAAGAGGAGAACAAAAATGAGCACCAAATTAGAATAAAGGCTTTGGAGGTCCATCATCACTGTGTAACATGTCCATGTGAAATATTAGAGACTTCCAGAGAATGCTCTTAAGACTCAAGAGCAAACTAATTTGCTTTGATTTGTTACTCAAGATCAATAATCTGGCCCTGTGGCTAATACAAAAAGGAAATGACAAAATGATAAAATATGCCACTTTTTTACTGTATTCTACAGTCCTCTGGTGCTTATGTAACACAAAAAAAAGCAAAAAGATCAAATTTTGCTTAGCCAACAACTAGAAAAATCCAAATAATAATAACAATAACTGCCCAAGTTATAGAAATAACTTTTCTAATTATTGTTAGTTTTTCTTCCAATTTCTTTGTCTCATTCTGCTTTTGTAGGGAATCCAAGCTGTGAGGGGATATCTAGTACAGGACTGCAGCCATGGGATTAGGATAGGGTGAGGGAGCGGAAATCTCTTTTCCCCTTCAGGACTCAGCAGGAGAAAATCCAATGTCTAACTCCAGAGTGGCCCCCAAAGTGTCATTTTCTGGATGAATCTGTTATCACCCAGGGTTAGGGTCTCCGGTTTTGCAGGGTCCATTGTTGATGGGCCTAAGATTGATGAATCAGGTTAGTCAAGTTTATTCATTTGTAATGGATAAAATCACTTTCACTTAACTGCAGTACTCATGTGACAACCAGGATAAAGCTTTTCTTTTTATCTGACAATTTAGTATAGGATATTGAATTAGTAAACTAAAGGCTTGGATAAAGAGGTGAGTACTATGGCAATTCAACTGATTATTCCCGATCCACACAGATTATAATTTTCTTGTTGACTATATCCATATTCACTAGATTCATGGTCTCTCCTCTAGTTACTGATAGATAAATGCTGCTCACTTCTAGCCCTTTGGCTTTCATAGCTTTACATCACTGACTTTAAATGCAGGTTCACAAAAAAAGGCACTGGATGGCTGCATACAGAGCTGTTGAGAATCTGGTTAAAATTACCAATTTTGGGACCTCATCACACACCTACTAAAACAGAACCACCAAATGTGGAGCACTAGCATTTTTATATTTTCATCATTTCCCCAGGAAACTCTGGTAAGTGGTTCACTTTGCCACTGTCCAGGCTAAAAAACTTAATTGCAAACATACAGTTTTTCACTAGAGAGTACAATTTAATTGGATAGCTTTCTACATAATAAATTTAAATCATATACCAGTGTGTCCTCACTGAGATTAGAATTAGGATCACTTCACTTTGGTATTGGTGGTAATAAAAGGTATTGATGGTTTCTAAGCACTCTGATCACTTACTTAAATTTTCTTATTTCCCTCTCACATATGATATCTGATCACATCACTTGTGGGGTAGATTTTAATAGCTTAACTTCAGAATCCCTTTTCTGAAGTTTATAGTGGGAAACATTAGAGTTTCCCATAATATTATTAATAACACAACTGCAGGGCGCCTGGGTGGCTGAGCTGGTTGAACATGCGACTCTTGATTTCTGCTGGGGTCATGATCTCAGGGTTGTGGGATGGAGCTCTGCTGTGGGCTCTGCGTTCAGTGGGTAGTCTGCTTGGGAGTTTCTCCCTCTCCCTTTGCCCCTAGCCCTGCTCACACTCTTCCTCTCTCTCTCTAAAAATAAATAAATATTAAAAAAACAATGCATCTGCTATTCTTCCAGGTAAAAATTATGGTATGCATTTTTCAAGCTTTTAGGGTATTGTTGAAGATGTTAAAATTCTCCTTTTATAGAACAGGACAAACCAATTATGGTAAATTGGACATCATTTCTGAAACTAATAGCTTCTTATTGAGAGAATACTAATAACCTTCCACCTTTTGTGAGTTTATTTTTTGTCAGTTAAGAATGCCAACTCTTGTGCAAATTTCTGGAAATTTTAAGGTATAACATATGTTATGTTTCATAAGCCAGGTTTCTACTATGATTCATGATTTACAGAGGTTCAGAAAAAATCAGTAAAAAAGTGACTTGGGAACTTTTCTACCTGTATTAAGATTTAGAAGAAGAAAATTTCCCTGAGACTTTGCTATTCAGAATTACAGATGGAAAATTGTCAGAGATAATCCATTATAATTTAGAAATGGTGAAACATTTAAGTGGCATCTGAATTAATTGTCTGAATGCTCAGATCAACAGTTTCCAAAATGCATCCCATGGTACACTCATCCTGCAGGATATTCTTTCAAAAAGAATAATGACCCTATGGTAAAATACACCACACTACTTTGGCTTAGAGATTCATTTTGCACATTAGCAAATTAAAGGATCTCAAAATCCTGCAAAAAAAGAAACTTACTTACTCAGCATTTCTTAGATATATCTGATAACAAAATATTTTCATATAATATCTATTAACATCTGAGGCCCACAGAATACACAAGAGAAGACACTAATGTTTAGGAGATAAAACCTAATCCTTAATTATTAATCATCTTGGATGGATTTGGGGTAGGTGTGTAGAGGAGAAATTTCTAATTGAATGATATGAATGAGACATTACGTTTTTTCCAAAGTGGACTTTGTATACCACCACATTAAAATATTTATAATGTCCTTACTGATAGCTTAATGAAAACTTGGTAGCCAATTAAGTCTAAGAATGCATCCATAGATCAAAGATAACAAAATATTTAAATATTGTATTCATTATCATGAAAATCCATCTCACTGATAATGAAAAATATGATTTTGCTTTAACTACCAAATACAAATATGAAAATTTAAAGTCTATATTTAATTAACTAAAAGAGCTGGGATGAATCAGAAAGGACATAGCCATTGAGACTGTAGAGTCTCTCTAGGAAATCCAACTAAAGTAGAAATATAAATTGAAGAAAATAAGCACAAATAATTTTGGACAGGTTGAATTCTTCAGATAACAATAAGACAATCTGCCAATATTTATAGCATATGAATTATAAAATAATAATGTAAATTTTGTGTTAACTGATATTTTATGAAAAGATTTTATGAAATAGTACTCATTTCTATATAAATGGCTTATTAGGTTGGGAATAATGTAACCTAATGTTTATTCTTTTCCCATAAATGAGTTCACAAATGAGGAAAGAACCCTTTGATAAGCTATAGGTCTAGATAATCATTTCTAAAAGTATGATCACTGTAACTAGTGTTCCTAGGTATAGCAATATGAACTGGTTATATTTTATTATTTCTTTTAAATAGGCTTCATTTTTTAGAGCAGTTTTAGATTGCCAGAAAAACTGAGCAAAAAGTACAGTGAGTTCCCATATGCCTCCTGACTGCAAACATGCATAGCCTCCCTCATATATACCATATATCAGTATACCCCATAAGAACAGTACATCTGTTACAATTGATAAGCCTACATTGATACATCATTATCACTCAAAATCCATAGTTTACATTAAGGTTCACTCTGAATCCACCATTAAAGTATCATACAAAATAGCTGCCCTGCTCTAAAAATCCTCAGTGTTCCTCTTACTTACCTCTTCCTCTTCACCTACCTCTGGCAGGCCTTGATCTTTTTACTGTCTCCTTAGTTTTGCCTTTTTCAAACTGTCCTATAATTGGAATCCTACAGTATGTAGCCTCTTAAGATTGGCTGCTTTCACTTAGTAATATACACTGAAGATTCTTACATGTCTTTTCATTATGCTGGCCTCAACCATTTTCTCTTTTGATTAGCTTTGATGTTCATTCTTATTTTTACTCTCATTCTAAATTCATGGAATCATTTCCTTTTTCATTTTATTGATAAACTATTCACAATATGAGGTGATGAAAATGATGTTAACTATAACGTTTTGTTTCTTCTGGGAGATATGTATAGTGGCTACCAGTTCTTTGATTAGAACTTTAGGTAACTGGGAGAGAGGAGCATGGCTACTGAAATTCACTTGATGAAGAGTATAGCCTGAGTTTGGAAGGGAAAGGATATTGAGTTGCAGCAAGTGAAAAAGAGAAACTAGACCAAGAGATAGCAAAACTGAAATAAAGAGCCAGGCAGACAGCCAAATCTACGTCATCAATCTGAACCGGAAAGGAATGGCAAAGTTTTCATTTTACATGCCAATGCCTATCAGTTGCTGGAAGCTGCTTGGACTTCGGTGAAGAATGTGAGATTATAGCCAAGTTCAGGGGGATACAGTGCTATGATTGATTAGCTCTCATTCTTTTGGATATAAGAAGAGAGAGCCGTGACAAATGTGCCAAGTGTTTGTTATCTCTTGCCTAAATAAGGAGATGATATGTGGATGGAGACAAAGGTACCTACAGCTTTCTATGTGGATAGGCCTAAATTAAAATCAGAGAGAGACTCTACTTGGTTGCAGAGCATCTTGCTGAGAAGCCATGGACATGAGTAATTTTACCTATTAGCTTACCCTGTAAACTACCTCTTTTCATATTGGATGTAACTTCTGAAAAGGCAATAGTTCCCAATGTCCCTCAGGAACATTAGGAATACCTGAGCTTATTTGCATAAGTTTTCTAAATGGAGGTACAATGAGAAATAACAAGTAAATCTTGCTCTAGAAACTCCATGCTGTTACCCAAGGCCCTCTCAACACCAAGTGTCCAATTGGTATATACTTCCAGTCATTGATCACTGATAATGAACTCAGAATGTTAAAACCAGGATGACTGGGGATTGATATCAGATTTCTCATATGGTAATAGAAGGTTTTATGATAAAGAGAATGGCAGAGCTTGGTCTCAGAAGATAAAATGTGCCATATTCAGTAGGGTGCCAACCATCACTAGTACAATCTTGCCAATATTTGAGCAGGGTAGCTTGGAAACCAGATCTGGATGAATGATATTCCAGGAACATGTTTAGGGTAGAAAGATAGACAGCAGTCTCTCAAGTTACCTGATACTATGACCAAGGAGCAACTATTATAGGTGATCGTGTATTGTCACCAGTAATCTCTGCAGGTGGTCTTCAATGTTTTGAAAATGTTGTAATGGACAACTGAAATATTTTGATGTAAGCTTTTCAAAGTGGGCTCTTTCTTCATATGTCATCTGAGAAAAGGCCTCCTTAGCTCTTCATGGTGCACAGAATCGTACAGTGGGCTAAGAACTTGAGCTCTGAAGTCAGACAACCCTTGGGTCAAATAGTAGGTTCCATCAGGTAGAACCTAGATGAACTTTTAACTCCTTACATAACCCTTCTAAGCTTGAATCTCCTCATATGCAAAGAAGGTAAGGTAAACAAAGCAACTCAGCTGTGAAGACTAAACATGATAATATATGCAAAATGAGTAAGATAGGACTTCGCACAGTAAGTGCTCTGTTAAATATTAGATTTAAAACAAACAAACAAAAAAGAGGCCCTCAAGGGCTCCAAATTTTTAGATCCTTTAATTATGAGCACAGATGTACCTGCTACTATATGAAGTTGCTTCTATTGGCTTTAGCCTAGGCAGCAGGACCTGATGTGAGCTGAGCTTTTAGCTCATCATAAACTCTAGGCCAGATCACAGCCTCATGAGGGATTTAACTTTTCTGGAGGTAGCATCTCCAAAATTAAAGGCAGATGTGATGGTAAGAGTTCCGTTTCCTACTGTGGCTTCCAAAGCCAACTTCCAAGAAGTAGCCATGAGTTTGAGGGCCACTAGGTCCCCACTTGAATAGGAATACCCCAAATCCTTTCCCCTAACTCTAGGGCCATACTGGGATAGGGTGAGATAGGGTAAGTAAATAAGGACTTTGGCAGCTAGAAAAGTTACCTACAAAAATAAAAACATTATCTCCTTTAAAGTGAGTGTTTATTGGGAGAGTCAAGTGTGGGAATTTATAATGATTTGCCATTAAATCATGATGAAGCTTAAAATCCCCAGAGGTCATGTTCACCTTTTCATCTCACACCTTGGTCATCACTTTCAGGAGGCCTAAAAGGACTCTGAAAAGTGGCTCATCTCACTGTGTTGCACATCAGTATGGCCAGGAATGCAACCTAAAGCTCCTGGTAGAGCTCTACCTAAAGAAGAAACATACCAAGATCAAATGTTACTCCTTTATTTATTGAGCTTTAGCCATTAACTCAAGACAAGCAGAAGATCCAAAATCTGTAGGGGTGAGATTGTGCCCAATTCCTCCTTCAAGACCAATAGGAATCTGAGGTCAAGGAGTTCTAGCTTGTGGATTCTAGGAGCTACAGTGCCAGAACCTCATTTAGAGTAAAATTAAAAAGTCAAGGTCCATTACCTAAATAAATCACCAGTCCAAAGAAGCCCAACAGAGGGCAAGAATTCATGTGTTATTTATTTATTTATTTTAAAAAATATTTTATTTATTTGACAGAGAGAGACACAGCGAGAGAGGGAACACAAGCAGGGGGAGTGGGAGAGGGAGAAGCAGGCTTCCCACCGAGCAGGGAGCCCAATGTGGGGCTCGATCCCAGGACCCTGAGATCATGACCTGAGCCAAAGGCAGACGCTTAACGCCTGAGCCACCCAGGCGCCCCTCATGTGTTATTTAATAGGTGCAAATCAGAAGAGTGACTATTCCAAGGCACGATAAAAGAAGAAAGTTGTTAAAAGACTGGGCAGCATGAACACCATGGTTCACAAAATCATGAAACTGAATGAGAGTTTCATTCCCAGTGTGACAAAACATAGCCAGGAAATATGCCTTTAATGTAAATGGTCAGGGACTTAGGTATAGGGTATTATTTTATACAATTACATGAAAAATCCCTTCTAATGAGGGAGTTCAACCTTTCCTCATGTTCATGCTGACTTTATTTCACACTAATAAAGGTTAGTGTGAAAGTCAAAACAAGTCCCCACTTATGCCAAATGTTTCCCTTTTCCAAAAAGCCCGTGTCTCTTTATCATGCATGACAAATTTGAATTGCAGAAAATAATTTCCACTAGCATTACATTATAAAAAATACAACTAGCAATGAACCAACTGTTGCAAAATGTCACAAGATGTGTGAGAAAACCACATGGTTGGGAATTTGACACCACATCACCATACCTGATGATGAACCAATTCATTTTTGTCATTGTAGTATAGCAGGCAAGCTCATTCCATGTTATTCCTATCAATTTACAATATGGAGTATGGTCACAGCACTCCATCAAGGGAAGAGAGCGGAGGAGATAAAATGCCAACTTAGATGGGGATCAGTACTAATGGCAAGTACTGATTCAGCACAAAAGAAACTGCTCTACAATTAATTCAATAACAAAAACAAGTACTCACAATGTATTATTACTAGTCCATTAAACTATAATTTGTAATGCTGGATAAAGCTGCATCAGAATGGTTCTACTACTGGATTGACTTAAATAACAAAATCATCCACTCAAACAGATGCAAATTTCCCTATTCCTGTAAGTGAAGGGTAACTGAAAGCTCCAAACCATTCTTCACAGCTAACACTGAGTACTTAGGGAATGTTCTTTGTTGAAGGTTCAAAACAAGATAAAATATTAGAAGCATTCAAAAGCATTCTCTCTTTGAAACATCAGTCTACAAGACAAAAAGTCAATGAATTCCTGAAATACCGTGCAGCAGGAAAATGGGCCAGAATTTGAAATACATATTAAAATCCTTTAAATAAATAATCTAACACTCACCATCAGGGGAACTATGCCTAATAAAAAAAGCCACTAGATATTTTTTGGATATTATATATGAAGGGGTATTTATTTCAGAACTAGAAATACATTTCTATTGTCAAAGAAACTCAGAATGTGCACGGTGGATAGGCAATTTCTGACTTAGATGCTTCTAATTTAGGGGACTTAACATAAATGATGAGCTATTTTTAGAAAAGAGATTGGCCATCCATTCCAGTGATATCTGATGTCCATTTAATAGAACACAAGCAGGTTGAGAAAACACTGGAAGGAGCAAAGCAGTACAGAAATAAATGTGCTAAAAACATTTCTCAAATGTTAATGTTCATTTGAAACATTTGAAGATCATGTTAAAACGCAGATTCCAACTTGGTAAGTCTGAGATTCTACATTTCTAGCATGTTCCTAGGTGATGTCAATGCTGCTAGTCTAGGGAACACTCTGTGAATAGCAGTTACAAAGAAATAAGGTAAATCACCATCTTACAGAGGAGCTTGCTTTTTTTAGATTTCTCTAAAGTCCCACTTAGTCTGAATTGCCCTACATCAATGGTTTTTAACTTGGCTGCACATTAGAATCACCTGGGGAGTTTTCAAAACTCCTACTGCCCACCCAGGTCACATCCCAAATCAATGAGATCAGAATCTTGAGGGAGTAGTTCCTGGCATCAATAATTGTTGAAGGTCCCCAGGTGATCCCAAAGTGTAGCCAAGAGTGAGAACCACTGGCCTAGACTGACTTTTAATGGTTTAAAAAACAAAATTTAAGCTAGCTCTTCTTAACTTTAGTTCAGTATCCAAGTACTTGAAAAGATGTCATGATCGCTAAAAACATCAGCACAGGAAAACCAAGCAAAACCCTTCAGTGTTTTGATTATCTTACACTGGGGTTCTTAAGTAACTTTGAGGTGACTTTACGAACATGGGTCATAAATGCCCTCTCATGTTTTCTATCAATTGGATGCACATTTTGCTGGCCCTATTTCACTATAATCCTCAGGAAAGAAAAACATCTTTCTGAACATTAACTGACACATGCACATAATGATAGATAATCCATAATGAATCCCAGCTTCAGTTTCATATTGAATATGGAAACAGCTTCAATCTTCCATTACAGAAAAGCAATACTTTATGTAATATCCATATCTGCAAAGAAACCAATGCTAATAGCAGGCCCAGAAAAGTAAAAAAAAAAAAAAAAAAAAGATTAAGTTATAATACTGATTGTCAATATCTTGATCTGCAAATAATGCAGTACTATAAAAACAACTTCAGTTAGGCTGATATCCTCCACACCAATGATCATTATCACTATAAAAACTAAAAAAAAAAAAAAAGAACTCATTTGGATCTGAAACATTTTACATACTAATGCATGCTTCTCTATTAGTGTTCACGATAATTAAAAAGCAAAGCTAATCTTGTCCACTGGTGTCTCCCACACAAATTTTTAAATGTTTACATGGCAAGGGCAAGTCAAAATTCATTCTTTCAAAATTCCTTCTAATACTGATTGTACCAAAATAAATTTTCCTATATCCTAAGTATCTTTTTTTATTATTATGTTATGTTAGTCACCATAGAGTACATCATTAGTTTTTGATGTAGTGTTCCATGATTTATTGTTTGCATATAACACCCAGTGCTCCATGCAGTACGTGCCCTCCTTAATACCCATCACTGGGCTAACCCATCCCCCCACATCCCTCCCCTATAAAACCCTCGGTTTGTTTCTCAGAGTCCATAGTCTCTCATCGTTCATCTCCCCCCTGATTTCCCCCTTCATTTTTCCCTTCCTTCTCCTAATGTCCTCCATGCTATTCCTTATGTTCCACAAATAAGTGAAACCATATGATAATTGACTTTCTCTGCTTGATTTATTTCACTTAGCATAATCTCCACTCCCATCCATATTGATGCAAAAGTTGGGTATTCATCCTTTCTGATGGCTGAGTAATATTCCATCATACATCTTCTTTATCCATTCGTCTTTTGAAGGGCATCTCGGTTCATTCCACAGTTTGGCTATTGTGGACATTGCTGCTATGAACATTGGGGTGCATATGGCCTAAGTATCTTGTCTCTTATCTCCTTCAAATTAAATGTTAATTCATTTCTTTATTCTTTCATTCAAAATCCCTTTATTCAAATGACTGATTAAATGCTCACTATATCAGGTACTATGCTATACTCTGGGAATAGAGTGGTGAGAAAACCAGATATAGTCCCTGCCTTGTTACAGTTTAAAACACAGAGTGATAGACAAATATATGTGAAATAACTACAGTATCAAACATAAAATTATAAAACTGTAGCTGTGACAAATGCTTAAAAAAAAACAAAACAAGAAACAATATGATAGAAGACTCTAAAATGGGGAGTTTGACCTAGTCAGGGAACTCAGAAAAGACTGTCCTGCAGAAGCAACACTAGAACTACAATCTTAAGGATGGTCAGGTTTTTCTCTTTTTTTTAACAGCTTTACTGAGGTATAATTGATATATAAAGAACTGTATAAATTTAGCATGTATAATTTGATGAGTTCAGACATAGGCAAACATTTATGATACAATCATCATGATCAAGGTAACAGATATCTCTAACACGTTGCAGAATTTCCTTATGTCCCTTTGTTTTGTTTCATTTTGTTTTGTGGTAAGAGTACTTAACATAAGATCTATTCTCAATAATTTCTGAAGTGCACAATAAGTATTATTAACTATAGTATTATTAACTATAGGCACTATATCATACAGGACATTTCTAGAACTTATTCAACTAACATAATTAAAACTTTATTCCCTTTGAATAAAAACTCCCCAATTCCCCACCCTCAAATCTCTGGCAACCACTATTATATTCTGATTCCATAAGTTTGACTATTTTAAATAACTCATATGTGTGAAATCATACTGTATTTGTCTTTCTGTGACTGGCTTATTTCACTTAGCATAATATCCTCAAGGTTCATCTATGTTGTCACAGAGACAATATTTCCTTTTTTAAGGCTGGATACTATTCCATTGTATGTATATACCATTTTTTCTTTATTCATCCATTTGTAGATAGACACTTGACATAAAGGAAATAGAAGAAAATTACAAGAATAGGAAAGATCAAGGAAATAAAAGATATATAGCAGAAGGAAGCACAGCAGGTAGGAGGAAAAGGATGGGGTCATTGAGGCTCTGGCTGGAGCAGAGAAGGAAGGGAATACAATGTGCAACTAAGCTGTTGTTCTACAAGGTGCCACTGCCTGCATCTTGGATTGGGGAAATACTTCTCAAGATGAATATGTGTACTTTGACTAGGGAGATCAAATTTACAGAGTACAATTAAAATAGTCAAACACTGCGGGCTATATGGAAGTATATAGTAAATATAGCCTCCTCCAATTCATAGATCCTCCTTCCTTCTCAGACTTTTATATTAATAAATACATTAGAATACTATAAGAGCTACAAATTATCCTAGAGATTAGACCAATATAATCATTTTTAATGGTAACCCTATGTTTTACATTTTCCTATATTTTCTTTGCCATATTTTAAGTTCTATGACACATCTATAAATAGGTAACAATGGCAGTGATATTGATAAGCCTTGTAAACTAAAGGGTAACACATGTTTGCATTTACCTAAATATATTTAAATATAAATGGAGAATACAGAAAACAATTTTAAAATAAGAAGAGTTTGGCTCTAGAGTGAGCAAACTATAGCCAGTGGGCCAAATCCAGCCCAAGGCCTATTTTTGTAAATAAAGTCTTCTCAAGAACACAGCCATGTGCATTAATTTACGTATTGCTGCTTTCACACCATAATGGTTGAACCGAGTAGTTGCAATGGAAACCATATGGCCCCTCAAAGCCCTTTACAGAAAAAGCTGATATCGCATGTTATTATAGCTGGACAGAGTTAGTTTGACTCTATGATAACACATCTTTATATTGTATTTTCCCAAAGATTTTAGCATCTCCTTTTGGGGAAAGTTTTTAAGAAAGTAAACAAATCTCTCCGGTGGGATGATCAACTGTTCGTGTTAACCTGGGACTCCTGGTTTTACCACTGAAAGTCCATGTCCTGAAAATCCCTTAGTCCTGGGGAAATCAGCTGGTCACTCACCACAACCCTCCTAGAATTCAGACTAGGAAGACACACAGAGAGTAGTTTGTGAGCAAGAGAATGTGGTTTATGCATGCTTTTACTTGCATCCCCACACCCACCTCTAGTACAGGTTGCTAATAATCAGGAGAACTCAAGCAGTGCAGTCATATTAATAACAGAATGAGATATCATTTATAGATCATGTCTAAAATCTAAGTCCACACTGAACGGGGCTCTTCAGCCTATGAGGATCATATCCCTAAAGGTAAAAGTGGTTTATCTAACAGCATATTTCTCCTTCTAAACCACCTGCCTAGAAGAACACTCATTTACAAAGAACACTTCACAGCTTTGTTAGAGGTGAGGTGATATGAGATGAAGATTAAAGCAGCAATGCCTGCTTTCCCAACTCCCTTAAAAAACAAACAAACAAAAACACTATTTGGGTTTAGAGAGAAACTGTAGGTCTATTTGGGGTACAGACCAGTGAGCCATCTTAGGTCCCTGTGCCCAAGTGTAAGGGCAGCCAACAATTCCTGGAAGCAACATCCCTGGGAAGCACCCCATATAAAACAGATTAATCCAGGACTCCCCGTACAAAGGCAGGATGATGGAAAGTTAGGAGGGATTGAGAACAGCTTCTTAATAAACAGTGCATGTGTCTAAGTGTAGGGGTTGGAAAGGGCAGAGTGCCTGGAGCATTTCTGAGTGCAAGGATCATTGAAGATTCATGACCCAATTTCCATGGACTTAAGTTTGGGAGAACCAAGAGTTGCTTAAGGGAGACAGCCTCAAAGTGAATAGTTATCATTTTAAGTATACCCAAGTATTTGTTTCTTTGTTTGTCAGGGTAATTTCAGTTTTCATTTTTCAGTGGTAGAAGCTGGAAAACTATCTCAGTTTAAACTGTGGACACAGTTGCCAAATAAATATTTTTTTCATCGGTGTGTTTGATTCTAAGTAACTAATTTACACACAAACACAGTGATGCTTGTTAAAAACTGTTTTGAGTACTATACCCTAAAATAGGTATCTGCCTAGAATTTTTTCTGTAAAGTTGTCCAGACATAGGTTCTCACATAAAGCAAGAAGAAATGCATCACAAAAGATGGAGTGTTGATTCCTAAATCTGTTTAAGCACTCCACTGACAATTTTCCAACAGATCTGGGAGCTTCTCATTATGGGCAAACTGGTATTTTAAAGCTATCAAAAGTGTACATTAACCAACTGCTGTTCAGGGCATGGAGAAATCATCATAAAGGTCAATAACTTTTTGTATTTTTCTTTGCTGTATAGGGGAGCACTTTTATAGGCATTCATGGTAAAGTAAAATTTTTTTCACAATGGACATTCAAGACAACCAAATAATGATTCTGTGTAATAATGTGAGAGCCTGACATCATTGTGATCACCAGCACATTACTGTAGGGATTATTATGAGGTTTGGAGGGGGAAGTGTTTCCTCCTCTTTGGGAAAAGTAGGAAGTGAAGAGTCTGGATTTGGGTAAAGGAAGGGCCTATGGGAACTTCTGTACAACTGAGAGGGACTCCCAACTCTGAGCTAAGGAGAATGAGAAAGAAGAACATCCCAAACAGAGAAGCATGGCTTGTGCCTAAGGAAAGTATTATATGGCAAAAGTATACTTCAGTTTATATATATATTTAATATATCAAGTTTAAAAAGTTGCCTCTAAGTAAAAAAGTGACAGGGGCATCCCAAACAGAGAAGCATGGCCCATGACTAGGTGGAATAAAACCCTGGTTAAAATTTCTCTGCCAGTTCTGTAATTCTTTATGCACAAGTTCTCAATAGACAGTTTTTGCTTTTTATTGAATTGTTATATGTGTATATCTTATAAGTGTGCAACTCAATGAATTTTCAGAAAACAAACCTATGTAGCCAACACTCAGATAATGAAACAGAATATTACCTTGCTGTCACTGCTTCTCATAAACCACCATCCTAACTTCTTGGTACACCTTTGTTAAATATCACTATTTGGTCTTAGCCATATTTTTGAATCTTAGGTCTGGGGCTCATGCCTCCAAGGGGTGAAATCAGGGACAACTGCATAGTTCTGGAGAAGGTGGTGAGGGAACAACACCGGAGTCATAGCAGGGGGACCTGGATCTATAGTATAGAGCACAGATCAGCAAACGTATCTATCTCAAAGGCAAGAAAGTAAACATTCTTGACTTGGTGGGCCATAACGTCTTTGTCAAAACTATAAATGAGTGTCAGTGGCTATATTCTAATAAAATATTATTTATTAAACAGGCATTGGGTTGTACTTTGTTGACCCCTGGTAGAGCAAGCAGTATCTGCAAAGTGAGATATTACATGGAAAACATCAGGAGGGGAACTTTGTAAAATCCTGGACCTCACCCTAAATAACTCAGACATTGGTTATCTGGACTCCTCAAGGCAGAACTTGAACCTTATAGTTTATATTTGCTTACTTCTATCCTTGGTCTAGTTTCTAACTTTCAAAATAATGCAGTAGTCAGCAGCAAGAGACTGGAAATGTCTAGAAGCAAGACTATTTGTTATATTTAGCAACATTGCTAAAGGAAAGCACTCTGGATTTCACACCATTTTCTAAATCTCAAATTCATTAAAAGCAAAGTTTTGCTTCAATAAAATATTCCATGAACAATGGAATTTGTAAAAATCTTGAGAGTTTCTAAATATTTGACAATTTAACCACTAGTTTAAAAGTCCATTATATTATGAATTTTAAGGAGAGACACAGTTACACATAATGACACATTTCTTTCACTTTTTAAAACTACTGGTCATTTTCATGAACAGACATTTTTCCAAAGAAGACATCCAAATGGCCAACAGACACATGAAAACGTGCTCAATATCGCTCAGCATCAGGGAAATCCAAATCAAAACCTCAATGAGATACCACCTCACACCCGTCAGAATGGCTAAAATTAACAAGTCAGGAAACGACAGATGTTGGCGGGGATGCGGAGAAAGGGGAACCCTCCTACACTGTTGGTGGGAATGCAAACTGGTGCAGCCACTCTGGAAAACTGTATGGAGGTTCCTCAAAAAGTTGAAAATAGAGCTACCATATGATTCAGCAATTGCACTACTGGGTATTTACCCCAAAGATACAAAAGTAGGGATCTGAAGGGGTACGTGCACCCCGATGTTTATAGCAGCAATGTCCACAATAGCCAAACTGTGGAAAGAGCCAAGATGTCCATCGACAGATGAATGGATAAAGAAGAAGTGGTATATATATACAATGGAATATTATGCAGCCATCAAAAGGAATGAGGTCTTGCCATTTGCAACGACGTGGATGGAACTGGAGGGTATTATGTTGAGTGAAATAAGTCAAACAGAGAAAGGCATGTATCATATGATCTCACTGATATGAGGAATTCTTAATCTCAGGAAACAAACTGAGTGTTGTTGGAGTGGGGGGTGGGGTGAGAGGGATGGGGTGACTGGGTGATAGACACTGGGGAGGGTATGTGCTCTGGTAAGCGCTGTGAATTGTGCAAGACTGTTGAATCTCAGATCTGTACCTCTGAAACAAATAATGCAATATATGTTAAGAAAAAAAAAAAAGAAGAAGAAGGTAGCGGGAGGGGAAGAATGAAGCGGGGGAAATCGGAGGGGTAGACGAACCATGAGAGATGATGGACTCTGAAAAACAAACAGGGTTCTAGAGGGGAGGGGGGTGGGAGGATGGGTTAGCCTGGTGGTGGGTATTGAGGAGGGCACATTCTGCATGGAGCACTGGGTGTTATGCACAAACAATGAATCATGGAACACTTCATCTAAAACTAATAATGTATGGGGATTAACATAAGAATAAAAAACAAACAAACAAACAAAAAAAACCTACTGGTCATTTTAACATGCTTTGATTCAATTCTGTTTCTAGAAAGTTAATTTGTTTCAGGACATGATGAAATGGTTTGCATCATCTTGCATTCAATGTGTTAGAGCCTTTATGTTCTTGGCAAAGGATGTACTAATGTCTACTACAGAAATACCAATTGTAAGAGAGAAAAGTGGAATTTCTATAAAGTTCCTACTTAATCAAAGAATGCTTAATCTGCTTTCAATTATTCCTTCAGAAAACTATGAAAAGATATAGGGAAATATGAAAATTAATGTGATTTGACAAAAATCAAACAACCATTGGACATCACCTGACATTTATCAAGTACCCATGGAATTAATTTTTATGATTATCTTTTATAAGTGTGGAATTACTCATATTATTTTCTTTGTCCACAGAATAGATTAACATGAGTGTTTTGTTTTGTTTTTTACCATAGCATTAAAAATTATAAGGCATCCCACCAACATATAGGCCATCTTTGACCTCCTCATTTTCTCTTTTCCTATATGCAAGATATACTATTCTATGTATTCCTCTCACTAACCCCACTACCTACATGCTAGTCCAAAAAAATCATTATTTCTCAACTGAATTATTGCAATAGCCTCCTACCAGTCATCTTGTTTCCACAATTATACCTCCTGCAGTCTAGATTTCACATGGCAGCTAGAGTGTTACCTTTAAAACACAGACTAGATGTTATTAATCAGTTCAAAACCCTCCCACAGCCTTCATCCCCTCCCTTATTTCATCTACATGTTCATATTTATTTGTTATATATTTTGTCTTTTCTACCAACTAGAAGAAGTTTAATAGGAGTAATGGGAGTTGGGATGAAAGGAAGGAAAGGGAAGGTAGAGTAGAGAAACTGCCTTGAATTTATGAAATACATATACAAAAGACCACTAAGCAGAATTTCTCTTTTTTGCAAAAGTAAATGGCATGAAAATATTCTAATATGCCTCAAGTACAACCCAAATACTGTGGATAAAAATATTAAGGTGATTTTATAGAGAAAGTAAAAATAAATGATGTATACAGTTTTTCTGTGATCTTTTGAGGTTAATTGTTACGAATCAATATTGAACCTTAGTGGAAAGCACATTTTTCTTACTGCAGGAGCTGTATCACACTTACTTAAGTAGATTATGATCATTATCAGAAAGGAGAAAAAAAAGAATACACATTTCCTGTGTATGCTACAGAAAACTGGAAGGCAATTCACTGTTTGTATTATAAAATATCACTAGCATTTGAAATTTATGCCATCTTTTTGATAAACATGAAATTTAAAAGAAAAAAGTACCAATTTATTGCCTCCTTAGAAACTATCATTCTTTTTATTATCAGTCATCACTGGAATTGTTCACTAAAATTTCTTTTTTATTATCATAATAGAGTTGGGCCTGGGATTGTAATTTATCCATAGGTTGTTGAAATCCCTCTTCTAAACATGTGCCTCCTCTTATTTGACAGTTTGTATCGTTAAAATGCAATCTGTACCCCTTATCACCTTGTAAAAGAAACTAGTCTCCTTATACCTTAAAAGGGCATGTACTTGAAAGGGTAAAAATAGGGTTCTAAGTAGAATGTCCTAAAATTGATACATTTATTTCTTTTGGGGGATAATTCCTAACAACAAGAAAATACTCACCCTCCCCACCACACAGACACACATACACACAAGTTGTTCCCCAGGGAAACTTCTGCCCCTGTCTTTAAGTTCACTGTTACTTTCAGATTATAAAGAGACTATGAAATTTCTGTTTCCCATTGCCAAATTGAGATCCATTGTCACATTATATAGAACACTTAGAGTAACACCATTCTACAACAACCATTATTCTAGAAAAAGAAATTCATTGTAGTTGTCTTAGTTCAGGCTGCTATAAAAAAATACCAATGGCTGGGTAGCTTAAACATAGTAATTTCTCATAGTTCTGGAGGCTGAGAAGTCCAAGATCAAGGTGTCAGCTGATTTGGTTCTTGGTGAGCTCTTTTTGGGCTATGTACTCACATGGTGGAGAGAGAAAGAGAAAGAGGAAGCAAGCTCTCCAGTGTCTCTTCTTATAAGGGCACTAATCCAATTGTGAGGGCTCCACCTTTATGACCCAAATATCTCCCAAAGGTCCCATCTTCAAATATGATTACATTGGGGATTAGGGTTTCAACATATGAATCGAAAGGACACAAATATGTACTCCATAATAGTAGTCCACCATAGATCCCTGGTAATGGGATAAAGCAAAAAGTATTTACTCAAACATTTCCAAAAAATTATTAGTCCCTAAATTCAATGCATTCATTAAAAAACAAATAAAAACAAACAAAAAACAAGCAAAATAATATAGGATTGTATTTAAGACTTTAACTTTGACTCAAATTAAAATAAATAGAGTTGTATACACAGTCTAAAGTAGTAGTTGCCTTCACATCTACTAGAATGGCTCTAATCAAAATGATGGATAATGGAACGTGTTGCCTCGGGAGGAAATAGAGAAATCAGAACCCTTATACCCTAGTGGTAGGCATGTAAAATGGTGCAGACACTTGGTGGTTCCTCAAAAAATTAAACAAAGAGCTACCAAATGACCCATCAGTGCCACTCTTAGGTATATATTCAAGAGAAATGAAAATATATGCCCATGTACAAATATATGTGAATGTTCATAGCAGTATTTTTCATAATAGCCAATAAATGGGAAAAACCTAAATGTCCATCATCTGCTGAATAACTAAAATATGATATATCCATACAATAGAATATTATTCATATAAAGGAATGAAATACTAGTAAATGCTACAACATGAATAACTTTGAAAACATTATGCCAACTGTAATAAGACAGTCATAAAAGACCAAGACCATGTATTCTATGATTCCATTTATATGAAATATCTAGAACAGGAAAATCTATTGGATATATACAAGATTAGGGTTTAGGGGTCTGAGAAGGTAAGTGGAGAGGAAATAGCTAAGGAGTACATGATTTCTTTTTGAAGTAATGAAATGTTTTAAAGTTGACTGTGGTAATGGATGCACAATTCTGTGCTTTAAACTGCATACTTTATTTTTTAAGTTTTTATTTAAATTTCAGTTAGTCAACATACAGTGTAATATTAGTTTAAGGTGTACAATATAGTGTGATTAAACACTTCTATCCAACACCTGGTGCTCATCTCAGCAAGTGCACTCCTTAATCCCCACCACCTATTTCACCCATCCCCTCACCCACCTCCCTTCTGGTAACCATCAGTTTGTTCTCTATAGTTAAGAGTCATTTCTTGGTTTGCCTCCCTCTCTTTTTCCCCCTTGGTTCACTTGTTTTGTTTCTTATATTCCACATATGAGTGAAATCATATGGTATTTACCTTTTCCTGACAGAATTTGACTGACTTATTTCATTTAACATAATACTCTCTACCTCCATCCATATCATTGCAAATGGCAAGATTTCATTCTTTTCAATAGCTGAGTATTATTCCATTGTTTGTGTATATTCATTTACCACTTTCTTTATCCATTCATCAGTCAATGAACACTTGGTTA
Source organism: Mirounga leonina (assembly GCF_011800145.1). NCBI lineage: Eukaryota > Metazoa > Chordata > Mammalia > Carnivora > Phocidae > Mirounga > Mirounga leonina. The sequence goes on from NW_023270305.1 coordinate 56,179,068, forward strand.
TTTCCATGATTTGGCTATTGTGTTTTATTTTTCTCAATTAAAGATTTGATTTATTCAAGTATCTGAAATCATCTACAATGGAAACTGTTATTAGATGCTGCTCATACTATGCTACAGACCACCCACATACTGCCACACTGCTTTCAGAAGACTTGAAATGCCACTGATAATTTAAAAAATGTAAACCTGGTAGAGAGGTAAGAAGACAATTTAATGTTTCAACTGGATCCAGAGGTGCCTCTAATTTGGATATTGTTGATAATGCTGCTATAAATGTCAAGGTGCAGGTATCCCTTTGAATTAGTATTTTTGTATTCTTTGGATAAATATTCAGTACTGTAATTGCTTGATAATAGGGTTAGTTCTATTTTTAACTTTTTGAGCAACTTCCATACTGTTTTCCAGAGTGGCTGCACCAGTTTGCATTCCTACCAACAGTGCAATAAGTTTCCTCTTTCTCCACATCCTTGCCAGCACTTGTTGTTTCTTGTGTTGTTGATTTTAGCCACTCTGACAGGTGTGAGGTGATAATTCATTGTAGTTTTGATTTGTATTTCCCTGATTATTGGTGATGTTGAGCACCTTTTCATGTGTCTGTTGGCCATTTGTATGTCTCCTTTGGAAAAATGTCTATTCATGTCTTTTGCCCATTTTTTAAATTGGATTATTCATTTTTTGGGTGTTGAATTTGATAAGTTCTTTATAGATTCTGGATACTAACCCTTTATCAGATATGTCATTTGTAAATATCTTCTCCCATTCCATAGGTTGCCTTTTAGTTGAACATTTCCTTCACTGTAAGAAGCTTTTTATTTTGATGAAGTCCCAATAGTTTATTTTTGCTTTTGTTTCCCTTGCCTCAGGGATATATCTAGAAAAAGTTGCTACAGCCAATGTTGAAGAGGGTACTGCCTGTATTCTCCTCTAGGATTTTTATGGTTTCAAGTCTCACATTTAGGTCTTTAATCAATTTTGAATTTATTTTTGTGTTTGGTGTAAGAAAATGGCCCAGTTTCATTCTTTTGCATATTGCTGTCCATTTTTCCCAACACCATTTGTTGAAGAGACTGTCTTTTTCCCATTGGGAAATGCTGACATTTTTTTTCACTTCAAATGGAACATTCAACTTAGAACAAACTATATATATATTATATATATACTATATATATATATATATATATAGAACAAACTATATATATATATATATATATAATATATATATACATGAACTATATCAATAAATCTGCTAAAAATATTGTTTACCAGGGACTATTCTACCTCTGAAGAAAGTGTCATCTTTGTTCCTATGGAGCTTATGTTGGGGGAAGGTGAAGACCAATAATAAATAAATACAAATATAACATAACAAAATATATTTTTAGATAGTGAATATGCTGGAAAGCAAATGAATCAGGGTCAAGATACCGAGTATAATGGGTGGTGAATGGATATTTTAGACAGAACAGAGGAGGCCCTGTAAGGGTGAGATTTGAGTTAAGACCTGAGTAATATGAGGGATTAAAATGCAGGAAGATGCAGAAGATGTATAAAGTATACCTATACAAGTATAAAGGCCCTGAACAGAAAATGAGCTTGGCATGTTCAAACAACCACAGAAAACTACTGTGGGTAAAAGGAAGGAATGAAGCCATGGACATCACAAGCTGAGACAAGCAGAGTAACCATACCTTGTTAATCTCAAATATTTTTATTATATATATCCAAGAGTGAAAAGCCATATTAAATGTTTAATAGCATTGGGTCATAATATGGTAGTTCAACTGAATAACATGTATTGTTTGCTTCTTCAATATGAAATTGTCAAAGAGCTTTGATTTTAGATGCCATTAGGGAATTGGTTTTTATAAAAACATCACTATTTGAAACAAAAATTCCAATTCCATAAGTAATATTAAAATAGTTAATTTAATCAACATGATTTGGCAATGTCCAGAACATTTTCTATTATCAGAATTTATTTCATTGAGATTAGTGTATCAGATAAGACACCAGCAGGAAAGAGAAGGCACATTAGACTGGATAATTTAAGAAACACTTAATAAAGAAACTGTTTATAAAAGTGTGGACATGGTTAAGGGAGACCTCAAGAGACTGTAGGATCTCAACCTAGTAACATCGGCCTAGTTGGGCACCATCACCATTTTTCGGCCCAATGAGATGGGAGTAGAAATGAGTTGATGGAACCTGGGAGCGGGGGGGGGGGGGGGGGGGGGGAACAGCGGGGGGGAGGGGTGGAGAAGGAGGGAGGGAGGGAGGGAAAGAGAGAGAGAAAAAAAGAGAGAAAGCACTTTGTGTAGATGGCCACCTGACAGAGCTATGATCTTCACTTAAGGATTCAGCCAGCCAATGACAGAGCTACCAAAGTGAGTTGGGGTAATAAATGTCCTGACCTCACCCTCCTCCCTTCCTCTCTCAGATCTCTTGTCAGAATTCCTCGTAGACTAAAGCTGATGTAGTCCATATAGATCAACTTCCGAGAGCATAGCACAGAGGAGAGAAAGGCAGAAACTGAATTTGGCAGAACAAATGGAATAGTTACATCATATGAAGCCAATCAAATAGAATTTGTATTATCTATGATATTAAGCAAATAAATAAGTGAATATCAAAACACTGTTCACTTACTCAAATGGGATTGCAAAATGCATCCATTCCAGAAGTCACTGAAAACTCAAGGCATAGCCCTTTCTGTTTACTTACAGTAACAAAATCTTTAACAGAAGATTTATATACAGTGTGATTAGTAATGAAAAGTGCTATGATCAAAAGAAATGTTGATTTCTCTATTTTATCTGTGACACATATACACATATTTATAAAAATCTATTTCATCTGTGTCTATATGTGTGTGTGTGTTTGTGTGTGTGTGTATATATATATATATATATATATATATATAAATTTTAGAACCACCATTCCATACCTTGTATCAGTAATACTACAATTTTTACACTGGTACACACACATATGATGTTAACATATGCACCATAATTTCTCATGTACCTACCCAGAATTATGACCAGTCCCTTGTGTTTCTCCTGCTATTCCAAGATTATATTTCCCACTCAAAAACTAATATCTGAATGTAAGGGGAAATGGCATAATTAGAATGATGATCTGATAGGTTATTCCAATTTGATTTGATTGTGCAACTTTTAGTAATATGAATAAGTAACTGATTTCTTGCAATATAGCTGTGACACACTGAGTCTCAATTCTATTACTAAAAACAGCTAACTTACACTACACTATGACCTACACTATACTAAGTCATAACCAGCAGAGTAGACACAAACAGACTGTCAATCTTCCAGACATGCAAATAACAAAAGTCCCCTGTTACTCTTTTGCTTTCCAAATCTCTGCCTAGATGCCAAAATTAAAGCCCATGTTAACATGATTATTACAAATAAGAAACAGAAAGCTTCCTGTAAAGTGTTGGATCCAGGAAGAGGAAAAGTCAAGCAAAACATTAAAATAATGGTTTGCCAGCCATTTCAAAATATCTCCATGATTGAAAATCTATCGATGGAGAATATGTGCACAAAAAGTATTTGATGGGAGAGGACAGTAACCCTCTAATCCACCCTGTCAAGAACCTTACTTTAACGTTCCATAATGTAAATAGAATTATTAAAATTAATATCATTACACTGCTTTGGGGATCAGAGCATATAAATTTCATTAAGCCATAATTCAGTGATTCATCATATGAATATCTCTCATTCTGCTTTGGTTAAACCACGAAATACATAAAGAAAACATACAAGATGTACAAGATTCTCCCTTCTCTCTTCAATTTTGATTGTTAGTTCCAGGGGTTCTAATATTTGTTTATCTGTACACAAAAAGGTGTAGCAAAAACACCTTGTGTTAATGTATCCAACGTGGTGGTAGAATAAAGCTAAAAGAATTTATGGCAAATGTATACAGTGTGTGTGTGTGTGTGTGTGTGTTTGTGTAAGGGGGGGAGAAATTGAGAGATATTTTACAACCAAAAACTTTCACCCCATCATTATTGTCATTACAAGAAAGTTTTCGTATGTGTGTTAATAGCGTAATTTGAAACAGTGAAAAATCATGAAGTGGGAGAGTGGCCATCTTCACAGTCTTTCAGAAATATAAAAATCTCTCCCTTGTAGGATTTTCAAAATATTACCATCTTTCATGAATCAACTGTTTAGTTCTCCCTGCAACTTAGAGCATTGTTGTCCCAAGTGGAATTCATTAGCTTAAAATAGAACTTTTATGCCACATTGCTCACTTCTGTGAGCAAGCAATCATGCTTTGTTTTGTCATAAATGCTTGAGGAGAAGTTAAACATCTGCAAGTTCAGATCATGCCCAGAACAAATGATCCACAATAATCAGTAGCTCAGGACACAGATAAATCTGAACTTGTATTATCTTTCCTGGAAATCGACATAAGGTAATCAAATCAAACCCTCAACTGTAGTAAATATTTAATGAATAATTAGGCTTTAATCCTTTTTCAGTTTTGTGATGCATTAATGGCTTGTGATTTCTAAAGGTTGCAAGTTCAGCCTATATTTTTCTTGAGACCTAATATTAAATTGCGTCATTTGATGTTGACATTTTTATTTTCACTTCAAATGGAACATTCAACTTAGAAGGAACTGTGAAAGATCTCAAGATGGCAGTTTTCAAAACTATAAATTAACAAAGTTGAGACCCTTACAAAATTAGTTTGTCTCTAGAAATCAAAACCAAATCAATTTAAAATTTGGTCAAAATTATTGGCACGTGAATAGTGACAGCAAACTATCTGCCACTGCATGGTGCAGAGAGCAGTGTACACAACTAAACAGACCTGTGCCAGGTTTCAGTGCCGTCTTATAGGTTTGCATGAATAATTTGCATGAAGATGCTTAACCAACTGAGCCACTCAGGCGTCCTTCAAAATACTTTTAAGGTCACTTTAGGAAAACCATCTCCATTTTGTCAGTCAAAATACTACATTGGGATTCTTTTCTTCAGTGTTGAGTACTATGTGTGAAGATTAAAATCAATGTGCTACTACCTTTCATAAATGAAAAGTTCACTATGTTTATATTTTCAGTTTAATGATTCGTCAATTATGTCTATTGTCTACAGTAAGAAAAATAAATGTATGAGAGTGTGCTGAGCTTCAAAAAGTCATATATTTTACTTCTGACTCTTATTTGATTTTTTTTAAGATTTTATTTATTTATTTGAAAGAGAGAGAATGAGAGAGAGAGAGAGAGAGCACATGAGAGGGGGGAAGGTCAGAGGGAGAAGCAGACTCCCCGCCGAGCAGGGAGCCCGATGCGGGACTCGATCCTGGGACTCCAGGATCATGACCTGAGCCGAAGGCAGTCGCTTAACCAACTGAGCCATCCAGGCGCCCCTGTTATTTGATTTTTAAAGCTATTTAATCTAGCCCTTTGTATCCTCCACCAGGACATAACAGGGTTTTATAATTAAAACTCATTAAATTATTCTATTCAAAACTTAATTCCAATTTATAGAGAAAATTATTCCCCCCTTAGATTCAGTTTTAATATATATATTTTTTCCTTACTTGCAAAAGAACTTTTAAAAGCTTTGAAATGAAACAATGACAAGAAGTTTGACCAAATTTTAATAGGCTCCCAAACAAAAATGCAGGCTTCCTAATATGAAAAATAAGAGTAGTAAGACAAATGGCTGTAATTGTACTGACCTGTTCACCTGGCAGAACCATTTACACTTGGTTGCCATGGAAAACCCTGCTGAGAAGGAAACAGCAGGAGAAATCTAATTTAGTGCTGGTGCCAGTCAGTACCTCCAAGGTTAGTTTCTCGTCTCTTTTCCTTGGAATTGTTTCCCAGGGTCATCAGTTGTACCCTTACATTTGCTCCAGAAAAATAATAACACTCTAAATGTTCTGCACACAAATATTCATTTCTTCTCTTCAGCATTAAACAACTGTGAAATAAAATGCTCTAACTCTCTGACATGAATAACATCATTTTGGCTACCTGCTTAACTGAACATACATAATAGCAGAAATTGCCATTTTGCAGTCTTTGTTTTTCTTGACTTCTCAGCAGGATTCAGTACTGTTAACCACTGTCATTTACAAAATTCTCTTTCTTTGATGTAGGTGATACTATGCACTCCTTTATCATTTTTATAGACTTGTCCCCTGTCCTCTCTTGGTAACTCAAAACTCAGAAGTAGCCCTCCTATTTCACCATTCAAAACTTTTTTCTCCATGGAATCTCTTCCCCACTGAAGGCTTTGATTCCCACTGATATGCTAATGATTCACAAAATTTTATCTCCAGGTTAGACCATTCTTCAGAATTCCAGGACCATATTCCAATTTCTATATAACCCTCATACTGGGATAACATAAAGACCCCTATCCAAAACAAGTCTTCTCTTTCCCAGTGTTCTCCACCTCAATGAATACTAACAACTTCCATCTAATTATACAAGCCAGAAATCCAGGAGGAATTCTAGAGTCCTTCTTTCCCCTCAAGTCAAATCCAATAGTCCAAAGCCACCACAATCCCTCTCTTAAAATTCCCTCTCCTACACTACTACAAAAGCCTCTTAACAGGCCTCCTTATATCTACTCTTATTCCCTTCCAGTAAGTATTCAATCCATAGACAGAGTTATCTAAAAATTATGAACCTAACTTTATGAGACCATTCTCCACCTTCCTTATTAAAATAATCTATTAGCTTCCTCCTGAGTTTATGCTGAAGACCAAAATTCTTGCCATGGTCTTCCAATTCCTGTATGGTTTTGCTCCTACCATTCCTCACCCTGAACATTATGGTCCTCTCAGTTCTCTGCATTATAGCCACATGGCTTCTTTAAGTTCTTGAAGAATTTATGTCTCTAATACCACAGATTCTTTGCAAAGGCTCTTGCCTTTATTTTTCCTGGAATTCACCCCCACTCCATGTTTTTCCTTCATGTACCTTTATCTATCAGCTCATTAATAATCTTATCAGAGAAAAAATTTCTTTTCATAAAAGACAAACACCATCAAATTCTTTGCTGAAACAAAGGTGAAAAATAAAGATTACCATACTTATATTCAACACGTTGCCATTAGGAGTTTAGTTTTTCCAGCCTCAAAAATTAAGTTTAGGAAGTGTCTATTCTTGCACATGACTGCACATCTTATTAGATACAAATACTTTGCTTTGACTCTAGCAGTTGGATAATAAGTATTTTAATATAGATGAGAAGATTACATTTGTAATAAGTATTAACTGGATAAGGATGAGTCATGTATTTTTTTTTCTAAGCAGGACTTGGTACCAAAATAATAGATAGAATAGATCTTTATAAATCTTGGTTTTTCACTTAAAATAAAAGGGATATAAATTGAATAAGATGGCATGTATAAAAACACCTATGAAATACTGAACAGACTTCAACAGCAATTCTTTTCCCCTTACTTACCCATGTAGAAACTTAAAGACTTGTGGCAGGCAGGCATGACTGGTTCAAAAGGACACAGCAGTGTGAAGCAATATTATTTTAATCAAAGTTATTCCTATTCTCTGTACCATATCCATGCCTAACTGTAATTCTCTGCTTTCCTTTTAGGTCTCCCATCTTCAGTTTTTAAATCTTGGTTTACATGTATTTTCAGCTAAAAAACTTGATTCATTTCTTATTTCATGACCACTTTTCTGACTTACATTAGTATATCCTATCTGCTGACAACTTAGATTCTGGTCTAATGCTTGAGTTGTCTTGTCCTCATAGGATCCTTCATGGTCATGCTGTACACTTTCACAGAATCTAACCTCCTTCTCATCTTTGGCTCTAGGGTGTCAAGGTTGGAGAATGGAAAATCTTTTCACCTCTTATCATGATTTTAAGCAGTGCCTTTAAAAAACTTTGCTCTTTCTCCCACCTAATTTTTTATAAACAATACACCTTCAGTGTCAACACAGCCTGATAGGAAAGATTTATCTTCTTCTTATTTATCCAGTACTGTGTTGAACAAAACCAAAGTTATACATTTGCATAATTCTTTTCTCATGCTAGAAATTGTTAATTTAATGAAAAGCAAGTCAGTGGCCAAATTTAAGATGCTTATAATAGATATGAGCTTAGATTCCAGGAGTCTTGGAGGAATTGATAGTTTCCCATTCACACTATGTATTCTCCAACTACTGGAATTTAATCTCTCAGAAATGAGGAACCTGGTCTCTTTTACTTAATACTATACCCTCCAGAAACAAGAACAGTACCTGAGACATAGTAAGCATACAATAAATATTTGTCAAATGAATAAATACCATTGCAAGGTAAGGTATGTTTTTTTAAAGAACGCAAGAAAGTGCTGCCATTGTATGGATAATCTGATAGAGACTCAAGATACATTAACACAGTTATTTTATTAGTTTATAGAAGGAAATTGTAAACTGTTACATAATTAAATACTAAACACAGTGTCATCAATCTCTCATGCAATAAGGGTACTGAGAAGCAAGAGAGAGATGATGTTATTCATCTTAACTTTTAATAAAATGACACCTAAGAAAGTAAAGAAACACTTGATGTATGACTTCTACTAAACTTCTTCTACTATGACTTCAACTAAAATTGGCATGCACAGATACATACATAAACCAGACACAAAGAGACACAGATAAGCACACACACATACACACAACTCAAATAAAGTTCACACACAGTCTGACAATATTCTTACTTAATACATTAGAAAAAATGATGCTCAAGATGTTAAATATTTTCCCAAAGCTGGAAAGTAGCTAAGATAATACCCAAATCCATTGCTTCTAACTTTAATTCCAGTGTTTCTATTTTTCACTTTAAACTTGAACTTAATATCATATAATAAAAATTCAGAAAGAAATCAAGAAAGACAGGATAAAATTAACACCCAATGGTCATATGAATCAGACAAGTTTGTTAAATTCTCTTTATACATAAATGGTATTTGTCTTAGGATTTAGGTAGAGTAAATATATTCCATGTGTTTTCCTCAAGAGAAAATGTCCCTAACATTTCTTAAAAAATACGCTACTGATTTCTATAAAGTGAAGTTTATGCAAATAGTTTTCAAATCTTCATGATCACCAAAACCATCTAAGGCTTCAAGAAACACCTTCTCCCAGAGCCGATACAGAAATTCTGACTTATTGTACCTGGGTTTAAGACCAGAATTGGTGATTTTAATGATCAGCCAGGTTTGGAAAACACTGGTCAAGAGCAGTGCTTATTTTCTTTTACAAGATTAATAGGAAGGATGTTAATGTATGAACACTATTTATAAAAATGCAATGGATTACGGAAGGTACCAAGAAGCACCTATATTTCATGATGCAAAGCTGAATTTTTGAAATTAGCCTTACAATTTCCTTCTGCTCTAACTTTGCCAGTGATTTAGCTCTTTAATACTATATTTTAGCAAACTGCCCATTTTCCAACCTCTGCATCCATTGCTCACTTTTCCAAAGCTATGTATTTCTCAAAACATTCTAGCATATAGACTGGTAACAGTTCTATTTTAATCAATGTAAAAGGGCAGTATAAAAAGTAGAACTGGTCTTTAAAGATATTGTAATTGCCTAGGCTTACCTATTTCTAATAACCCATTAGACAACTGTTTATTTCTCCTTGTATACTGCCCCTTTCTCTCTGTTAATTTTCTTTTCTTTTTTAATCAATTACTTCCCAACATGATATATTCTTTCTCCTCAATATCAGCAGGATGCTTACCTGCAAACAATACAAGTCATTCTAAATAATTTAAGTGGAAATTAAACATATTAATGATATTTGGTAATTATCAGAATCTCTGACTAGAGAATTAGGCTTGGAGGACCTAGAGAGCTAGGAGACAAATTTCATTAGGAATTCCCCTAAATTAATACCACAGTATAATGACACCACATAGCCACCAGAGTGGCTAACATGAAAAAGACTGACAACACTACATAGTTGCTAAATATTTAGAGCTACCAGAAATTTCATACATTGCAGGTGGAATAGGTTTAATGACTGGGAAGAAATATGTTATGGGCTCCCTGAGCACTTGCAATGTTCACCTTATTGCCCACAGTGATGATGACAGGGGTATTTTCACATGATAATATATTGAGCTGCATACTCACTGTGTACTTTAATGTATGATAGCCAATTTTAAAAAAGAGATTTTGGGTGGTCAAAGAGCATGACAAATGCTAGAACACCATCTCTCCATCTTTAATTTAGATGGTTTTGGTGGGAGTGTGGGATGGGGCGACCCCTATAGACTTAACTGCATTCTACAGGTAGGACGGGAAGATAAAGGCACACTGCTGATCCATGGTTAAGCAATTTAAGAAACCCGTTGCATATTTGCCATTGCCAAACTTACATCAACATAATGAGGCTATTACTATGTACTATTTAGTTATAATATTTCACTTCTCTATATGATCAATATGACTTAAAATGACCTCTCAATGGACAAGAAGAATAAACTATTACTCAAAAGCTGGCCAAGAAGAAAAATGGAGAAGAAAATAAACAACCTTAATTCAGAGTCACATTCATGAACATGCATTAATCACATTACAAAAATAGAATCTGCAAATATGAGTCTCTAGAAAAAAGTACTGCAGATTGACTATTCCCCAAAGATAACTTTTCTAATATCTATATTCCCTTTAAATGTTTAAAAATAAAATGACTTTTGAACTTCAATCCTGAAATTGTATTTTAATTTCTATTATTCAAATAGATATTAAGTATGCTATATTATTATTGATATAATTAGCCATGATATGCCGTATCATTGGCACATAAACTCAGAAGAACTGAAGACCCTATGCCCTGTGACCCAGATTTAAGGTCATCTTTGTTTCTTAAATTACATTGCAAATTGTACCTTTGCAACTCCCTGTTGGCTGAATGAGAACTTTTAATTCCAAATCTTATAGTTTCACCTTCCAAAAGACTCCAAAATATTGCTGGGGCATTGTTTTTGTTTCATTTTGTTTTGTTTTTTTGCATGCCCCCCAGGGTAAAGGATGGTTGGGAAAAATCACCTTGAATTGAACTCCTTGATCTTGGCACTTTCTAACAACGTTAAACTGAGGTTGAAAGCATCACTAGCATTTCTAGGTTTAGAACCTGGCAATAGCATAGGAACTCAGCACTATGAATTTTTCCCAAGATACATAACAAACTAAAAAAAGTTGCATCTGTAGTTACAATACATATATCCATCATCACTTATACCTTAAATCATCAGCTATCTTTGTAGAGTATACAGTCCAGTGACCCAAGACTGAGTCACTCTGGCAGTTAGCTCATATGGTTTGAATACTCTGCTACCAAAGAGAAGTGGTAGGTGGAGGCAGCTGGATTTTCTCTATTTCATAACTTTAGGGTTCATTGGAACCACAGTAAGCCCCTTTTCAAGCGTATGTCAAGTAGAAGCAGCAAGGTTTCAAGAACACATTAGCCTAAGTCCATATTTCAACACAAAGTCTGTGTCTCAATAAATGTGAACATCAATTTCAGATGGAAAGATGAACACAATGAATATTCTTCTCTTTTTATATGATTCCTATGGTTATCCTGGATTTACTCTCTGTCTCACACTCTGGCAGAAAGCAGTATTTCTTTCTTCTTTCTTTCTTTCTTTCTTTTCTTTCTTTCTTTCTTTCTCTCTTTCTCTCTTTCTCTCTTTCTTTCTCTCTCTCTCTCTCTCTCTCTCTTTCTCTCTCTCTCTCTCTTTCTCTCTTTCTTTCTTTCTTTCTTTTTTTTTTAAGATTTTATTTATTTATTTGACAGAGAGAAAGAGAGCATAAGCAAGGGGAACAGCGGGCAGACGGAGAAGTAGGCTCACTGCTGAGCAAGGAGCCTAATGTGGGTAGGACTCAATCCCAGGACCTAGGATCATGACCTGAGCCAAAGGCAGACACTTAACAGACCGAGCCACCCAGGCATCCCCAGAAAGCAGTATTTCATGGTCCCATCACTGTAGATTTGGTTTTCTCAGCGGCCATCAATCTAATCAAACATAGGTCTCCCAGTAGAACTTTCCTATCAGATGATTTTGACACACTGGCCACAGTTTGCTCAACCTTGCTTTAAGAAAATCAAGATTTTTTTAAAATCTAGTAATACAGACACTGTAATATTGTTGAAAGGTTTATAAATAGACAAATGGAACAGAATAGAAAGCCTATATATGTGAATAGTTAATTTATGAAAAGATACAGAAAACACATGATAAAGATGGTTCTGGGCAACTGAATATAGATATAGGGAAAAATGGAGCATGGCTACACATCATACCAAAAATTCTAATTCAAGACAAAGATATTAAATGTGAAATCAAAACAATAACATTTCTAGACAATAACACAGAATAATAACTTCATGAATCTTAATTAAAAAAAGAGTTCTTAAATATGCTAAAAATGCACTAACACATGGCCAAAATAGATATACAGGACTGCATGAAAGTCCACAAAAATATACCATAAGAGAAGTGAAGAGGCAAGACACACATTGTTAGAGGATATTGGCAATTTGACAAAAACTTATGCCCAGAATACATATTATTTTAAGAGATTCTTAAAAATCAATAAGGAAAATACATAATACCTAATGGAAGAATGGGCTAAGGAACTGAACATACACTTCCCAAAAGACATATCCAAATGGTCAATAAAAATATAGAAAACAAGCTCAAAGTCATTACTCATGGGAATGTAAGTTAAAACTATGTGAGATATTACTATCACCCACAAGAATTATTAAAACTGGAAAAATGACCAACAAGTGTTTGAAATAATGTGGCTCAATATATACAATTAAACAGTCATGTTGGCAGTATAAATTAACACAATCACTTTGGAAAGAAAAATTGCATTTTTTTTGTAAAACTGAACATTTACATTACTTCTGAAATAGCAATTCTACTCCTATACCCAACTTCTGAAATAGCAATTCTACTCCCATACCCTAGGGAAACTTTTTCATATGTGAACCATGATACATGTACAAGGATGCTCATAGCAACATAGTTCATAATAAAAAGAAAACATGTAAAGACAGATTAGAGAACAGATCAATAATTGAGGGAATTTCAAATTTTACTTTCTGGGATATGGTAGAGTAGGAGGATCCTAGTTTACCTCATCCCACAGATACACCTAGATAATACCCACATCACTGTAAATAACCTAGAAAACGACTCTCTACAGCTAAAGGTAGAGAAGAGACCACATTGAAAAGGGTATAAAAGACAGAGACACACTCAGGAACCAAAATGACCTATGAGACAGTCTGAGGGAGGAAGGGACACACACCACAGGCATAGAGAAAGAAGAGTAGACCCCAAACCAAGCACCCCAGGCAAGAGGGACCAGCACTGGGAATACAAATCCCCATAACATTTAGCACTGAAAACAGAGGGGCTTAAATTTGCAAGTTATTTTTTTAAATTTTTTATTCTTATGTTAATCACCATACATTACACATCATTAGTTTTTGATGTAGTGTTCCATGATTCATTGTTTGTGTATAACACCCAGTGGTCCTTGCAGAACATGTCCTCTTTAATACCCATCACCAGGCTAACCCATCCTCGCACCCCCCCACTCCTCTAGAACCCTCAGTTTGTTTTTCACAGTCCATGGTCTCTCATGGTTCATCTAGCCCTCCGATTACCCCCCCCTTCATTCTTCCCATCCTGGTATCTTTTTTTTTTTTTAACATACAATGTATTATTTGTTTCAGAGGTAAAGATCTGTGATTCAACAGTCCTGCACAATTCACAGTGCTCACAATAGCACATGCCCTCCCCAATGTCTATCACCTAGCCACCCCATCCTTCCGAACCCCCACGACTCCAGTAACCCTCAGTTTATTTACTGAGATTAAGAAATCCTCATATCAGTGAGGTCATATGATACATGTCTTTCTCTGATTGACTTATTTCGCTCAGCATAACACCCTCCAGTTCCACCTATGTCATTGCAAATGGCAAGATTTCATTCCTTTTGATGGCTGCACAATATCCCATTGAGTGTATATATATATCTACAGATATATATATACACACATATATACACCACATCTTCTTTATCCATTCATCTGTCAATGGACATCTTGGCTCTTTCCACAGTTTGGTTATTGTGTACATTGCTGCTATAAACATCGGGGAGCACATACCCCTTCGAATCCCTACATTTATATCTTTGGGGTAAACACCCAGTAGTGCAATTGCTGGGTCGCATCGTAGCTCTATTATCAACTTTTTGAGGAACCTCCATACTGTTTTCCAGAGTGGCTGCACCAGCTTGCATTCCCACCAACAGTGTAGGAGGGTTCCCCTTTCTCCGCATCCCTGCCAATGTCTGTCGTTTCCTGACTTGTTAATTTTAGCCATTCTGACTGGTGTGAGGTGATATGTCATTGAGGTTCTGATTTGGATTTCCCTGATGCTGAGCGATGTTGAGCACTTTTTCATGTGTCTGTTGGCCATTTGGATGTCTTCTTTGGAAAAATGTCTGTTCATGTCTTCTGCCCATTTCTTGATTGGATCATTTGTTCTTTGGGTGTTGAGTTTAAGAAGTTCTTTATAGATTTTGGATACTAGTCCTTTATCTGATATGTCATTTCCAAATATCTTCTCCCATTCTGTCAGTTGTCTTTTGGTTTTGTTGACTGTTTCTTTTGCTGTGCAAAAGCTTTGTATCTTGATGAAGTCCCAATAGTTCATTTTTGCCCTTGCTTCCCTTGCCTTTGGCAATGTTTCTAAGAAGAAGTGCTGTGGACAAGGTTGAAGAGGTTGCCGCCTGAGTTCTCCTTTAGGATTTGGATGGACTCCTGTCTCACATTGAGGTCTTTCAACCATTTGGAGTCTATTTATGTGTGTGGTGTAAGGAAATGGTCCAGTTTCATTCTGCTGCATGTGGCTGTCCAATTTTCCCAACACCATTTGTTGAAGAGACTGTATTTTTTCCATTGAATAATCTTTCCTGCTTTGTCAAAGATTAGTTGACAATAGAGTTGAGGGTCCATTTCTGTGCTCTCTATTCTGTTCCACTGATCTATGTGTCTGCTTTTGTGCCTGTACCATACTGTCTTGATGATGACAGCTTTGTAATAGAGCTGGAAGTCCGGAATTGTGATGCCACCGGCTTTGCTTTTCTTTTTCAACATTCCTCTGGCTATGCGGGGTCTTTTCTGGTTCCATATAAATTTTAGGATTATTTGTTCCATTTCTTTGAAAAAAGTGGATGGTATTTTGATGGGGATTGCATTGGATGTGTACATTGCTCAAGGCAGCATTGACATCTTCACAATATTTATTCTTCCAATCCATAAGCATGGAATGTTTTTCCATTTCTTTGTGTCTTCCTCAATTTCTTTCATGAGTATATTATAGTTTTCTGAGTACAGATCCTTTGCCTCTTTGGTTAGATTTATTCCTAGGTATCTTACGGTTTTGGGTGCAACTGTAAATGGGATTGACTCCTTAATTTCTCTTTCTTCTGTCTTGTTGTTGGTGTATAGGAATGCCACTGATTTCTGTGCATTGATTTTATATCCTGCCACTTTACTGAATTCCTATATGAGTTCTAGCAGTTTTGGGGTGGAGTCTTTGGGGTTTTCCCCATAAAGTATCATATCATCTGCAAAGAGTGAGAGTTTGACTTCTTCTTTGCCAATTTGGATGCCTTTGATTTCTTTTTGTTGTCTGACTGCTGTGGCTAGGACTTCTAATACTGTGTTGAATAGCAGTGGTGATAGTGGACATCCCTGCTGCGTTCCTGACCTTAGAGGGAAAGTTCTCAGCTTTTCCCCATGAGAATGATATTCACTGTGGGTTTCTCATAGATGGCTTTTATGATATTGAGGTATGTACCTTCTATCCCTATACTATGAAAAGTTTTGTACAAGAAAGGATGCTGTATTTTGTCAAATGCTTTTTCTGCACCTATTGAGAGGATCATATGATTCTTGTTCTTTCTTTTGTTAATGTATTGTATTAATGTTGATTGATTTGCGGATGTTGAACCAACCTTGCAGCCCAGGGATAAATCCCACTTGGTCGTGGTGAATAATCCTTCTAATGGACTGTTGGATCCTAGCGGCTAGTATTTTGGTGAGAATTTTTGCATCCATGTTCATCAAGAATATTGGTCTGTCATTCTCCTTTTTGATGGGGTCTTTGTCTGGTTTTGCAATCAAGGCAATGGTGGCCTCATAAAATGAGTTTGGAAGTTTTCCTTCCATTTCTATTTTTGGAACAGTTTCAGAAGAATAGGTATTAATTATTCTTTAAATGTTTGATAGAATTCCCCTGGGAAGCCATCTGGCCCTGGGCTTTTGTTTGTTGGGAGATTTAATGCTGCTTCGATTTCCTTAGTGGTTATAGGTCTGTTCAGGTTTTCTATTTCTTCCTGGTTCAGTTTTGGTAGTTGATACCTCTCTAGGAATGCATCCATTTCTTCCAGATTAGCTAATTTGCTGGCATAGAGTTGCTCATAATAAGTTCTTATAGTTGTTTGTATTTCTTGGTGTTGGTTGTGATCTCTCCTCTTTCATTCATGATTTTGTTGATTTGGGTTATTTCTCTTTTTGATAAGTCTGGCCAGGCGTTTATCAATCTTGTTAATTCTTTCAAAGAACCAGCTCCTAGTTTCGTTGATCTGGTCTACTGTTCTGGTGGTTTCTATTTCATTGATTTCTGCTCTCATCTTTATTATTTCTCTTCTCCTGCTGGGTTTAAGCTTTATTTGCTGTTCTTTCTCCAGCTCCTTTAGGTGTAGGGTTAGGTTGTGTATTTGAGACCTTTCTTGTTTCTTGAGAAAGGCTTGTATTGCTATATACTTTCCTCTTAGGACTGCCTTTGCTGCATCCCAAACACATCCCAGTTGTGTTTTCATTTTCATTGGTTTCCATGAATTTTTTAAATTCTTCTTTAATTTCCTGGTTGACCCATTCATTCTTTAGTAGGATGCTCTTTAGCCTCCATGTATTTGAGTTCTTTCCAACCTTCCTCTTGTTGTTGAGTTCTAGTTTCAAAGCATTGTGGTTTGAAAATAGGCAGGGAATGATCCCAATCTTTTGGTACTGGTTGAGACCTGATTTGTGACCTAGGATGTGATCGATTCTGGAGAATGTTCCATGGGCACTAGAGAAGAATGTGTATTCTGTTGATTTGGGATGGAATGTTCTGAATATATCTGTTAAGTCCATTTGGTCCAGTGTGTCATTTAAAGTCTTTATTTCCTTGTTGATCTTTTGCTTAGATGATCTGTCCATTTCAGTGAAGGGAGTGTTAAAGTGCCCCCTATTATTGTATTGTTGTCGATGTCTTTCTTTGCTTTTGTTATTAATTGGCTTATATAATTGGCTGCTCCCATGTTAGGGGCATAGATATTTACAATTGTTAGATCTTCTTGTTGGATAGACCCTCTAAGTAGGATATAGTGTCCTTCCCCATCTCTTATTACAGTCTTTGGTTTACAATCTAATTTGTCTGATAGAAGGATTGCCACCCAGCTTTCTTTTGGTGTCCATTAGCATAGTAAATGGTTTTCCACCTCCTCACTTTCAATCTGGGGGTGTCTTTTGGTCTAAAATGAGTCTCTTGCAGACAGCATATCGATGGGTCTTGTTTTTTAATCCAGTCTGATAGCCTGTGTCTTTTGATTGGGGCATTTAGCCCATTTACATTCAGGGTAACTATTGAAAGATAGGCATTTAGTGCCACTGTATTGCCTGTAAGGTGACTGTTACTGTATATTGTCTGTGTTCCTTTCTGGTCTATGTTGCTTTTAGGCTCTCTCTTTGCTTAGAGGACCCCTTTCAAGATTTCTAGTAGGGCTGGTTTCGTGTTTGCAAATTCCTTTAGTTTTTGTTTGTCCTAGAAGTTTTTTATCTCTCCTATTTTCAATGACAGTCTAGCTGGATAAAGTATTCTTGGCTGCATATTTTTCTCATTTAGTGCTCTGAATATATCCTGCCAGTCCTTTCTGGCCTGCCAGGTCTCTGTGGATAGGTCTGTTGCCAATCTAATGTTTCTACCATTGTAGGTTACAGATCTCTTCTCCCAAGCTGCTTTCAGGAGTTTCTCTTTGTCTCTGAGACTCATAAGTTTTACTATTAGATGTCGGGGTGTTGACCTATTTTTATTGATTTTGAGAGGGGTTCTCTGTGGATTTTGATGCCTGTTTTCTTCCCCAAATTAGGGAAGTTCTCTGCTATAATTTGCTCCAATATACCTTCTGCCCCCCTCTCTCTTTCTTCTTCTTCTGGGATCTCAATTTTTCTAATGTTGTTTTGTCTTATGGTATTGCTTATCTCTCGAATTCTGACCTCGTGATCCAGTAGTTGTTTCTCTTTTTCTCAGCTTCTTTATTTCCATCATTTGGTCTTCTATATCACTGAGTCTCTCTTCTGCCTCATTTATCCTAACAGTTAGCACCCCCATTTTTGATTGCACCTCATTAATAGCCTTTTTGATTTTGACTTGGTTAGATTTTAGTTCTTTTATTTCTCAGAAAGGGTTTCTCTAATAACTTCCATGCTTATTTCAAGCCCAACTAGTATCTTTAAAATCATCATTCTGAACTCTAGTTCCAACATCATACCAATGTCCTTACTGAGCAGGTCCCTGGCAGTCGGTACTGCCTCTTGTTCTTTTTGTTGAGGTGATTTTTTCCGTCTTGTCATTTTGTCCAGAGGAGAATAGATGAATGAGAGAACAAAATGCTAACAGGGTAACAATGACCCCAGAAAAATATACGTTAAACAAATCAGAAAAGACCTGAAACCAGGGGAAAAGAAAGGGAAAGAAAGAAAAAAGAAAAAGATAAAAAAAAGAAAAAGATAAAAACAAACATAAACAGAACAAAACAAAAAAAAAACAGAATATGATCAAATATGATCAGGCTGGTGCATAGAGCAGTGCCACACACTAGATTTTGGGTGTATTTTGGTCTGTTAGAAGAAAGTGCCTCCTAAAACTTTAAAGAAAGAAAAACTTATATATGTACAAAAATAAGGGTTAATATGATGAGGGGATGGAATATGACTGTAAAGATGAAAATTATAAAAAATTTTATAAAAGGAATTGATGAGATAAGAAGTTGTTTGAAGAAAGAAAGAAAAGGATTTAAAAAAAAAAGGGAGAGACTGTGATCAGGCAGAAGACTAGAAGTAAGTCATACACTAGAGATTTAGGGCATATTTTGATCTGTTAGAAGAAACTATCTCAAAATTTTAAAGAGAGAACAACTTATATATATATATGCCAAAAATAAGGGTAACTACTATGAAGAGATAGAATATGACTCTAAAAATGAAAAATAAAAATGTTTTTGAAAAAAAGGGATTGATAAGATGTTGGTTGAGAACAGGAAAGAAAAATTCAAAAAAAAAAATTAACTTTGAAAGACTAAAGAATCATGGGAAAAAAGCCATGAATTCTATGTGCAGTATTCCCCTAGCCCTGGAGTTCTGCTGTTCTCATTGATTGGTAAACTTGGTCTTGACTGGCTGTTCTTGCTGATCTTCTGGGGGAGGGGCCTGTTGCCGTGGTTCCCAAATGTCTTTGCTGGAGGCGGAATTGCCCCGCCCTTGCCAGTTTGGGCTAAGTAATCTGCTCGGGTTTGCTCTCGGGAGCTTTTGTTCCCTGCAACCTTCCCACACAGCTTTGGAGGATAAGAGTAAAAATGGCGGCCTCCTAATCTCTGCCCCGGAGGAGCTGAGAACTCGGGTCCCCGCTCCTCAGTGTGCCCCCAGAGAAAAGCTGTCAGTCACTCCCATCTCCCCGGTCTCCGTCTGCACTCCGTGCTCACCCGGCCTGTGACCGAGCTTTTCTATCTCTGGCACCAGACTCGGTGTGGCGTCTCCAAACCCAGCACATCCCTGCAGTGCGCTCCCACACTGCTTCTCCCGGGGGAGGAAGGGGAGTCTCCCCAGATCTGCCGCTTGTTGGGTCCCTGCTGGAGGAGCAGTGGCCTGACTGTGCCGGGATCACGGTTTATGGCAACCCCGAGCTGAGAGCCCACTCCTTGGCTTCATCTCTGCAGCCGGCTTCCCTGCTCCGATACCTGGGAGCTCTGCCGCACTCAGGCGTCCCCGGTCTTTCTGTGACCCCGAGGGTCCTGAGACCACACTGTCCTGCGAGGGTTCCAGCCCCCCACTTAGCCACTGGAGCGACGTCCCTCAGTGGAGCCGACTTCTAAAAGTTCCAATTGTGTGCTCTGCTGCTCTATCACTTGCCAGAAGTGGCGGACAGAGGCCCCCTCCCCTGCTGTCTATCCTCCCGAATATCGCCTCGGATTCACTTCTCCGCACGTCCTACCTTCCAGAAAGTGGTCGCTTTTCTGTTCAGAGAGTTGTTGCTCTTCTTTTCTTTGATCTCCTGTTGAGTTCGTAGGTGTTCAGAATGGTTTGATCCCTATCCAGGTGAATTCCTGAGAGGAGACGAAATCCAGGTCTCCTACTCCTCTGCCATCTTGCTCCGCCCCCAACTTTGTAAGTTTTTATAATCAGTGGGGCTTAACACCTGAAACTTTAAAAATCAGTGGACAGTTCTGGGAAAGTCAGAGGACTATAGGAAGCTAAGTCCCTACCCTTAAAGAGATAGCATAAAAACAGTCCCAATGATATGCAGCATAAAAGCAGCAGTTTGAAAAACACGTAAGGTATATGGGTAGGAGATTTATTTACTAATCTCAGATAATATGTTGGTGGGGCAGGGATCTTTAGACTTCTCAAAGAAGAAAAGAGCTGGCAAGCACCATTTAACTCCAGCCTAGATACAGGGACACTAGCTAGAACCAGCACAGCACAAATACTCTCCACCTAGCTTGATAGCAGCATGCCTCTCCCACATTCTCCTGCAGACCTGCCTCCTCCAACCAGTCCTCCCATGTTCTCTAAAGCAGCTCCAGATCCCCTCCCACAGACCAAAGCAAACCCTGCTAATACCATGCAACCTGCCTCCTTGCTCTTCTGCAGATCCCCCGAGGCAGGAGTTCTCCATAGGGACCCCAGGTCTACACCCACAAGTAGACCAGCACAAACCTTGCTAACACCCAATGCCTACACCCACACCCACATTCTCCCGTAGACTGACCGCCTTCAACACACCCTCAGCAGGAATCCATCCAAAGCTACACAGGGAATAAAGCCTGCCCACAACAGGCAAATAGAAACACTGCAGTTGACTACATCGAAGGCAAAAGCAGCTCAGCCACAATAGTGGGGTGCACACACCATACATCTGTTCTGGTGAACAGAAGACCCTGCCCTGCAGGGCACTATAGGACCTCTTCTTCATAAGACCATTATTTTTAAGAGCGAGGGACATAGATAACTTTCCTAACACATAGAAACAGACACAGAGAGACAATGAGGAGGAAGAGGAATATTTCCCAAATAAAAGAATAGGAGAAAATCACAGCAAGAGAGCTAAACAAAATGGAGATGAGTAAAGTGCCTGATAGAGAACTGAAAGTAATGATCATAAGTATATTCACTGGACTTGAGAAAACAGTGGAAGATCTCAGTGAGACCCTTAAGAGATAGAAAGAAAGAAACATGCAAACAAAAAACTGGAGATGAAGAACTCAATAATCAAAATTAAAAATACACAAAAGAAATAACTAGTAAACTAAAGGATGTAAAAGAACGGAGCAGCAACCTGGAGGACAGAGTAACTGAAACCAATCAAGCTGAATAGGAGAAATTAAAAAGAAAAATAAGAAGAAGAAAAAGAAAAAGGAGGAGGGGGGAGGGGGAGGAGGAGGAGGAGGAGAAGAAGAAGAAGAAGAAGAAAGAAAATAGGGAACTCAGTGACACCATCAAGTGTAATAACATTCATATAATAGGGATACCAGAAAAAGAAATACATGGAAACAAATGAAAACACAATGGTCCAAAATCTTTGGGATACTACAAAAGCTGTTCTAAGAAGGAAGTTTATAGCAATTCAGGCCTTACTCAAGAAGCAAGAAAAATCTCAAATAAACAACCTAATCTTATATCTAAAGAAGCTAGAAAAAAGAAGAACAAACAATCCAAAAGCAATGGAAGGATGGAAATAAGATTAGAACAGAAATAAACAAAATAGAAAGTAAAAAATAGGACAGATCAATGAAACCAGGAGGTGTTTCTTTGAAAAAGATCAACAAATTTGATAAGCCTTTAGCCAGACTCATCAAACAAAAAAAAAAAAAAGAGAGAGAGAGAGAGAGGGAGAGGAGTCAAATAAAATCAGAAATGAAAGAGAGAAATAACAACCAACACCACAGAAATATAAAGGTTTATAAAAGGATGTTATGAAAAACTATAAGCCAACAATTGGACAACTTAGAGGAATAAATTTCTAGAACCATATAACCTCCCAAAACTGAATCAAGAAGAAATAAAAAATTTGAACAGACCAACTATCAGCAATGAAATAGAATCAGTAATCAAAACACTCCCAACAAATAGAAGTCCAGAACCAGATAGCTTAACAGGTGAATTCTATCAAACATTTAAGAAGAGTTAATACCTGATCTTCTCAAGCTATTTCAAAAAAACAGAAGATGAATGAAATCTTCCAAATTTATTCTATGAGACCAACATTCACCTGATATCAAAACCAGATAAAGACACTATTAAAAAAAGAGAGAGAACTAGAGGCCAGTGTACCTGATGAACATAAATGCAAACATCCTCTACAAAATATCAGCAAACCAAATTCAACAATACATTAAAAAACCATCACCATGATCAAGTAAGGATTTGTTTCTGGGATGCAAGCATGGTTCAACATTTGCAAATTAATCAACATGAGGGGAGGTTGGTAGGGGATGGGTCAAATTAGGTGAAGGGGATTAACAGTTACACTTATCTTGATGAGCACTGAGTAATGCATAGCATTCTTGAATCGCTACTATATTTGTACACTTGAAACTAATCTAACATTTTATGTTACTTATATTGAAATTAAAATTTAAAAGAAAAGGTGAAGAAAACACAAAAAAATAGTTGTAGTTATCAGAAATTTAAATTAAAAAACAAAATGAGAGACCATTTTCTTCCCAATAGATAGGCAAAAATTAAAAGGTGTAACAACTAAGTGTTAGTAATAATATGGAAAATGTTTACACTCTTGGCAGAGTAAGTAAATATATATATGGGTGGAACCAATTTGAAAACATGTGGGCAGGGGTGCCTGGGTGGCTCAGTTGGTTAAGCGACTGCCTTCGGCTCAGGTCATGATCCTGGAGTCCCGGGATCGAGTCCCGCATCGGGCTCCCTGCTTGGCAGGGAGTCTGCTTCTCACTCTGACCCTCCTCCCTCTCATGCTCTCTCTCATTCTCTCTGTCTCAAATAAATAAATAAAATCTTTAAAAAAAAAGAGAAAAAAAAAGAAAAAAAAAAGAAAACATGTGGGCAGTAGCTTGTAATACAAAGTATTAACATACATTGTAACACAGTAGTTCCACTCCATAGCATGTAGTGTTTCATGAACATAATCCACATTATCTTACCTTTTACATTGTGACCCCACTACCAACATGCATATATAATTGTATATATGTATAGGTACAGAGAAATAACTGAAACCATTTTTCATGAAACATTTCTATTCTGTTCTTTTTCAAAACATGAAAAACTGTTGAAAGTAACTATACTGATTGCATTAGGATGTGATCCACAGTATGAAAAGCCTCACCCTGCAGAAATTCTTGTGTATATACACCAGCAGGGATCAAAATTTTTCAAGGAAATTCACTGAAACAAGTATTACAAAAACAAAATTTTGGAAGCAACTCTTATGTTTATTGATGGCAGAATAGGTATCAAATTGTTGTATATCATAGTCAAATAAATTCATCATTAAAGATGAATGAACTAGGTGCACCTGGGTGGCTCAGTCAGTTGAGTGGCTGCCTTCAGCTCAGGTCGTGATCCCCGGGTCCTGGGATCGAGTCCCACATCGGGCTCCCTGCTCAGCAGGGAGCCTGCTTCTCCCTCTCCCTCTGCTGCTCCCCCTGCCTGTGGTCTCTCTCTGTCAAATAAAGAAATAAAATCTTTAAAAAAAAAAAATGAATGAACTACTCTTATTATATACATTAAACTGTATGAATCTTAGAAATACATTGTGTAAAATGATTGATTTCCAATTACTACAAATAGTAATACTACTTTTGTTAACTGAAAAAAAATCAAAATAAAATACATGGCTTATGGCTAAATACACCGAAGGTAAAATCTCTTAGAAAATGGATACCGATTGCTTCTGGTGGACATGAGGCTGTGGTAGTGCACATGGACTGAATCTGTTGGGGGTACACAAGAGTTTCAATAGCATTTTTAATATTCTAGCTGGTAAGCTAGGTATTGGATTCACCATTGTTTATCCCATACTACATGACACAAATACATATGTGTATTTTATATGTTATTAATATTATATAACACAAATTTAACACATACACACAAAATATTTCATGTTGTCCATGGAGATTGCAGATAAGCCCTAAAAAATGTAAATTAAAAGCATTTTCTTCCTTTATAGTTGTTGATTTAATTGCATAATGGTCAGAGTGAGCCATCTCACTGAAAAGGACACAGGCTGATACTCCCATAGGTATGGTGTATATCTATATGAAAATATGCGTTTTGACATTTTCCTGCTTTACAGTATTTTCAATAAAATGCCAACTACAAGAAAAAAATTTCATACCTCTCAAGCACTCTGGAGTTCTCCACATTTTTTTTTTAAAGATTTTATTTATTTATTTGACAGCGAGAGACACAGCGAGAGAGGAAACACAAGCAGGGGGAGTGGGAGAGGGAGAAGCAGGCTCCCCGCCGAGCAGGGAGCCCAACGCGGGGCTCAATCCCAGGACCCCGGGATCATGACCTGAGCCGAAGGCAGACGCTTAACGACTGAGCCACCCAGGTTCCCCGAGTTCTCCACATTTTACAATTAAAACAATATTTATTGGTTTTTAGTAACTCATGGGGGGAACTATTAGGCAGCTGGCAGATATTCTGTTAAGAGTGACCTTTACTTGCTTCTTAGCTATACATGAATTGAGAACATCTAGGTTATTAATTATTAGTAAAGATTTTGCATTTCATTAGTTTCATCCTGTTCTCAAAAACCTTTTTCTTCAGGAAATCAATTGTCCCTTTTGAACTCTAATGTTGGTATGATTAGGTAGGTTTTGTGAACATCTGTGATGTATTTCATCTTCATAACCAACTGTGGTATTTTGAGAGCTAATGCTGTTAAGTGTGACATTTAAGGCTAATTCTCTTCTACTTCAATAAGTGGTTTTTTGGTATGAATTAGTAATGTAGTTCCACCTAAACTGCAGTAACTGAAGATGAGATTTAGCAATTTTCTAACTAATTCAATCTATGTAGACAATCTGTACAATAAAATGAATCCTTACTTTCCTTGTAGAAATTCACTTTTGTGTAACCTTGGGTGTTCTCCAAACAGTTGTTATTTAAAATCAATATGGATGATGTATAAAGCAGTAAGTGTAGGGATTATTTAGAACTTGAAACAGCAAAGTTATCTTAAATGTATATGCCATTTCAAACTTTCCAAAGTGCTTTTTTTCTTTATCTCATGTTACTTGAAGGTAAAAATAATGCTAAAATTGTACATTAGTTTCCAGTATTACCCTTAGAAAGACTACTTAACTTTTAATAGAAGTACTTTGTGAGAAAGTTTTACCCCTATGAATAGTATACCATGATTTAAGACTATTATGTGGAATGATGTGAAACTCACCCATATTAAAAGGTAATTAGCTTTTGTTTTATAGTTTTAATGGGGAACTGCAGCATGAGTTTTGTTTCTGTCTTGGTAGGAATGTAACTGGCTACTGTGAAAAATGGAAATTTTCCCCCTGTGCCACAGTTTTACTCCTAGAGATGATGAAAGCTGGATACAGCTTTCATACATTGGGGGTATATACTTTTTACTCTTAAGATATTTCTAAAGAGACCTAAACCACAGTTTATAATGAGTTGGCTGTAGAATATTCTAAAATAGATAATACTTGTTTATTCTTTCATTTTCCCCCTTGAAACTATTCTTCAATTTTACTTTTTGGATAAGAAAACACGTTTGTTTAATGGTTGTTTAAGTAGAGTGTAGGTACTGCTTAGGATGTATGATGCAGGATAATAATGGAAGACATTAAACAAAAAGTCCAAGAAGCTCAGTGAGCTTTGTATAGGGTAAATACTAAAATAAACAAAACACACACACACACAAAAAAAAACACAACCAGATACACCATAGCCAAACTCCTGAAGACCCAACACAGAGAAACTCTTGAAGGTATCCAGGGAAAAGTCACATTGCATAGAAAAGAACAAAGGCAGCAATAGA
Organism: Mirounga leonina; assembly: GCF_011800145.1. Classification (NCBI taxonomy): domain Eukaryota; kingdom Metazoa; phylum Chordata; class Mammalia; order Carnivora; family Phocidae; genus Mirounga; species Mirounga leonina. Next base: position 56,205,489 of record NW_023270305.1, read on the forward strand.
AATGATAAAAAATAAAATAGATGGAAAGAGATGAGTAAGGGACAGGGGGGGCTAGGTAGGGAGAGATAGGTAGGGTACCATGGGATCAGGCTCACAAAATTAAAAAATGCTGGAGATGAAAGGAAACCAGAGATAAGGGAACAAACCAGACTATCCTGTCCTAGGTGTCAGAGGTGGGGTCTTGTTATAACAGCTACTGGTGAACAACAAAATTACCAGACCCCAAAAAGGAAGTAAACCATTAAAGATGTTATCACTAATCCTTGCTCAATGGTGCTATCAATAGAGATGTTAAAAGGATATAAGGTCCCCAGATAGCTTTCTATAAAAGACCATCCTTAAAGCCCCCAGGAGCAACCCTGTCAGGACCCCTCTCACTCCTTAGAGCTTTTTCTGTATCCTCACTTAATAAAACTCTATTGCTTTACTCACTTTCCTTTGTCTGCGAGATTCATTCTTGGACTCCATGAGACAAGAACCTCACTCTCCTGCTTCAGAGATGACTAAGAAAAAGTGATGAAAGCATCAGTAAGATGTGGAAGAAATTAAAGGAACCTAAAAATATGTAACTGAAGCCCCAAAAGAAGTTGGGGAACAGGGAGAAGGATAGAAATTATTTAAAGAAATAATGACTAGTTTTTTTTCTAAATTTGATCAAAATTATAAACTCAGATTCAGGATGTTCAATGAGTGACAAACACCAGAAAGATGAAGAAAATCATTCATAATTAAACTGATTAAAACTAGTTATAAAGAGAAGATCTTAAAAGAAACCAGAGAGGGGGAAAAAAGAGAGAATAATATTTTCAAAGAAACAGAGATGTGAATGACTGCAGACTTCTCACTAGTAACAGTGTAAGGGAGAGGACAATGAAGCAACATCTTATGTACCAAAAGAAAAAAAAGTCCTGTCATGGTTGTATATTCAGTATTACTCTCAAAAGTGAGGTGACTGATGTCATTAGGAATGGCAGCGCATTTTTGGACTTTCAAAAATCCACCTCTCAGAAAAGTAATGAGAACAGTGGCAAAATTTGTTAAAATCTACTTTTTCGGATCTCTGGAAATCAACCTAAGCTTTTAACAATCTTAGGAGTGTCTGTTCAAGAAAAATAACTAAATCTTGATAAGAACAGTGCAATTTCTGGTATTTAAACCTATCTTATTACCATATCCTTCTCTTAGCTCCAAAGAAGTTTTGAAAGCCAACAGTCCCAGGGCACATGGTAGGTCATCTGCCTTTGGCTCAGGTCACAATCCCAGGTGCTGGGATCAAGCCCCACGTGGGGCTCCCTGCTCAGCGGGGAGCCTGCATCTCCCTCTCCCTCTGCCAGCCGCTCCCCCTGCTTGTGCCCTCTCTCTCTGTCAAATAAATAAATAAAATCTTTAAAAAAAAAAAAAAGAAAACCAACAGTCCCATACTTAGGGATAAAAGCAGAAGCCTAGCAGCCACTGGATAAGAGTAAGTTTGGAGCTCCCAGATCACTTTTCTTAGAGAATTGGCATTATTTGAACTGTTCGGCATTTCTCTGGAAACACACATGTAAAGGATATGTCTTTCTTTGACCTTATTTAGACTTACACAAAGTAAAGGCTCTTTTTCTGGGGGCATTTTTTAGTGGCAGTTGTTTAACATCACAGCTGCCTGAGGTGGTAATAATAGTTGTGGTAAACAATAGCTCAAAGGGGGGAAAAAAAACTTTAAAGGAAAAGCTAGGCAATGAGATATTCATAATGGGCTTTGAAAACCTCAGATATGTTCAAGGGTATCTAGAGGAACACAAACATACACAGGGTAGCACACATGGCCAGGATATATATGCATGCCTAGAGAAGATTGGAGAAGACCCTAAGGTCTCATCTCTGGTAGACCTGGAGATTTCTTGCACAAGCAGAAAGTGAAATATAAAGTAGAATCGCAAACTGCTTGCCTGAGCTCTAGAGTTGTACTCCTTGATACACAGAGCCCATCAGCAAAGGCTATGAGACTTACTGGTTTCAGTCATTTAAAAAATTTGCAATGATTAGCTGACCACGGAGTTAAGCTAGCAAAGACCTCACTAGCTACATACAACAACAAAAAAATACACACTACAGAACTGCTTCATGAAAGTCAGTAAAAAAATAATCAGCAGCAAAACCAATGAAACCCACAGCAACAACAAAAAACACTGGTGGTGGCGGAAGGCAATCTGATTTCAATAGTCGCCACTTTGTATGCATGTATCCAGTTTTCAGCAAGGATTAGGGGACATGCAGAGACACAGGAATTATACACTATTGACAGGAAAAAATGTAGTCAATGAAAACTGTCCTTGAGGAAGCCCAGAAGTTAAAATTACTAGAGAAATCTTTTAAATTAGCTATTCTAAAGGTGATCAAGGAAGTAAAGGAAGCCATATCTAAAAATTAAAGTATGAGAATGATGTCTTACCAAATAGAGACTATTAAAGAGATAAAATTTATAAAATATAACCAAATAAAAATTCTGGATTATTAAGGTATGATAACTGAAATGAAAAATTTACTAGAAGGACTCAACATTTGAGCTAGCAGAAAAAACAGAAAACTTTGAATTGGGCCAATGAGATTATCCAATCTGAGAAACAAAAAGAACAAAGAATGAAGAAAACATACAATGAAATGCAGGATACCATTAAATGTACCAGCATATACATAATGGAGAGTAGGTTTATGAGAAGAAAAGGAAAGATATGGGTAGAAAGAATATCTCAAGAAATAATGCCTACAAAATTTTCAACTTCATTAAAAATACTAATATACATACTCAAGAAGTTTAACAAACTCTACATTGGAAAAATTCAAATAAATTTACACTAGAGATATCAAAATAAAACTTTTGAAGACAAAGAATCTTGAAAGCATCAAGAGAGGAGTGACTCAACATGTCTAAGAGATTTTCAATAAGATTAACAGATAATTTCTCATGAGTCCAGGGAAGACCAAAAGCAGTTGATGGTATGTTCAAAGTTCTGAAAGAAAAAGACTGTCAATCAAAGATGCTGTAGGCAGCAAACTGTCCTTCAAATATGAAGGAGAAATTAACACATTTCCAGATAAACAACAACTGGGGAGAATTTGATGCTAGAAGACCTGACTTACAAGAAATACTATTTTAAATTTTTTTGTGCTTCAAAGGACACCAACAAAAAAGTAAAAAGATGGGGGTGCCTGGATGGCTCAGTTGGTTAAGCATCCGAGGCTTGATTTTGGCTCAGGTCATGGTCTCAGGGTCATGAAATTGAGTGAGCCCTGCCTTGGGCTCTGTGCTGGGTGTGGAGCCTGCTTAGGATTCTTTCTCTCCCTCTCCCTCTCCCCTCCCCTCCCCCCAACTTCATGTGAGCACAAATGCGCACTCTCTCTCTCAAAAGAAAAAAAAAAGGAAAAAGATGACCCATAGAATGGGAGAAAACACTTAGAACATATTATAAGGGACTAGTCTCAAAAATATTTAACAGACTCTTAAAATACAGCAATAAAAATGTAAATAACCCAACTTAAAAATGGGCAAAGGATTTGAGAAGATATTTCTCCAAGTTTAGATATACAAATGTCTAGTAAGCACAAAAATAATGCTAAATATCATTTTTCATTAGGGAAATGCAAATAAAAAACCACAGTGAGCTACTACTTCACACCTACTAGGATGGCTACAAAGAAGATAGAAAATAATACGTGTTGGTGAGGATGTAGAAAAATTGGACTTTTATACATTGCTGATAGAAATATAAAATGATACAACTGCTTTGAATAACAGTTAAGCAGTTCTCCAAAATGTGATATTTAGAGTTACCATACGACCCACTAATTCCATTCCTGGTTATATATTAAAAAGAACTGAAAACATATGTCCACACAAACTTTTACAGAAATGTCCATAATAGCATTATTCATGGGCGCCTGGGTGGCTCAGATGGTTAAGCGTCTGCCTTTGGCTCAGGTCATGATCCCAGGGTCCTGGGATCGAGTCCCGCATCGGGCTCTCTGCTCCTTGGGAGCCTGCTTCTCCCTCTGCCTCTCTCTCTGTCTCTCATGAATAAATAAATAAAATCTTTAAAAAAAAATAGCATTATTCATAAGAGCCAAAAAGTAGAAATTACTCAAATTCCCATTAACTGATGATTAGATAAACAATATGTGGTATATCCATACAGTGGAATAATATTTTTAAATAAAAGTTAATGATAAATGCTCCAGGATGGATGAAACCTGCAACTATTATGCTGAGTGAAAGAAGCGAAACACAAAATGCTACAAATGGTATGATTCTATTTGTATGAAATGTCCAAAATAGCTAAAACCCTGGTGATACAAAGTAAGTTAGTAGTTATCAGGGCTGGGAGTAAAGAATGAGGAATAACTACCAATGAATATGAGTGTCTTTTGGGGGCGATGAAAATATTCTGGAATTAGATAGTGGTGATGACTGTACTACTTTGTGGATATACTAAGAACCATTCAGTTTTACACCTTAAGAGATGAATTTTATGGTATGTGAGTTATATCTCAATAAAAAGATCAGTGCCAAAATACATTTTTAAAGATGTATAAAAACTGAAAGAATTTATTCTTAGAAGACATTCACTTTAGGAAATTTTAAAGGCAGTTCTTTAGGCAGAAAGAATATGATAACATATAGAAACCCGTATTCAAACAATAGAAGAGCACCAAAAAATGGTTACTACATGGGTAAATACATTAGAATTTTTCTTCTTACCATTACATCTAGTTAAAAGATAGTTGAGAGGAGATTTCCATTGTCTGCCAAAATGGAGTAACAGCCTTCCTGCCCAAAACAACCAAAAAAACGGGGGAGGAGGGGAGCAAAATATAACAAATACGAGCTGTCCAGAGACTTGATTTTTGGTGAGAAAAGTGACAGGAAATGATGAAGTGATCCCTTTGGTTGCCCCAGCTTACTCCTTAAGAGAATATCCTGGCTGGGACACAGGTGGGACCCATGTGTACCTTGGCAAAAACCCTAAGTAGGTGAAGTTGAGAATTTGAGAACAGCCAAGGCTAGATTTCATAGGACAGAGTGCTGGAGAGGAGAGATCTTGACAAAGGGATAACTTTGTATATAGGCAGTAAATACTCCTGTTGAGTATTTAGCTGAGTACTGATTAGCACATGTGTGAATAAGTACCTAGGGGACACAGGTAAAAAAATGACCTTGTGCTAACGCAGGCATAATGTCTGTTTCCCCAAGCTACACTGGAAAAAACTCATAATTCAAAAGGTATTTGGTACCTGGAAGGGTTTTGCCTTGTTACCTGCAACAAATTTGCCCTAAATTAAGAAGGGTTATGGGCCTGTGTGATAGTTAATTTTATGTGTCAACTTGACTGGATCACAGAGTGCCCAGGCATCAGGGTAAACATTGTTTTGGGGTGTGTCTGTGAGGGTATTTACGATGAAATTAGCATTTAACTCAGTGACCCATTAAAGCAATCTGTCCTTCCCAGCATGGGTGAGATTATCATCTAATCCACTGAGGGCCCAAACAGAACAAAAAGGAAGAGGAAGGAAGAATTTGGCCTTTTCTGCCTGATTGCTTGAGCTATGACATTGATCTTCTATCAGTGATGCTCCTGGTTCTCAGGCTTTCAGACTTCTACTGAATGATACTGCCAATTCTCCTCAGTCTCCAGGTTGCAGAAGGAAGATTGTGGAACTTTTCAGTTTCTATGATTGCATGAGCCTTTTCTGTCTAATCTCTCTCACTATATATATATATATACTCTTTCTCTAGAGAACCCTGGCTAATATGGCCTGCTCAACAGAACTAAAAAGACCACAAATAATCAAACTCTTTCCAAATAACTTTACTGCATCTCAGATAAAAACACAAGAATATTTATGGGAATACAAATATATCCAGCAATTAACAAGATAAATTCCATAAAGTTGTCATGCAACAAAGAAGTTACCAGCATGAAAAGAAGCAGCAAATATGACCAGTAAATCAATGAAAAACAATCTGATACTGACGCTAATATTAGAATTAGGAGACAAAGGCACCAAAACAATTATTGTAAATATATTTAAAAAGTAAAGATATGAAACATAAAAAAGATCCAAATGAAATTTCTAAAGAAATAGAATATGAAATATATAATAAACTAAATGGGATTAATGACAGATAAGATAACTCAGGAAAAAGATGTGTAATTGGATTCATCTGAAGGAAGGGGGGGCAAATAAAATATTTGAAGAAATAACAGCTAATAATTTTCCAAATCTGATGACAACTCCAAACCCAGAGATCTAAGCTCAAGAAGTCTCAAAAAACAAGAAAGATGAAGGAAACTACCCCAAGGCAAATGCAGTGATAAGAGAATATCTTAGATGCAGCCAGAGGAAAAGGACATAATATATAGAGATAAAGAAAAAAAAGAACATGTATCTTTGAAAGGTGTAAGAGTGTAAAGGAGAATGGCTAACATCTTGAAATTACTGAAAGAAAAAAAAACTATCAACTTAGAATTTTATTCCTGTGAAAATATCTTTCATTAAGAAAGGTGAAATAATGACTTTTTTAGACATATAGAAGCTGAGAAAATTTATCAGCAGCAGAACTATACTAAAAGGAATACTATAAAAATACTATACTATGCCTATATATAGGCATAAGGAAAATGCTAACAAAATTGAAAAACAAACTATATGTTAGAAGAAAATATTTACATATCATATGTCTACTAAAGGCCTTGTATCCAGAGTATATAAACAACTGAAAACTCAACTTAAAAAAAAAAAAAAAAACAGTTAAAAAAATGGACAAAGAATATGAACAAGACACTTAAATTATATGGAAGGCAAATAGGTACATGAAATGATTCTCAACATCTGTAGTCATTAAGTAAGTATAAATTAACATCACAATGAGACATCGATTCGAATGGCTTTAAAAAAACTGACAATGTGAAGTGTGGAGAAGAATGGAACTCATATACATTGCTGGTGAAAATGAAAAATACTTCAACTACTTTGAAAATCAGTTTTCATTTTCTTTTATAGTGGAACACATACTCACCTTTCAACCCAGCCATCCTACACCTAAGTATTTGTCCAAGTGAATTGAAAACAGTATATAAAGTGTACTAAATATAAAAAATCAGTATATGAATGCATGACTTTATTTATAATAGCCCCAAACTTAAAACAACCCAAATTTCCTTTAACAGGTAAATGGCTAAACAAAATGCAGTACATCCAGATGACTGAATACTACTCAACAATTAAAAGGAATGAATTACTAATAAATGTAAAACATCAATGAATCTACAGTACGTGTTTGGTAAGTGAAAAAAGCCATACCCAAGGCCATATGTTTATACTTCATTTTTATAACATTCTATGAAATAAAAGGCAAAACTAAAGGAAAGAAAATAAATCAGTGTATACCAGGAGTTGATGGTAGTGGAAGGTGCTATCTACAATGAAGAGCAAGGAGTTTTTAGGGGGTTGATGATGATATTCTATACTTTGTTTCGTTTTGTTGGTGGTGTTATATGACTATATGTGTTTGCCAAACTCACAGAATTGTATACCAAAAATTGTGCTTTTTAATGTATATAAATGATGCTTGAATAAAATTCTGATTTAAAAAAAGAAAATTTTGGAGAACAGATGGAACACTGGACTGGAGAGAATCCTTAAAATGCTCATATATTCAGGAAACAGATCATTTATAGGTGCTTGTGGTTTGAAGGGATGTTAAAATATAGTGAGCCAATACAGATAGAAAAGTAATAAGGCTATGGGCCAACTATTGGGGATTCCAAAATAAATACATTTCTATCCTTAAGAAGCTCATAGTTTACTGAGGGAATAATCCCCTTAACGTTTACAACCAGGAAATAATATGGTAAGTGCCATAAAAGCTAATATAAGGTATTCTTGAATCCTACAAGTGGGATAAATGATCAGACATAGGAGATAGGGCAGAAGACAGCCTGGAAGGGACGTAAGTAAGGATATAGAAAGAAATAAGCTTTTTATGAAGGGAAGAGACTGTTTTGTAAAATAAAATAAGTTCCATTTACATAAAAAGTTTCTAAAAAGCTAACAAAGGCATACCGGAACGTATGCCTATCATACCAAATTCAAAATATGCAGATTTTTATCCATAAGGGTCATCTTTTATCAATATTTGTAGGTATTTATAGATCAATTCTTTACATATATAAGCATGTATATATGGATTTTTTAAAACAGCAGCATAGCAAATTATACACTTTAAATCTTACATTTTCAACTAAAATGCATCATGGAGATTATTGCTTATCAATATAAAACTAACCATAATAAAATCATTACAGTTTCCATCTGCATTTTGTTTTCTTACTGATAATTTTAAGGTTTGTAATTATTATTCTGCTCACCTTTATCATTACTCCTTTGTAAAATGTATTAACATTTCTATTTCTTTTGAGAGTGTTTTTGATATGAATAATTATATATATATCCACTTTTTCCCACCTGCATTCCCTTCCTTCCAAATCTAACTTTAATAATTTATATTTTTAATTTTCTTTTTTTTTTTAAGATCTTATTTATTTATTTGAGAGAGAGAGAGAGCGCGCACAAGCATAGGGAGAAGTAGGCTCCCCACTGAGCAAGGAGCCTGACGCAGGACTCGATTCCAGGACCCTGGGATCATGACCTGAGCCAAAGGCAGACACCTTACTGACTAAGCCACTCAGGCACCCCATATATGCTTTAATTTTCTTGTTTGCCTTTTCTCCCTCTCCTATGTATTCAACATTCTAGTTGCTGGATACAACAGTGAACAAAGCAACAATAACAACAATAAAACGTCACGGAGTTTACATTCTAGTGTGAGGATACAGGCAATTAATAAATGTAATATATATTATGCCATAAGACCTATGAGGGGGGAAACCAATTTTGAATAACAGAGTATGCCAGAAGGAAGAAGGTAAATTGCAAACTGCAATTTTAAGTAGATTCATCAAAGAAGGACTCACAAATCAGATACCATTTCAGTAAAGGCATGAGAAAGTAAGAGATTGAGCTTTCTAATGTGCATTTCTCAGGGAAGAGTATCCCTATAGTCTACCTCTTTGACCTTTTCATTTACTTATGGGTTAACTTCTCACTCTTTAATTTCCAAATTTTCTTTAGACTTCTATCATAATGTCTTATTGTTTCTAAGAATTTTTTTTTATTTTCTTAGTGTTCCATTTATATAACATTCTGTTCTTACTTTATGTGCATGATCTCTTCTCTGGGGATATTACTTATATTTTTTAATGATTTCTTGTCTTTCTTGCATTTCATATATTTTACTCTCCTTTCCTTTTGTCTCTCATTTTGCAACGTCTTCTCAAAGTTATGTATTCATATTTTAGACTGAAGCATTAAAAACTTAATGGAAGTTTGTAAGCTGATGGATTATTTGTGTTGATTGATCAGATGAAAATCAAGGCTTTTCATTGGGGCAGTTCCAGATACTTGCACTTATAAGCAATTTTTTTTTTTGTGACTTTTTTGTTTAATCAGAGAGAAATCTTCTGCTCTCCTGAATGACAACCCCCTTGGGTCAGACTTGCATAAAGGGGCAAGAAGCCTACATATTCAGTACACAGATTTGTACTTATTCCCACTGTTTTTAATAGAGCATATCTTCCTCACTCTCCCCCTTTCCTGCTCTGCCTGAGTTTGGGGTCTTTAGATCAATTTCTCCACAGAATGCATCTACAGTCTGTGAAGGATGATCACCTTGCTTGGAGATGTGAAGGAAAGGGTCTGGCTGGCTGGCTTAACTCTCCATGAGTGGGCTTCTTGTTTAAGCTGAAAAGATCATCCTCAAGAGACTCTGCAGCCAGGTGCAGCTTGCTTCTCACTGGATTCCTTCTCCTGAGGACAGTCCTGTAAGTCAATTTGACTCCAGACCAAGTCTCTGCTCTTCTTACCCTTTTTGATGTGGCTTCTTCTCTACATTTAGCTATGAAGAGTCTGTTCTGCCAGTCTTTGGGGAATTTATTTACACTGATGTGAATGTACTCTAGTTATAACAGTGGGAGGAGGTGAGCTTAAGGTCCTCCTATTCTGCCATCTTCCCTGGAAGTCTGCATATATCATACTATGTTTATTCATTCATTAGTTGATGGACATTTGGGTTGTTTCTACTTTTGGCTATTATAAATGCTGTTATGAATATCTGTTTATATGTTTTTGCATGAACAAATGTTTTTATTTCTCTTAAGAAATGAAAGAGTGGAATTATCATACAGTAACTGTTTTACTTTTTGAGAAACCACTAAACTGTTTTCTACAGCAGCTGTGCCATTTTATATTCCCATCATCAATATATGTCTCCATCATATTTTAAACTCAATGAGGAGAACTCTTATCTGTTTTGTTCACCACTATATGCCCAGTACCTAGAGTATAAAGCCTGATACATAGAATATTCTTGACATAGATATATAGATTAAATAAATGAAAATAAATGAAATGGTTTAGATGTTTTTCAAAACTATATTCCTAGCACACATAGAAAGTGTTAGGTAAATGTTAAAATAATACTATTAGCTAGTTGCTATCACTTTCATTGTTTTGCTTATGTAGTTATTGGCCCCTGTTCACCTTTCCAATCTATTCAAATGCCACTGGCTTATCCCTTGCTATGCCCCAGGGACACCAGACTTCTCTTTGCTCCTTAAATATGCCATGGCTTCCTGTTTCCTTTGTCTGAGGCACATACTCCATCTTATAGATGGTTAATATCTCACCTTCAGTCTCATCTTCCATGATTCTTACCCATGGAGATCTTCTATGTTCTTTTCCTTTATGCAAGTTTTCAAAATTATATTCAACTTCTTGAATTCTATTATGTATGATTATTTGATGCCTGTTTCTTCCCCACTTGACTGAAAACTCCCTTATGAATGGTACTGTATCCCCTCTGCTAAACAGATGAATAACTGATAGAAGTCATCACATGGATATATTTTGAATAAGTAAATAAGATAACAGAGACAACTAGTAAAGATGACTACTTTAAAAGAGAAAAGCAGAGACTACATGAAGAGTGACAGAAGCTCTTAAAACAGCAAGCTTTGCCAATGGCACTTTCTGACTCATCTCAGAACAAGTCCTGGGCCCCCAAAGATCATTCTTGCCTTGACCCTCTCTGGCTCTCATCTTAGTCCCCTAGTCCTGGACTTCTCTAACCCAGATCTTCTCATGTGCTTACCCCTTTGCTTTAGATTACCCACTCTGACTTCTATACCCTAGAGCTATTGTTCATCCTATTCCTTTAGTAAACCCTTTTGGGCAGCAGTTTTGTTCTAAAACAACCTGGCTGTTTACACCCTTGGTAAATCTCACACTGTGCTTTAGTTTTCATTTCCCATGTCCACATCTAAACTCCTTCCCTAGGGAAATCAGCTCCAGATGTACCACAATATATCCTGACAGCAAAAGGGACATGGGAACAAAATCAGAGTTAGCAATCCAACCCAGCTACCAGATCTAAGACAGATGACATAATCCTAAACCCCAGAGGGCCAGCTTTGATTGACATTAGTTCAGAAATCAGATCTGAACAAGGGCTCCCACTGGAACATATGAGCAGACTAAAAAAAATTTTGGAGGGGCTCACATAGGTCAGGCCATAACCCAGTAAATTTGACCTGATTCTACAAAAAAGTATATTGAACACAACCTTTTTGTCCTTTAAAAGTTGGTGTACAGCTGATCTAAAATATTCCAACTTCAAGCATAATAATAAGCAGAGAATCCATCTCTCTCATTGTGTGAAGCATTAATTCAAATTTAGTAGTATTTATAGCACATGCATACAATCTGTAACAAGAGGTTATTCTTTTTTTTTAATTTTTTATTGTTATGTTAATCACCATACATTACATCATTAGTTTTTGATATAGTGTTCCATGATTCATTGTGCATAACACCCAGTGCTCCATGCAGAACGTGCCCAACAAGAGGTTATTCTTAAAATGTTTCAATTTCTGGATATTTCTCATACTCAAGTTGCCTGAGGCATGTTGAGAGGCTGCAGTCCATAAACCATCTTGACAAGCTTTGCACAAATGATTGTGCTTCTGTTTTTGTTTTTGTATTAAAATCTTTAGTGGACTTTAATCTTAAGCTTTAGTGGGATGAAATTCCTAAACAAAACATACATGTTCAAAACTCTGTCCCAAACACTTTGACTTTATGACCTAGGCAAATCAGTTCATTTTTTTCTTTAATCCTAGTTTGTTTCCTCTTTAAAAAAAAAAAAAATAATAGTAAAGGTAGTTATCTTATAGTATCATTGTGAAGATTAAATAAATTAATAAAAATACATATATATTACAATTTCTGATGCAGCATCTGCAACACTAATCATAAAGGTATGGTTAATGGTACTAGGTATCTTCAAGTAAATACATATTTGTTTTTGTTTTTGTTTTTAAAATTTTATTTATTTATTTGTCAGAGAGAGAGCGCACAGCAGGGGGAGAAGCAGGTTCCCCGCTGAGCAAAGAGACTGATGTGGGACTCGATTCCAGGACCCTGGGATCATGACCTGAGTCAAAGGCAGATGTTTAACCGACTGAGCCACCCAGGCATCAATAAATACATATTTGAACCCAGACTACGAATATTATCTTGTAAGGATGATGATGGTGGTTGATCTGTAAACTCTGCCCTATGGAGCTTTTAGTACAGTGAGAGATGTAAGAAACATATAAAAACAGCAGTAATACTAACAATAGTAGTTATACCTAAGGGTAGTACTGAACCTTCAAAAATATAGGCATCACTTCCCTCTAGGATGGTTGGAAAAGATGGGATTCGAACATGGCCTACAATTATGGAGATAAGCCAAAACAATGGACGTCATATTTACTTTAAGGAGAAAAATCTGTTTATTCTTCAGTAACTCCCTGACTTGTGTTCACTTAAAATCCAATGGAAAACTAGGTATTGCTGTGCTGTATTTGAGAAAAGTCTTATATGCGGTCTAAAGGAAATATTTGGAGATGAAAAGTATCCCTTCTAACTGACCCTATGTAGGAAGACAAATTCATTTCTAGAACTTTTTTTTCTTTCAAGTTTCCATATACACTAATTAGTCATGAACAGAAGTGATCATTTTTCTGTAACTTTAGAGATACACACCATCTTCTTGAAACCTAGAGACCCTGTAATTATCTCATCTCAGTGTTACTCGATGTATCTGTACCAAACATACCCAGGAAAAGGCAGTCAATATATTAATACAAAACATACTTGGAAAAGGTAATAAGGTTATGTAAGGCTAATATTAGATTTTTTAAAACTCCCTATGAGGGCAATAAATATGCTTTGATGTCTATAATGCTTTGTGTCTTCTTAAGAAATAGTAAAAAAAAAAATCAAATTAGGGAATATGCCTACACTTCCTCTCTGAATTGCTAGCCCCACATCTTCCACTAGGCTGATGTGTTTCTTGGAATACTTGAGGCACACCCATGGCCCTGGCCAATATACATGCCCATATGTTTTTCTTGTTACTGTTTTCTCTGCCTGACCCTTGTAAGGTCCCACCATCTTCCCATTGATTTCATGTTTTTATCTAATGTCTGTCATCCCCAACCAACCCTCTTTGACACACAATAGAGAAAGGACAATAAAACTTATGAATTATGTATACGATATGGAAGATACAATGAAATTTGTGGGGCTCATAGCATTTCTGAAAGGATCAAACATTTTATCAAGTGCCAAAAAGCTGACTGTGGATGGGGACAATAGACACATATTTTTTTCTTCTATCGAAAAAGTAACCTTTACCAAACCTAAGGGAGTGCAGTGATACAAAATCTCTAGAGAAGAAACAGTAAGAATTAATAAATCCTTAGCATAAGCATGGAATTAATATGTCCTTTATGGCGAGCTTTGAGAACAGATGATAACCCCAGCAGTGCGGTATAATAAACAGAGCCTTAATCTTGTTTCAGAGACCTAGGACTTATTCCTAACCAAGGGCTTCAGTTTTCTCATCTGCAAAATCAGGATAAGAGAGGAGCACATATTTATTGGCACCTACTATACGGTCACCATCCCACAAGGAACATTATATATCATTTCCTTTAACTCTCAAAGCATCACCAAAAGACATGTTATTAGCCTTGCTACATAAATGAGGTAACTAAGGCACAGAGATGCTTAAATCTTCAAGAGAAGAGGCAGACCAGAATTTAGAACCAGCTCTATTTGAAACCAAAATTCATGCTCTTTCACCACACACTTTAGTTTTCACAATATCCTAAGAGATCTTAAGAGATAACATGTGAGAATAGATTATACATTTCAAAGTGTTATACAAATATAGAGCTTAATAAAATTAGCCCTTTTAGTGTGGAGGCATGAAAATCCAGGACTGGGTGCCCCTTTTTATGAGTTTTATCACCCCAGTAGATAATTAGTTTGCAAGGAAGCCTGCATTTGACTTTCTGTTTCTTTTGTACTGTGTGCCTCACAGAGCAAGAGCTCAATTAATGTTAATAACTAATTCTGCTGTGCTATTACCACAGTTTCACATTTAACCTCAGGATGCATTCTATATCACTAAAAGCATCCAGTGTAAGTTCTATATAGAGTATAATCCTTGCAAAGTATGAACATTTGGAAGAACATGTATGGTATCCTAGCTAAAATAGCCAAGATTTTTATCTGTATCTCATTATCATTCTATTTCTCTTCTTTATTATTAGAGTTGAAATTTCCTATTTCAGGGGTTTTATGGCCCATGAGGCCAAGCCACTATTCAAAAGAAGAAAATTAAGGTAGTGAACTACTTTCCTGGTCTATTATACATTAAGTGGTATTCCACAGATCAAGGATTGTTAATTGTCATTATCCTACGTTTGACTCACTATGGAGCCAATATGGCCTCTCTCTTCCAAAATATATTGCTTAATTTAAAATAACACATGTACCATGTAGAGAGGAAGAATGAGGATCTAGGCATAGGGTCAAGAACTGAGTGTGAAGAAGGAATGAATTCTGGTACAGATATTCAAAATCTCAGATCTTATTTTCACACTGCCTCATTTCATAGCACTTATTTAATAAAGATACTTTTAGCTCTTTGGTTTGAAAAGCTTACAAATCTCTATAGATGCCATCTCATACACACACTGAAATGAACCAGATAAACAGCAGAATCCTGGTAATTTAATACTAAACCTGGAAGGAAACTGAACTGAATGTTTCCTAATTATTGCAGCCCCCTGTTTTCAGAACACTCAACCTAGAGGTCATTCCTTTTCCCAAAACAACCAGAAAGCAAGATCTGTAACCTGAAATGTGTGTCTAAATGGCACAGAGAAATGATTACTTTCTAGGGCAGCCATAGCCTTTTGTCAAACATATACTGGAGGAGAGAAAACTCTTAACGTCTAGATTCTCACACCTGTAAAAAAGAAAATTAGACAAAATAGTAGGTAGAACCATGGGAATATACTTGAGAAACTTCAGAAAGAAAGCAATCTGTAATAGCTTTCTCAACCTAACCTCTATCAGGGTGAAACTCAAAAAACTTACTTGAGATGATACATCAGGCTATCAAAAAAGTGGAACAAACAGAATCATGAGAGAAACATTTCTCTGGACCTGATGCAGCTAAGAGTATCACCAATTCCTTGGTAATGAAGGATTGAAAATATTGTCCAAACAACTATGTTTACTATTAAAAAAATTTTTTATCGTTTCTATTTATCTATCCATCCACACACAGAGAAGTTGACTGTTTAGAAAACCACGTGTCAGCAAACATGTAAGTTCAGATCAACTAATTCACTTGTTAGTGTGATGATTCTAAATAAAAAGAATTCTTCCAGGGCTGCTCTCTGTACAAGTCCATATTCTTTGACTATACCAAGATCAAATTAAAATATTTTAGGTCTAAAAACTGTATTTAAACTTGATATAAGGAGTGAGAGTTGCATGCCTAACTGATGGATTAGTGTATGTCATTTTAAGTTGATAATTAAAGATTCACAAATCTTTCTTCCAAACAAACAAAAGAAAATCTTAACCAAAACCAAAGTAGTAAACATTTCTACAAAATCTTTACAACTTGATTTTACTCATGTTACTAGCCTAATAAATTAAAGCACAACTAGAAATTTTGAATTCACCACTACAAAAATCTTTATGAGGATGGAAGGCATAAATCAAATGTTAAAAACAAAATGCCAAGTATTTGCTATTGTTCTCACACACTTCTCACTCACAATATATCCCCATGCAACTCAATTACTCAGCAATCAAATGCAAGGAAAGAGAATATAAATTTATTTTTTAAATTAAACACCTAATGAGAATATATGTATCTTTCTGAGGGACGTTTTTCCTTCTTTTGCTCTATGGACTATGTTGCTATCATAAAAACTTATCTGTGAATAAACTAGAGATTGGAGGAAGCACCAACAGACATTGAGATGATACATCTGTGGATCCTATTGCCTTTAGAAACTATACATTTGAGGGCACCTGGGTGGCTCAGTCGTTAAGCCTCTGCCTTCGGCTCAGGTTGTGATCCCAGGGTCCTGGAATCGAGCCCTGCATCAGGTTCCCTGCTCCACGGGAAGCCTGCTTCTCCCTCTCTCACTTCCCCTGCTTGTGTTCCCTCTCTCACTTCCCCTGCTTGTGTTCCCTCTCTCACTGTGTCTCTCTCTGTCAAATAAATAAATAAAATCTTTAAAAAAAAAAAAAAAGAAAGAAACTCTACATTTGTTCCTAGATTGAACCTTCATAATAGCTTGGGAAAGCTATTCCTAAGTTTATGTTTGCCAGAACAGTTGGGATGCACTGACCAGTCTGAGCAAGTGAAACACGAACAAATAATGTTAGATTTATGCCATTAGACATTTAGTATTCTGTCATATTTGTTTGCTTGCTTGTTTGTTTCTCTTGTTTTGGCTCTGGTTTCCTAGTTTGTTGGGGTTTTTTCAATTGTTTTTACTATGCTTGGAACTAATATCTAAGATAGAAGAACAATTAAAATACAGGGAGAGTAACTGCAGAAAAATGGTAGCATAGGAATTTCTTATAACTTGTCCTCTCCTCCAGAAATATCAATTTGAACAACTACCCACATGCAAAAATTACTTCACAAGAGACAAGGACTCCAGTTGAGGGATTACAGCACCTGGGTGAAGCAAAGAAATTAGAAAAGAATCATCAATGAGGGTAGGAAACACTGATTTACACTAATCTCATCATAGTCCAGAGCAGCCCAGCACACAGAGAGACAACCTCCCCAAGGAAGGAGAGTAAATTGAGTACCCGGCTCACCACAGACCACAGAACCAGCCCACCCCAGCACAGGCTAATTCCATGGCCTTAGGTAGCTTCCGTCAGGCTTCTATAAATCTAGGCCCCCAGCTCACCATGGTACCTGCCAGCTCCAGCAGCCCCAGGGAGCTCCCACGGTGCTAAGATGCTCCTGTAGACTCAAGCTCCCATGAGCCTAGGCCCCCAGGTGGGCCCAGCACCAGGCTGACTACCATACACCCAAACCTCCAGCTCACCCAACTACCAGTCCAAGCCCCATGGACCTAGACTCCAGACCAGACCCTGTGGACCCAGGCTCCCAGCCCACCCCAGTGACAGTCTAGTCTTTGTAGACTCAATCACTAAGCCAGCCCCCTAAGCCAGGTTACAGGCCAACTCCCACGGCCCCAAGCTCTAAACTCATCCCAGGGCCAGGCCAGCCCTTTGACCCCAGCCTCCCAGCCCATCCTACTGCTGGACCAGTCTCTGCAGATCCAGATGCCAAGCCACCCCAGTCATGCCCAGGGCCTGGCTGGCCCTGTGAACCATGATCCACACAGATCCAGGTCCCAGGCCCACTACAGCAGATTCCAGTGCCAGGCCTACCCACACGGACCCAGGCACTAAGCTTGTCTCTTTGTAAACAAACAAAAGGACTGCCTACTTTCTGACGGCACCAGACCTGCCCACCCAAGGACATCAGCAATAAGCCCACCTGCAGACATGACCAGATGGCCTACCCAGAATCTCTGGTACCTACCTCCTCAAATATACAGGCACAAATGCAAGGCTTATAGGATCATGAATAATCAAGGAAACATGACTCCACCAAAAGAAACTAATAAAACTCTAATGAGTGACCCTAAGGAAATAGAAATCTATGAAGTGCCTGAAAATAATTCAAAGTAATCCTTTTAAAGAAATTCAATGAACAACAAGAAAACACAGATAGGACAACTAAATGAAATTAGGAAAATAATACATGAACAAAAGAGAGGCTCAACAAAGAAACAGAAACCATTAAAAAAAAGAAAAGAAATCCTACAGTTGAAAATACATTGATTGAACTGAAGAATTCAATAGATAGCTTTAGCAGAACACTCAATCGAGCAGAAGAATTAATGAAGTAGAAGACAGGTCATATGAAATCATCCAGTCAGAGGAGCAAAAATTAAAACAAAATTAAAAAGAGGTAAGAGAGGCTACTTGAACTATAGAATACCATTAAAAGAAACAATCTACACATAACTGGAGTCACAGTATGAGAAAAGAGGGAGAAAGGAGCAGAAAACTTATTTAAAGAAACAATGACTAAGAAATTCTGAAATTCCAGGACAGATTTGGACTTTTGATTTCAAGAAGCTAATAGATCGCCCCCAAATTTCAACTCAGAACAACTGTCTCCAAAAACATTATAATAAAACTGTCTAAAATCAAAGACAAAGTATGAATTTTAAAAGCAGCAAGAGAAAAAAGTTTTCATATATAAGGGAATCCCCATAAGCCTATCAGTAGATTTCTCAGCAGAAACCTAGAAGGCCAGGAGGGAGTTAGAGGATATATCCGAACTGCTAAAAGAAAAAACTGCCAAAGAATATTTTACCCAGCAAAGTTGGTCTTTCAGGAATGAAAGATACTTTTCTAAACAAAGAAAAGCTGACCAAGTTCATCACCATAAGACCTGCCTTACAAGATGCTGGAAGGTGTTCTTCAAGCTAAAATGAAAGGATACTAATTATTAACATGCAAAAATAAAACTATAAGCATAATCATAAAGGTACATATATAGTCAAATTCAGAATGCTCTAATACTGTACTACAGTGGTATTTTAATGAATTTAGTAAAAAGGTTTAAAGAATTAAACTATTAGAAATAAATATAGCTGGAACAATTTGTTAATGGATGAACAATATAAAAAGAGGTAAACAGGACATCAAAATGTAAAATATGGAGAGAGACTAAAATGGTAAAATTTTCATGTAATTGAAGGTCAGTTGTTATCATCTTAAAATAGATTATTATATCTACAAGATGTTTTATATAAGTCTCATGGTAAGTACAAACCAAAAACCTAAAGTTGAAAGCCAAAGAAAAATAGAAGGGAATCAAAGCATATCAATAGAGAAATCATCAATTCACAAAGACAGACAACAAAAAAAGGAAGAAAGGAACAAGGAAACTAGGAAACAGAAAATGAGATGGCATTATTAAGTCCTTCCCTATCAACAATTACTTTTATGTTAATATATTAATTAACCCAGCCAAAAGGCTTTGAGCAGCTGAATGAATTAAAAAATGAGAAGACAAGATCCAATTATATGCTGCCTATACTTCACCATTAAGGACATACACACAGACTCAAAATGAAGCAAAAGAAAAAGATATTCCATGCAAATGGAAAACAAAAGTAAGCAGGGGAAGCCGAACTTATCTCACACAAAATAGACTTTAAGTCAAAAACCATCACAAAAAGCAAATAAGGTCATTATATAATGAAAAGGAGTCAATTCATCAAGAAGATACAACAAATGTAAACATCATGCACCCAACATCAGAACATCTAAATATAAAAAGCAAATACTAGTAAATCTAAAGGGAGAGATAGACAGCAATACAATAATTGTAGGAGGCTTCAATATCCGACTTTCAACAATGGATGAATTGATCATGTAAACAGAAAATCAATAAGGCAACCCTGGACTCAAACATCATGTTAAACCAAATAAATCTAATAGACATGCACAGAACATTGCACCCAACAGCCACAGAAGAGTCTTTTCAAGAAAGCAGAACATTCTCCAGGGCAGATTGTATGTTAGGTCACAAAACAAGCCTCAGCAAAACTAAAAGACTGAAATCATATCAAGTATCTTTTCCAAACACAACAGTATAAAACTAAAAATCAGTAACAGGAGAAAACTGGAAAATTCACAAATGTGTGGAAATTAAACACACTTCTACACAACCAATAGATCAAAGAAGAAATCAAAAGTGAAATCAAAACATATCTTGATACAGGTGAAAATGGAATCAGAACATATGAAAACTTATGGCATAAAATAAAAGCAGTTTGAACAGAGTTCAGAGTGAGAAATGCCTACATTTAAAAAAAAAGAGAGATTTCAAATAAGTAACCTAACTTCACACCTCAAGGAACTAGAAAACTAAGAATAAACTAAGCACAAAATTAGTGCAATATAGGAAATAATAAAGATCAGAACAAAAGTAAACAAAATACAGACCTGAAAAATAGTAGAAAAGATCAACAAACCTAAGCTGTTCTTCTGAAAGATAAACTGACAAACTTTTAGCTACACTAATCAAGAAAAAAAGAGAATACTCAAATCAGGAATGAAAGTAGAGACATCACAACCAACACCAAAGAAATACAAAGGATCATAATATACTACTATGAGCAATTACATGCTAATAAATTGAATATCCTACAAGAAACAGATGAATTCCTAGAAAAATACAATCTACCAAGACTGAATCATGAAAAATTAGATATCTGAGCTGACAAATAGAGTAGAGATTGAAATAGTAAACAAAAACCATCCAACAAAAACAATCCCAAGAGCAGATGATTTCACTGGTGAATTCTAAACATTTAAAGATGAATTGACACCAATCCTTGTCAAACTTTTAACAAAAAAACTGGAGAGAACACTCCCAAACTCATTTTACAAGGCTAGCATTATTACCCTGAATACCAATGCCAGAAAGGAACATACAAGAATACTAAATGCCAATATTCCCTTTTTTATTATTATGTTATGTTAGTCACCACACAGTACATCATTAGTTTTTGATGTAGTGTTCCATGATTCATTATTTGCAGAAAACGCCCAGTGTTCCATGCAATATATGCCCTTGTTAATACACATCAGTGGGTTAACCCATCCTCTTACCCCCTCCCCTCTAAAACCCTCAGTTTGTTTCTCAGAGTTCATTGTCTCTCATGGTTCATCTCCCTCTCCGATCCCCACCCCACTTCATTTTTCCCTTCCTTCTCCTAATGTCCTCCATGCTATTCCTTATATTCCACAAATAAGTGAAACCATATGATAACTGACTTTCTCTGCTTGACTTATTTCACTTAGAATAATCTCCTCCACTCCCAGCCATGTGGATGCAAGTGTTGGGTATTCATCCTTTCTGATGGCTAAGTAATATTCCATTGTATATATGGACCACATCTTCTTTATGCATTCATCTCTTCAAGGACATCTCGGCTCTTTCCACAGTTTGGCTATCGTAGACATTGCTGCTATGAACACTGGGGTGTATATGGCCCTTCTTTTCACTCCATCTGTATCATTGGGGTAAATACCCAGTAGTAAAATTACTGGGTCATAGGGTAGCTCTATTTTTAATTTTTTGAGGAACCTCCACACTGTTTTCCAAAGTGGCGGTACCAACTTGCATTCCTACCAAAAGTGTAAGAGTGTTCTCCTTTCTCCACAACCTCTCCAACATTTGTTGTTTCTTGCCTTGTCAATTTTTGCCATTTTATCTGGTGTAAGGTGGTATCTCAATTTGGTTTTGATTTGGATTTCCCTGATGGCTAATGATAATGAGTATTTTATCATGTCTCTGTTAGCCATTTGTATGTCTTCTTTGGAGAAGTGTCTGTTCATGTCTTCTACCCATTTTTGACTTGATTATTTGTTTTTGGGGTGTTGAGTTTTAGAAGTTCTTTATAGATCTTGGATATCAGCCCTTTGTCTGTAGTGTCATTTGCAAATATCTTCTCCCATTCCGTGGGTTGCCTCTTTGCTTTGTTGTAGGTTTCCTTTGCTGTGCAGAAGCTTTTTTTTTTTTTTAAAGATTTTATTTATTTATTTGAGAGAGAGAGAATGAGAGAGAGCATATGAAAGGGGTTAGGGTCAGAGGGAGAAGCAGACTCTCCGCCAAGCAGGGAGCCCAATGCGGGACTCAATCCAGGGACTCCAGGATCATGACCTGAGCTGAAGGCAGTCGCTTAACCAACTGAGCCACCCAGGCGCCCATGCAGAAGCTTTTTATCTTGATGAAGTCCCAAAAGTTCATTTTTGCTTTTGTTTCACTTGCCTTTGGAGATGTATCTTGAAAGAAGTTGCTGTGGGCGATGTCAAAGAGGTTACTGCCTATGTTCTCCTCTAGGATTTTGATGGATTCCCGTCTCACATTGAGGTCTTTCATCCATTTTGAGTTTATCTTTGTGTGTGGTGTAAGAAAATGGTCGAGTTTCATTCTTCTGTAAATAGCTGTCCAATTTTCCCAGCACCATTTATTGAAAAGACTGTCTTTTTTCCATTGCATGTTTTTTCCTGCTTTGTCAAAGATTATTTGACCACAGAGTTGAGGATCCATATCTGGGCTCTCTACTCTGTTCAATTGGTCTATGTATCTGTTTTTGTGCCACTACCATGCTGTCTTGGTGATCACTGCTTTGTAATGTAGCTTGAAATCGGGCAATGTGATGCCCCCAGCTTTGTTTTTCTTTTTCAACATTTCCTTGGCGATTAGGGGTCTTTTCTGATGCCATACAAATTTTAGGATTGTTTGTTCCAGCACTTTGAAAAATGTCATTGGAATTTTGATTGGGATGTCACTGAAGGTATAGATTCCTCTGGGTAGCAGAGACATTTTAACAGTGTTTATTCTTCTGATCCATGAGCAAGGAATGTTTTTCCATCTTTTTGTGTCTTCTTCAATTTCTTTCATGAGTGTTCTGTAGTTTCTAGAGTATAGATCCTTTACCTCTTTGGTCAGGTTTATTCCAAGGTATTTTATGGTTTTTGGTGCCATTGTAAATGGAATTGTTTCTCTAATTTCTCTTTCTGCAGTTGTGTTGTTAGTGTATAAGAAAGGAACTGATTTCTGTGCATTGATTTTGTATCCTGTCACATTACTGAATTGTTGTATGAGTTCTAGTAATTTAGGGGTGGAATCTTTTGGATTTTCCACATAAAGTATCATGTCATCTGTGAAGAGAGAGAGTTTGACTTCTTTGCCAATTTGAATACCTTTTATTTCTTTTTGTTGTCTGATTGCCGTTGCTAGGACTTCTAGTAGTATGCTGAAACAATAGTGGCGAGAGTGGGCATCCTTGTCATGTTCCTGATCTTAAGGGAAAGGCTCTCAGCTTTTCCCAATTGAGAATGATATTTGCTGTAGGTTTTTCATAGATGGATTTTATGAACTTGAGGAATGTTCCCTCTATTCCTATACTCTTAAGAGTTTTAATCAGGAAAGGATGTTGTATTTTGTCAAATGCTTTTTTCTGCATCAATTGAGAGGACCATATGGTACTTCTCTCTCCTCTTATTAATGTGTTCTATCATACTGATTAATTTGCAAATGTTGAACCACCCTTGTATCCCAGAGATAAATCCCACTTGGTCGTGGTGGATGACCCTTATAATGTACTGTTGGATCCCATTAACTAGGATCCTGTTGAGAATTTTGTCATCCATATTCATCAGGGATATCGATCTGAAATTCTCCTTTTTGATGGTGTCTTTGCCTGGTTTGGGGATCAAGGTAATGCTGGCCTCATAGAATGAGTCTGGAAGCTTTCCTTCTGTTTTTATTTTTTGAAACAACCTCAGGAGAATAGATATTATTTCTTCTTTGAATGTTTGGTAGAATTCCCCAGGGAATCCATCAGGTCCTGGACTCTTGGTTTTGGGGAGTTTTTTGATCGATGCTTCAGTCTCGTTACTAGTTATTGGTCTATTCAGGTTACCAATTTCTTCCTGTTTCAGTCTTAGTAGTTTATAGGTTTCCAGGAAGGCATCCATTTCTTCCAGGTTGCTTAATTTATTAGCATATAGTTGTTGATAATAATTTCTAATAATTTTTTCTATTTCTTGGTGTTAGTTGTGATCTCTCCCCTTTCATTCATAATTTTATTAATGTGGGTCCTTTCTCTTTTCTTTTGGATAAGTCTGGCCAGTGGTTTATCGATCTTATTAATTCTTTCAAAGAACCAGCTTCTACTTTCATTGATGTGTTCTACTGTATTTCTGGTTTCTAATTCATGATCTCTGCTCTAATCTTAATTATTTCCCTTTTCATGTATGGGTTAGGCTTAATTTGTTGTTGTTTCTCCAGTTCTTTAAGGTGTAAAGATAGTTTGTGCATTTGGAATTTTTCTGGTTTTTTTGAGTGTGACTTGGATGGCTATGTATTTCCCCCTTAGGACCGCCTTTGCCATATCCTATAGGTTTTGGACCAATGTGTTTTCATTCTCATTGGTTTCCATGAATTGTGTAAGTTCTTCTTTGATTTCCTGGTTGACCCAAACATTCTTGAGCAGGATGGTCTTAGCTTCCAAGTGTTTGAATTTCTTCCAAACTTCTTCTTGTGATTGAGTTCCAATTTCAAAACACTGTGGTCTGAGAGTATGCAGGGAATAATTTCAGTCTTTTGATATCGGTTGAGACCTGATTTGTGACCCAGTATGTGGACTATTCTGGAGAAAGTTCCATGTGCGCTCGAGAAGAGTGCATATTCTGTTGTTTCAAGTTGGAATGTTCTGTATATATCCATCTGGTCCAATGTGTCATTCAAAGCTCTTGTTTCTTTGTTTGTTTCCTGCTTAGATGATCTGTCTATTTCTGAGAGTGGGGTGTTGAGGTTTCCTACTATTATATTATCAATATGCCTCTTTATTTTGGTTAACAGTTGGCTTATCCAGTTGGCTGCTCCCATGTTGGGGGCATAGATATTTACAATTGTTAGATCTTCTTGTTGGATAGACCCTTTAGGAATGATATAGTGTCCTTCTGTATCTCTAACTACAGTCTTTAGCTTAAAATCTAATTTGTCTGATATGAGAATTGCTACCCCAGATTTCTTTTGAGGTCCGTTGGTATGAAAGATGGTTCTCCATCCCTTCACTTTCAGTCTGGATGTATCTTTAGGTTCACCCAGGCTCTTGTAGACAGCATATGGATGGGTCCTATCTTTCTATCCAGTCTGCAACCCTGTGCCGTTTTATGGGAGCATTTAGGCTGTTCACATTGAGAGTGATTATTGAAAGATATGAATTGATTGTCATCATGTTGCCTGTGAAGTCCTTGTTTCTATAGATTGTCTCTGTAAATTTATGTTCTATATCACTCTTGGGGTCTTTCTCCTTTTATAGAACCCCCCTTAATATTTCTTGCAGGGCCGGCTTAGTAGGCACATATTCTTTCAGTTTGTTCTCGTCCTGGAAATTCCGTATCTCTCTATCTGTTCTAAATGACAGCCTTGTCGGATAAAGTATTCTTGTCTGCATGTTCTTCTCATTTAGTACCCTGAATGTCTTGCCAGGCCTTTCTGGCTTTCCAGGTCTCTGTGGATAGGTCTGACATTATTCTGATGTTCCTCCCTTATGTACACATAAGGAATTTCTTCCCCCTAACTGCCCTTAAGATGGTTTCCTTCATTCTAAGATCTGCAAGTTTTACTATTACATGCTGGGGCATTTGTCCGTTTTCCTTGATCTTAGGAGGGGTCCTCTCTGCCTCTAGGACATGAATGCTTGTTTCATTCCCCAGATTAGGGAAGTTCTCAGCTACGATTTGCTCAAATAGATCTTCTAGTCCTCTCTCTCCCTCCACCCCCTCAGGGATCCCAATAATTCTGACACTGGAACATTTCATGGCATCATTTATTTCTCTAATTCTGTTTTCATGGATTTTAAGCTGTTTGTTCCATGCCGCCTCCTATTCCTCCTTTTCTATCAGTTTCTCTTCTAGATCACTAATTCATTCTGCCTTGTTTATCCTAGCTGTTAGAGTATCTAGTTTAGATTGGATCTCATTGATAGCATTTTTTTTTAAGATTTTATTTATTTATTTGAGACAGAGAGAATGAGAGAGAGAGAGCACATGAGAGGGGGGAGGGTCAGAGGGAGAAGCAGGCTCCCTGATGAGCAGGAAGCCCGATGCGGGACTCGATCCCGGGACTACAGGATCATGACCTGAGCTGAAGGCAGTTGCTTAACCAACTGAGCCACCCAGGCGCCCCTCATTGATAGCATTTTTAAGTTCTCCCAAATCAGCTCTCATTTCAGCCCTTAGAGAATCTATGTTGCCATTAATCGTTTTCCACATCCTAGCTATTGTCTTCATAACTGTTACCCTGAAGTCTATTTCCGACATCTTGCTTATATCCATATCCATTTGTTCTGTGGCAGAGGTCACAGTCTCTAAGTCTTTCCTATTTGGGGGGTTCCTCCTCTTAGTCATTCTGTTGAGGGGTGGTTGAGGGAATGTACAGAGTCCAAATTATTGACCACAAAACCCAAGCAAGATCCACCTGTTTTATAGGGACCTCAGGGTTGTTGTCGTCCTCTTGTTCTTCCGGCCTGTCTTCTGGGGGGGAGGGGCCTGCTGCACTGTTACTCAGGCAACCCTGTTTGGGCAGAGTTGCCCTGCCCTCTGTTGGGGGGGGGGAATGGGCTCAGTAAAAACCGGTTTTGGGGGGCTTTTGTTCTCTGGTGGCTTTCTGCATCTCTTCGGAGAGTTAGAGCAGAAGTGACCAAACCTCTGCCTCAGAACAGAGAGATTGCAGTCTGTTCTTCAGTGAGCTCTCCAGGCCACACTGTCTCTGTTTCTGTCTATGCTGCCAAAAACTGCAGTGTCCTGGGTTGTGCACTCCACAGCAGCACTCCCAATCCTCACTTCCAGGTCGAGGCATGTCTCTGCCCTTTGTACTTCTAAAACTGCCAGCCGCCCCCAGTTCGCACACATACCCCCGCAGCTCCAGGTTTCAGTCTGGGGGACTGCCCTAAGGTCCTTTCCCTGCTGCTACTGGTCTGCAAGTCTGTGCCCAGTCCCCAGAGCTGGAGGCTTTTGTGCTCCAGCGGCGCAGGATCCCGGAGGCTCCCTACCCCTTCCATTTAGCTTCCAATATCTGCCCGCAGAATCACTGCTCCCTGCTTCATAACTCGAAACCAACTGCTGGGGATATTCTATTTGTAGAGATCCAGATATATCTTCTTACACCTCAGGCTGATTTCGTGGGTGTTCAGAGTGGTCTGGTAGATTTCTAGCTCAATTAAGGGGACCAGTTGAAATAGGGTCCCCTACTCCTCCACCATCTTTGCAACATCCTCCCATGCCAATATTCCTGATAAATGCAGATGCAAAAATTCTCAACAAAATACTAGCAAACTGAATTCAACAGTACCTTAAGTGGATCATACACCATGAATCAAGTATAATTCACCCCTGGGATGCAAGAATAATTCAATGTACACAAATCAATAAATGTGATAAATGAATGAGATTAAAATCACATGATCATCTCAACAGATGCAGAAAAAGTATTTGACAAAATTCAACATCCATTCATGATAAAATTCTCAAAAAATTGGGTATAGAAGGAAGTATATCAACACAATAGAGACCATATATGACAAGCCCACGCTAACATCATATTCAATGGTGAAAACTTGAAATCTTTTCTTCTAAGATCAGGGACAATTACCCACTCCCACCATTTCAATTCAACTGGAAGTCCTAGCCAGAACAATTAGTCAAGGAAAAGGAGAGGAGAGGAGAGGAGAGGAGAGGAACAAAAAGAAAAGGTATTATAATCAGAAAAAATTAAAATGTTTGTTTGCAGATGATACGATCTTATATATAGAAAACCCTAAAGATAATACTGAAAAACAGAATTAACAACAACAACAAAAAAATTCAGTAAAGTTACAGGATACAAAACTAACATCTGAAAATCAGCTGCATTTCTATATACTAACAAGGAGCTATCTGAAAAAAAAAAAATCCTGTTTACAATAATATCAAAAACTGCAAAATATCTAGTAACAAATTTAACCAAAGAGGTGAAAGATCTGTTCGTTTAAAACTCTGAAACAACCTGCCTCCTTAGCGCAGTAGGCAGCGTGTCAGTCTCATAAAACTCTGAAACACTGTTGAAAGAAATTGAAGAAGACACAAATAAATGCAAAGATATCTCATGCTCATGAATCAGAAGAATTAATATTGTTAAAATGACCATACAACCAAAAGCATCTATAGATTCAATGCAATTCCTACCAAAATTCCAATGGCATCTTTTACAGAAATAGAAAAAATAATCTTAAAATTTGTATAGAAACACAAAAGACCCCAAATATAGCCACTGTAATCATGAAAAAGAACAAAATTGAAGGCATCACAATTCCTGATTTCAAAATTTTATTACAAAGCTATAGTATTCAAACAGTATTGTATTGGCAATCAAAACAAACACAGAGATCAATGGAACATAATGGACAGACGAGAAATAAACACATGCATATACAGTCAACTAATATTTGATAATGGAGTCAAGAATACTCAGGGGAGAAAAGATAATCTCTTCGGGGCGCCTGGGTGGCTCAGATGGTTGAGCGTCTGCCTTCGGCTTAGGTCATGATGCTGGAGTCCCGGGATCGAGTCCCGTATCGGGCTCCCTGCTCGGCGGGGAGTCTGCTTCTCCTCCCTCTGACCCTCCTCCCTCTCCTGCTCTCTGTCTCTCGTTCTCTCTCTCTCAAATAAATAAATAAAATCTTTAAAAAAAAAAAAGAAAAGAAAAGATAATCTCTTTATATAAATGTTGTTGGGAAAACTGAATTGTTCAAAACAATGAAATTGGACCCCTATCTTAGACTAGTCACAAAAATTAACTCAATATTGATTAAAGGCTTAAATATAAGACCCAAACTATAAAACTCCTAGAAGAAATCGAGAAAAAGCTCCTTGATACTTTTGGATGTGACACCAAAAGTGCAAGCAAGAAAAGCAAAAATAAACAAGTGGGACTATACCAAACTAAAATTTCTGCACAGCAAAAAACAAAACAACAACAACAACAAAAATCAGCTAAATGAAAAGGCAATCTATGGAAAGGGAGAAAATATTTGCAATCTCAAAAGGGATTAATATCAAAAATATATAAGGAACTCCTACAACTCAACAGCAAAAAAACAAAGAATCCAATTTAAAAATGGCCAAAGGATTTAAATAGACATTTTTTCAAAGAAGACATACAAATGGCCGACAAGTACATGAAAAGATGCTCAACATCTCTAACCACCAGGGAAATGTAAATCAAACCCACTATGAGAAATCACTTAACACCCCTTCGAATAGTTTTTAGTCAAAAAGACAAAAGATAACAAGAGGTTGGTAAGAATGTGAAAAGAGGAAACCATTGTGCACTATTGGTGGGAATGTAACTTGGTAAGGCCACTATGTAAAACAGTATAGAGGTTCCTCAAAAAATTAAAAATGGAACTACCATATGATATAGCAATCCCACTTCCATGCATATATGCTGAAGTAATGAAATCACTATCTTCAAGAGATATCTGCACTCCCATGTCCACTGCAGCATTATTTACAATAGCCAAGACATGGAAACAACCCATGTCCATCAAAGGATGAATGGATAAAGAAAATGAGTATATACATATAATGGAATATTATTGAGCCATGAAAATAGAAGGGAAACCTGCTATTTGTGACAACATGGATGAACCTTGAGAGCATTATGCTAAGTGAAATAAATCAGACAAAGACAAACACTGTATGTACTCATTTATATGTCAAATCTGAAAAACGGTACTCTCAGAAATAGAAAGTGGAATGGTGGTTGGCAGGAACTGGAGGGGTGGGGAAAATGAGGAGATGGTGGTGTAAGTGTACACACTTCCAGCTATAAGATGAGTAAGTTCTGGGGATCTAATGCATTGTGATTCCGATTAAGGTTATTTATTTAAAAGTTGTTAACACAGTAGATTCTAAACGTTATCCCTGGGGGAAAAAGATAATTATGTGAAGGAGTGGATGTGTTAAATAACCTTATTGTGATAATTATTTCACAATATATATTTGTATGAAATCTTAACATTGTACTGCTTAAACTTACATATCTTATATGCCAATAATATCTCAATAAAGCTAGAAAAAAATAGAGCCAACATTTCATGGTAGTATACATTTTGCCATTAGTAAAACAGCAGAAAGTTGGTAACAGCATTAGATCCTCATTAACCAAAGTTAGTATGTTCATTGTGAAGCAATATGAAAATAAATTAAAATTACAGGAAAATTTTCATTATGAACCAATTTTTACACTGCCCTGTGGCAAACAGACATTAAGGTAGTCCCATGATCTCTGCCTTGTGGTAGTCATATGCTTGTAAAAATTCCCTCCCACTGAGTGTAAGCAGGACCCATGCTTTGCTTCTAACCAATAGCAACAGGCTTTCACTCCTGTGATTATAAGACTCAATCTTGCTAACCTACTTCTTCCCTTGCTGGCTTTGAAAAAACAAGCTTCCATGAAACTTAAAATTATAAGGAAATGAATGGTGCCAACAACCATGGAAAAGGGGAAGTAGAAGGGCGCCTAGGTGGCTCAGTTGGTTGAGTGTCCAGCTCTTGGTTTTGGCTCAGGTCATGATCTCGGGGTTGTGAGATTGAGCCCCACATAGGGCTCCATGCTCAGTGCAGAGTCTGCTTGAGAATCTCTCCCTCTCTCTCCATCTCTCTCCTTCTCTCCCTCCCTCCACCCCTCCTCTTCTCATGCACTCTCTCTCTCTCAAATAAATAACATCTTTTAAAACAGTGGGGGGACTGGATATTTCCCCATCTGAGTCTCCAGCTAAGAACCCAGCCCTGCACAACACCTTGATTGTAGCCTATGATACTCTAAGCAGAGGACCCAGTTAATCTGTGCCCAGACTTCTCTGAGGTAATAGGTGTTGTTTTAAGCTGCTAAGTTTGTGATAATTTGCTATATACATTAATATAATTCCACAATCAAAAAGTTGATTTAAAATGTAAATGCCCATAAAAAAGTATGCAAGTCTAAATTACTTTGTGAGAGACTTTCCTTTAATAGATATTGATAGTAAAATGAAGACTAGAAATTGCATATAAAGTATGAGAGAACTAGGAGAAACTGGCATTAATTGCTTGAAAAGAGAAAGAATAAACATTTAAAGTTTAACAAAATAGACAAAACTATAGTATTATGAGACTCAAATATCCAAAGCTTCAATCAATCTGAGCATCCCTTCGAGAATTGCCATTCTTCTGTACCATTACATCACTCTTTTCCTAACTGCTCTTAAACTTCCAGGTTCTACTGGAAACTTCCTTTTATCACCAAATTCAGGTCAGTTTATCTCTATGGACCTATAACATCTGACCTCTTCTCCTCATAATTCCACTCTCAATCCTCATTATTCCGGATCTATATAACAGCATATCAACTAGTCTTCACACCTTATTTATTAAACAAAAACTTAGGGAATACTTTCCTTGTAGTAGAACATTCAGTAAAGCACTGTATAAAATGTTGTCAGAGGGGCACCTGAGTGGCTCAGTCGTTGGGCGTTCGCCTTCGGCTCAGGTCATGATCCCGGGGTCCTGGGATTGAGCCCCGCATCGGGCTCCCTGCTCAGCCAGAAGCCTGCTTCTCCCTCTCCAAATCCCCCTGCTTGTGTTCCCTCTCTTGCTGTCTCTCTGTCAAATAAATAAATAAAATCTTTAAATAAATAAATAAATAAATAAATAAATAAATAAATAAATAAATAAATAAATAAAATGTGTCAGAGTATCTTTCTAAATAACCGGCCTGATCAGGTAAAAGATCTATCAAAGGCATCCTATTATGAGAGGTTGCCTGACTTTGCATTTCAGTTAACTTTCAATCAACCAATCCATTAGAATTTGTCTAGAAGAGCCAAATATTTTACTTAACCAATTAAGAAAAATAAAAACTATTTCCATAAAAACAAAATATATTTTATCATAGAAACTAAACCTTTAAATACTATATGTTAAACTTTATAGCACAGATCTAATAGTACTGAATTGATAGGGTTATTGTGAGAATAAAGGAAAAAGTATGCATCAAGCCCTGGAGACACCACATGAGACATCTTTAACCATTCAATAACTTGGAATAATTCTTTTTTCATATTCCTATTTAAGTTTTCACCATAATCAAGCATTATTTTTCAAATGAACAATTAAATAAGTTAGTTACAACAAGAACATACTTTCGAGAAATGACAGTTCATAATTTTATACTTATTTACATATGCACAGAAATTATTTAGGAGATGACTGCTATAATTCAGGAAAGAAATTATGCCCTAATACATGAGAATAAAAACTCAGTTCTAAGACATATTGAGGAAAGATTTGAAACAACTTGATGATTAATTAGATGAAAGGGTAAAGAAAGAGGCTTCCAGAAAACCTTTGTACTTCAGGCTTGGAAGATAAGGTTGGTTCACCACTAACACTAAACAAGGCGAGAATTAAACTTAGTCTGGGACACATGTCCCAGTTAAGTTAAGGTGATACAGAAATTTCAGATAGTGATCACCAGGAGGCAATAGAAGGATGCTTCTACCTCTACACTGAACAACTCAAGAGCAGAAATCTTGTTTTACTCATTTTGTCATGTTTCTTCAAGTATAGGCCCTTGCACTAGGAAGTATTCAACAAAAGATTTAATTCAGTTGACAGTTCTATTTTGGAAAGGTCAGAAGGCCCAGGAGAAAGAACATAATCAGTATCAAAATGCTTATTCTTCTCTTTTCAATCAAAACTCAGCAGGGACCAGAAATATCCACAAATGTTTACAGCCTCACCAATCCAGAACAGAAATAATATGTCTGGAAAAGAATAGGATTATTTCAAAGCCCTATAGTTTTGCCAAAGTTTCTGAAAAAGTTTTTAAAAATAATGCAATATAATTTTATTTCAATTAAAAAAATCCTTAATATTAAATATTTAGCTTGCTCCCTTTCATCTGTCACTTAAAATAAACTAAAATACCCAGTATTTTCAAACCCTTCCAAATGAAATCTCTAAGTACTGTCAGGTCCTGCCCCTGTTGAATAGATCTCTTTGTGCAATTCACATTATATCTATGAAATCCAATTTCTGCATAAAGCCTGTGATCAGACTCTATAATCTATTTCCCACATTAGCCAGGCTCTTTAATATGGCTTTCAGTTAGAATTATTTGATCTCTTTAACTTTAAGCTTCTGAAGATAGGCACAGGGATCCAACCCATCTTTCTTAAGCTGTCAATTGTCATTTAAATTTGAGAACTTTTTTTTTAGTAGTCATTATCAAACCCTGAATACAAAAAATTCTCTGAGCTACTTTCCCACCAAAAAAAGCCTACTTGCATCTCTCAGACCATTTCTAAAAAGAACCTTCCTAAATAAAACAGTCAGGCTCCATACAGAAATTGGGCGGGGGGAGGGGGGAGAATGTGACAGATTATGTTCAGGGAAAACAACTAAACAAAAAAAATTGCCGCAAATCTCCCCTATACACATAAAGCCAGACAAATTTAGTCATTACGACCTATTTTTAACTGTATGTTTCCTTAAGAGAATAATCTAAACCATGTTCTATTCTACATTACAAAAAGAAATCATTAGTTTTCCTGGAATAAGCATACTCATGAGATCACAAAAGGAAATCAACCTAGTTGACTAAGTTAACCTAGCTACTACAATTCATTGGCATTCCTCATAGGGTGTTCATTTCCAAATATTAAAAAATAAAGGTCTAGAGCAATTTTAAGTGATATTCTGAATCAAATGCCTTGTTCTGCCTTAAACCATTCCCCCACTTTCTCTCTCTCTCTCAGGGCTTCAAAGTGGCAAAAATGGTACAGATTTGGACAAGACATTCTAAATACTTCTCCAGCTGGTCTAATTTCCAAATTGGGGGAAGGAGGCAGATTTATCACATTTGCTTACTCACTGACATATCTATAAAATCTGAGCATTCAAAACTGATTAAATTCCATGCCAAGCAGTAAGAACAGATACAACAAAAGAAGGGAATTGTCATTGCTTCTCAAGGCAGAGGGACTTCATCCAAACTAAGGGTGCTGAGACAGCCTTCTGAGATAGAGGACCCATCACAGAGTCTCTTTTACCAACAAAATCCTCATCTTAGCTAAGACTGGGAATCTCAGTATCTGTTCTTGGTCCTTGTTGTTCAGACCTTTGTTGGAAGAGCCTGAAGTTATTTTTTGTAAAATATCCTTAAAGAATTGCTTCTACTAAGTTTCTTTGTGGTTCCCTTTTCTCTTTTTATATATCCTCAATCAGCTTTGCCTCTCTTATCATTTAATACTAAAAAATATTCAAAGGTATTGACCAAACCATTCCTCAAAATGCCATACATTCCATGTTAAAATCTTTGCATGAGCTAACAGTGCTGCCTGGAACAGTATCTTACTCCATCTATAATCTGCTGGTAGCTTTTAAAAATTTACACTTCAGACTACTGCTGACTACCCAATATATTATAACCGCCCAGTCTCCCATTCTGTTTTAATGTAATGAATAGTCCTCATAACTGATGTGTTCCTTATTTATTTGCTTATTTGGAAATCCTATTATGAGAATGTGACTGAGAGCAAAGAGCTTGTCTCTGCCTTACTTGCCCATCCCTATATTCACATACCTAGAACAGGACCTAACATGCACTGGAGGCTCAATAAATATTTGGTGGACAAAAACAATAAAGTATATCATTGCAGAAACTGTCCACAATGCAGTCTGCTGCAATAATATATCCTTATAATTAAATGATGGGTCCTTGCGGTGCCTAGGTGGTGCAGTCAGTTGAGTGTCTGACTCTTGGTTTCAGCTCGGGCCGTGATCTCGGGGCCCTGAGACTGAGCCTCGTGTCGGGCTCTGTGCTCAGCATGGAGTCAGCTTGGGATTCTCTCTTTCCCTCTCCCTGCCCCTCGCACCGTGCTCGCTCTCTCTCTCAAATAGATGAATCTTTGAAAAAAAAAATGATGGGTCCCTACTTTGACTTCAATCTGGTCACAATTCAGACTAGGTCTTGTGGTTGGCAAGGCTATTAGTAAACAGTGAAACAACAACACGTATGCCACAAAATACCTGGCACTTTGCCACTGTGAGCATCAGCAATTGCTCAGCCTTCAGAAAGAGAACAATTTTCTTCCGGTCAGCATGTAACTTTAAGAAAGACTGTCAACTCAATTACTGGAAAGTGTCCCCTGAATTGAAAATAACAACACAGCATAAAATTCTGCCCCTACAGCTGAAATGGCCTGGATGTTGCCTCACCAGCAGCTGATAACCCTTCACTCCACAGATAGGCAGCCAGCTGGGGAAGCAGGGATTGTTGTAAAAACTATATAAGGTGTGAAAGATAAGGGGATTCGGTGTTCTGTTTGAAAAGAGGGAGGGTATTCAACCATATTCCTGGAATATCTGGACTTTTGGAGACCGAACAGGGAAGAAATTAGTTGGAGATGCATAGATTTCAAAGCAGAAAAAAGAAGGAGGGTGGAGGGCAACTGAGCACACCATTATGAAAATCCTCTATCTATACCTCTCACGGTTTCCCAGGCGCCCTGCCAGTTCAGGGTGATCACATCAATATTTATAGCGCACCACACTAGGGTGCCCATGTTCCCCAGCAGGGGCGTTTAATATGTGATATCAACACCTATGACAAGACACATTTTATTTCTGTCAACAAAGAGGTTTCTACTTTCTCTGTCAGTTGAATACCCAAGCCTTTTATTTTGCACAATAAACCATCTATAGCTGGAGCTGAAAGATAGATGTGGAACTGCAGTCAATTCTTTAAATAGGATTCTTCAACTGGCAGGTGGCCTGTTTGTGGCCTGTATCAAATACAAGGAATTCTACTTTAGCAAGCATGATCGGGAGGGGGGTCCGAGGGAAGATTTGCCTGCTATGGTTTTCATACCATGGATTTAGCCCTGAGCTGTATGCAGTAGGGAAAAAGGCAGGGTTTCTGTCCTCAAGTAACTTTCAAATAAATCTAATATAGGTGACACAGTAGAAATGCAAGACAATTTTTCTTTCAACAGTGCTTTCTTTTTAAGACTCTGAGGTACCATACCAGCGTTAATTTCTAGAGTTATGATGAAGTGATAAAATGGATAAAAAAAAAAAAAAGCTTTTGTAATGTCTTCCTCAAAAAATAGTAAATAAGGAGGTGCCTGGGTGGATCAGTCGCTTAAGCGTCTGACTCTTGATTTTGGCTTAGGTCATGATCTCAGGGTCATGGGATCAAGCCCTGTGTCGGGCTCTACGCTCAACATGGAGTCTGCTTGAAATTCTTTCTCTTTCCCTCTGCTCCTCCCCCTTGTCACACACGTGTTCTCTCTCTCTCTCATATAAATAAAATAAAAAAATAAAAAAATAGAAAATAAGAATTCGAATTTAGATAAGAGAAGAATATGGTTCTATTTTTTTGTACTATGAGAATGAGTTTACTAAGAACAAAAAGGGCATGACCCAGTTCTACAGTTCATGCCAGCTCAGCCCACTTCAGTCCCTTGCCCACCATATCCAGAAATGAATATGCTTGAGCTCTTCATGACTGCTGGAATCTATGCAACATATCCTCGATATCTACTAAGCTTTTATCACTGATGTTAGTGAAGAAATAATCCATTTACAGCTGTCAACATCATTAAAACAATCATGGAGTTAATGGTAGAGCTAGTTGCTAACACATACACCAGTCTTAAAATGAGTTCTTATTCCTGATTATTAGGCCAAATTGACTCCTTAGTACAATGGCAAAATATTATAAGCCATGTGATTTCTGAAATTTGATTAGAAAATGATGATGATGCTAGATAGCATATTTATTAAGAGAATGTTATATTCTCTGTGTTTTACCTATGTTAATCAGTGAGTTATCACAGTCGTTCAATTAGGTAATTTTTTTTACTATGCCCATTTTACAGATGAAGAGACAAAGTCTTAGATTAAGCAATTTGCTCAAGATCTCACAAATAGTAAGCGGTGTTGCAGTGACTTGAATCAGGTTTTTATACTTCTGAAGACTTTTTGTCTTTGCTATATGAGATTGGTATCCCAAAGACCAAACTTATGTTAAGCATAATTTATTCTGAGTGTCTACTATTTTCTCAGCACTATCCCATGTGCCCTAGAAGATACAGTGCCCTGTCAATGTCTGACTTTGCCCTTAGATGTTTATACTCCTAAGAAAATGCAAATAAACATGAAAAAAACAATTAAGGAATAATTCAAAAGGAAGTAAATTCTGATAAAATGAAACCAAGTGCCAGGCTGGTATCACATACAAAGCCCTAGATTTGAAATCAGAAACAAGGACTTAAACATAGTTCTGTCACTTATTTCTATATGTCTTTAGGCAAGTGACTTAACCCCGATCTCCTCACAGGTTAATATTCTGTCATGGGAATTTGTCTCCTGTCTCTACTGGACTTGTCTGAATCCTGTGAAGTCTCTATATAAAAACAAGGAGGTATTTAACTCAATATCCCTTTCAAATATAAGTGCACGTGCAGTACTGCCTGGGTTCACCTTTGAGAGATGATAACACTGAAAACCAATCTGGAGCAAGTGGGCTTCCCAAAGAGCCTTCCTACCAGGAGAGTCTTAGCACCTCTTGAGAGGATCAGCAGCAAAGGCCCTGGTGCACGAGAAGCAGTGACAGTCGCCCTGAGGAGCAGCACTGCAGAAGAGCTGCGGGAGGCAGAGGCACCCAGCACAGCCAGGGCAGAGCAGGGACAGCACATGGGAAGCAGCCATCTGGCCCATCCTAAACCTTTGCAGGCCTGGGGGCAAGAGAATAAATGGGTCAACATTATATATAGCTAAATATTTAAAAGTTGTAAATAGAACTATGAGACTGCCAAGTAAAATCTCTCCTAGCCTCCTACCTACATATGATCCTCAGTTTGAGAGCACTGGGAGTGTGATCACCCCTGCTGGTGTCCTGCAGTTCTTGCCTTTTACTTCCTAACCAGGCTCTGGCCAGCCTCTCAGTGGCTTCTCAGATGTAATGTGGACACCCTAGCCTAAGTGCTCACACACCCTCTACAACTTCCCCCAACAATTCCACTTGGCTATTGCCCAGATCTAGGAGTGTTCTTTGTGACAGTGTGGTGTACCTTCAGTAGGACAGAATTGGATACGTAAGAGCTAACAGGAGAGTAATGCTTCCACAGCAGGCAGAATCCTACAGGGAGAGTTAAGTTATGAATTACAAAAACTAAGAAAGCTAGCTCTTTGAAGAAATCTTTCCAGAACCAAAAGAAAGGTAAAAAGTCATCAGAAGTAAATATTAATTATGTCATGGGTACTACAGCTTTGGCACTTAGCATAAATATATTTGAAGAAACAACTCCTACAGAGTCCCTCTCACCTAGTCCAAAATTATGATTGCATCCCTATACCTAATTCCAGACATGATACATAACAACAAATAAGTATTTGTTAAATAAATGCACACACAATAAAGCTTGTGCTAAAGCCCAAAGCCATGTGAATCCAGACAGAATTCTTTTAATCAAACCAGAATAAATGAATGAAAGAAATAATGGATGAATAAATTAATGAATAAAATATTATTCAAAGGAAAATCAGGGTATCATCACTATCACTGCTTTATTGCAGAGTGGCTAAATAAACACTCTCAAGTCAAGAATCAAAACACTTATGATTCAGGGGTGCCTCAATGGCTCAGGTGATTGAACGACCAACTCTTGGTTTCTGCTTGGGTCAGGATCTTGGGGTCCTGGGATCAAGCCCTGCATTGGGTCCCACACTCAGTGGGGAGCCTGATTGTCCCACTCCCTCCCCTTTTCCCCCTCCCTGTCTGTACCTCCCCCTCTGCCCCTCCCCATGCTTATACTCTCGCTCCTGCTCTCTCTCTAAAATAAATAAAATCAAAACACTTATGGTTCAAAACAAAAATTTAAAAATAAAAAAATATAAATTGTCCTAGTTGTCCATGGCATTTGGGATAAATTCTTTGAAGAATGGGTTTTTCAGGTCATTGTCCCTTATGCAGGCAAAGCCTAAGGAACAGCATATACAAGGTCTTTGTTAGATTTTTCCAGCGCTGAGGCAACTAACAATAGATAGCATGAATTTTTATGTCAATGTGAATCTATAAATGTTATAGTCAATGAGACATTAGACTTACTAGTTTCTCTCACCCTTAGTAAGATGAAAGCCCTTTGATATTTGAAAAACCTAAGCAATCCTTTTTTTTATCACATTACAAAAAAGACAAAATGGACCAGTTTTTCTTGCTCTTATTAAATAATCTCAGGTTACTCTTCTCAGGAATAACACTGGAAAGAATTTATGTAAGAAGGGGTCCTGAGAAAATCTGGGACAAGGAACTTAATGCATTTTTAAGAAGTTGCCCTCTCAACTAAGCATTTCTCCTTGGTGGCTTGAGTCTGGTAACAGATATCCTTTGCTCCTATCAGTTTAAGGTAACATTTTATTGAGATTCCCTCTCACTGGGGTTTCAAATGAGACACTTAAGGAAACCAAGGGATTCTTTCATATCCCAAAATAACTTCTCTTGGAAACATTCTTTGTCATCAAGGAGACTGACTCTGGAGAGCCATGATGAAGGGCAGCCATTAGATGATGCAAAAGAGCAAATGGGGGTAACTCTTTGACCCTCTTTTTCGGGTTCGAAACAAACCACCCATCCTTTAGTCCTGTGATATTTCCTCTACATAAATACTGCTTGAAACCCTGGCTTATTCTATCCTGAAAAATTTCAGCCTGAAAAATTTCATTCATGAGTTAGATTCCTTGCCTTTCCTTTGCCTACTCCATGTCTAGCTAGGCTTTGTATCTTCCATTCCTTATCAAAACGTAACTGAATTGATAATGAATGTTGGTTGGTCAAGAACTTTTCCATTTATCTTCTTCTCCCAGTGCCTACAAAATCAATTTAAAAACATGTTATTTTTGTCAGTTACCACTAGATGGAGGTACAAATTTTGAAGTGCTTAATAAATGTTCCCTGTTTGCATGCTCTGAAGGGTAATGGTACAAAATAACACATACTATTGTGTTCTTACAGGTCTAGAAATCCTACTGCCTTGGATAATATTGAATTAAGGAAAAATGTAACAACAAGTCTAAAATGCATGCATTTTTATATTCATTCTGTGATACATACATACATTATACATTGGAAGATTGTTAATAATGAAATAAATAGTTCTCTGGCTTGACCAAAGTCAGAGAAAATTCATTGTATATCATTTTATTTGGAATGCCTTCAGTACTTGACAAAATGTCCTAATTTTGGGTCAGATTGAGACTGAAATAAGGGATGTGTCTAGGCAAAAGTAGATAATGCTTATATTGAGAGCAAGAGTGTCCCCTTTCTGCTCCTCTCTGTGCTCGATACAGGGTCCTCATGTTTTCTTGTCCCCCAGTCCCTCAAGAAATCTGCTTTCAAAATGCATCTGGCAGTCTTATTCACAATGAAATGTGAATAATAACAACATGCTATATGTTACCTCACCCAGGGAAAAATGTTTTAAAACAGGGCTTATAACATTAAATTAAGTCTTTAACAAAGGAATTTCAAAAATTAGCCAACTGGCAGAGAGGACCTGAATAGTTTTCTCTTGATCCCTGAAATCTCTCACAAAGGAAGAAAGCCAGCCCATACCGAAATACAGGATTTTCATTGATTTTCTTTTTCTTCACAGTGGCATTTGGTGCAATGCAGGAAGACTGTCTCTGGGCTTGTAAGGACATGGAGAAGGTAGTTACCTGCATGATTTCTCAGCATGAGGTGGCAGCTGGCAAGAGAAACTGCACTGACTGCAGTCCTTCAAGAAGAGAAAGAGATGAGTCCTTGGGGCCAGGACATTTTGTTCCATGAAGGGAGAAACTGAAATGGGGTGAGGACTGTGAATGGATGAAATGAGGAATACAAATGGAAGAAAAACACATAGCCTTATGGATCCCTAGAGACACCTTTCTCATTCACATCTATGTCCCCCAAAGTCTTAGACTATAAAGAAACTGAAATCCACATTATAAAGAGTTTGTGATGGAAAAAAATGAAGCATTATCCAGAGGAGTTCCCACTGGCTACTCAATCTCCAAATATTTGGAGTGATTAAGCAACTTTTTTCCTCTCCATCTAATCCAGACTACTCATTTAGGAAATGTTATTATGTTCCCCAAAAGAGAATCCCACAGCAAATAAAAACTTGCAGTTTTGTCAAATTTACCACCTAAAAATTTCTGGCACTCTGATTCTCTAAGGAGAAGTCTTTTACTATAGATACATGTCTGCTAATGTCTCTGCTTAGAAATTCTTTGGACAGAAGTAAAGGGGAAAGTGGGGATTCAGTGGATCTTTTTCCCAGGAAAATGTAAATGCCCACTCACTGAGTTTAACCCAGCACCAGTCCCACATTTACCATGCAGCTGTTCCCACTTTGTATAATGTATTATTTATCAATTACCGACAATCTGTTTGGTAGGTTTCTGCCTCCTTTCTTACACCAAATGTTTCCTAAAATAGACAAACTTCTAGGAAACAAGTAAAACCATTCACATGAGACCTAGAGGTCCATGTAGACAATGGCATAATTGGTCACATGAAAGGTTTAGAGAAGCACAGAAAATAGCATGCAGTATATGTAGTTTAAATGTGTCATAGGCTTTCCCAGAGGGAAAGGGTAACAGTGAAATTTGCTGGGCTAACTATATTTTATTCACATATTCAACAAAAGCACTTGTGAAGGGTAAGTGTTAAGCACAAATTATTCAAAGCCTTCCTAGAAACTACAGTCCAGTGTGAGAGATAGCTAAAGACAATGTAAGATAAATTACTTATAACATGGGTGAACACAATTAAGGAAAAGTAAAGCATATTATGAGAAGGTATGGCAGGGGGAACTAATTTAGTTTTGGGGAGTCATTTAAGGCATCTCTTGGAAGTTGGCATTCAAGGTGAGACTTTTAAAAGGACCAAGAGATAGACAGATAGATGATACATAGATAGAT
Organism: Mirounga leonina; assembly: GCF_011800145.1. Taxonomy (NCBI): domain Eukaryota; kingdom Metazoa; phylum Chordata; class Mammalia; order Carnivora; family Phocidae; genus Mirounga; species Mirounga leonina. The sequence continues at coordinate 56,247,687 of NW_023270305.1, forward strand.
AGATAGATAGATAGATAGATAGATAGATAGATAGATA